>NW_020175731.1:5615298-5731887 GCF_003031525.2 Neophocaena asiaeorientalis asiaeorientalis
CACAGCGGACTCTTCTTTCCTAGAAGTTAGGTTTCTGTTTCTCTCACGGATCAGGGTTGGCCCAGGCTTGGAGCCATGACCTAAGATGAGTAATGGGGACTTGATACATTTCAAACCCTGTGAAAGGGATTCGTGTTCTGAAGGCGCTGGCCGGCACAGTGATTTTGAGATACAGTTTAGGGATTCTGAGCCCAAGGTATGTGAGGTCACTGGTCATTGGTAACCAAACGTGGGTTTGTTTTAGCCACCTTAACGTTTCTTGAGTGTCCTGTCCTCCTGCTGGAGGACAGGACACAAAGATTAAATAGTTACATGGGGTCTAGGAGACTGACATGTCAAAATAAAATACATTGTATGGAATATTAAATAAATAGATTAAAAAAAAATAGAGCTGAGAGGCTGGGGCCAGTGCTCGCATGAAGAGCCAGGTACGTGTTCCTGACAGATAGTAGAGGTTTTTAAAGTAAATCATTGCTCTTCAGGCAAAGAAAGGTGAGACTACCATTCCAGTCCAAGGAAACAGCAGGAGAAAATGCACAGACGGTGAATTGCCTGTTTTTCTGGACCTAGAGAAGTACCCTAGGGGACTTCCATGGCGGTCCAGTGGTTAGGACTCCAGGCTTCCACTGCACGGGGCATGGGTTTCATCCCTGGCCCGGGAGGATCCCACATGGCCGGTGGCCGAACCGAATAAATAAACCATTTTAAAAAAAAAAAGCACGCTAGTGTAAGGCAGGGAATGGAGAGGTGAGCAAAGAGGCCACATCACCTGAGCCCTGCTAAGAATCTTATTTGTTTGAACGTATGGACACCAAGGGGGGAAAGTGGCTGGTGTGTGGTGGTGGTGGTGGGATGAACTGGGAGACTGGGATTAACATATATACACTAATATGTATAAAATGGATAACTAATAAGAACCTGCTGTATAAAAAGAAATAAAATAAAAAAATTTTTTTAAAAACTAAAAATGTACAAAAAAAAAGAACCTTATTTGTTTGGTTTTGGTTTTGGTAGTGAGGAAACAGGAACATGGACAGAATTGTATTTCAGGAAATCACTGAGCCTGTGGGGAAGTGACCACCATATCCAATAACACAGAAGCTTTTAATTAAGCTTTTAAAAAAAATCACAAAAGTTGCCATCCTTAGTTATCCACTGTAGGTCTCTACTTAGGTTTCTGCATTCTCAAAACCCACCAACTTCCCTGGTCTTGCTTGCTTTTCCCTGTCCCCTCCTGCTTCCCCTTTCCTACTCTACAACTGATCTGATTTAAAAAACCCTCCCTGAGGCAGAGGAATTATGACATCAAATGGAATTCACCTGATCATTTTATCTTTCTGTTGCTTATGTAAGTCCCTTAATCCAACTGGCTAATCACTTTTAACACATACAGGAGTTGTCTGACTATAAAGGCAGAAAGAATAAAATAAGTATGGATACATATATATATTTAATATAGGTATATAAGTGTAACTAACTGCATACACATACATATGGTGTCAAGCAGCCCTAAGGAGCACAGCGCTGCTTTCCTTTCAAAAAGCTTCTGATACCGTAGATCTTTTTTTTTTTTTTAAGCAAGGGATACTTTATTTTATGTATTTTATTTTTGTCTGCGTTGGGTCTTTGTTGCTGCAGGCAGGTTTTTCTCTAGTTGTGGCCAGCAGGGGCTACTCTTTATTGCTGTGCGCAGGCTTCTCATTGCGGTGGCTTCTCTTGTTGTGGAGCACAGGCTCTAGGCACGCGGGCTTCAGTACGTGTGGCACACGGGCTCAGTACTTATGGCTCGTGGGCTCTAGAGAGCAGGTTCAGTAGTTGTGGCGCACGGGCTTAGTTGCTCCACGGCATGTGGGATCTTCCCGGACCAGGGCTCGAACCCGTGTCCCCTGCATTGGCAGGGGGATTCTTAACCACTGTGCCACAAGGGAAGCCCCTTTGTTTTTTCTTTTAAATATTTATTTGGCTGCGCCGAGTCTTAGTCTTTAGTGATGGCATGCAAACTCTTAGTTGTGGCACGTGGGATCTAGTTCCCTGACCAGGGATTGAGCCCAGGCTTATTGGGAGCCCGGAGCCTTAGCCACTGAACCACCAGGGAAGTCCCAATACTGTAGATCTTATGACACCCACTGCTTGGAACAGTAAAGTTTATATGGTTAGAAATGCAAAAATCCTGAAAAACAACCTTACTGGTGAAGGAAACCAGATTATGTCACTCCCAAATATGCCTCTTTGACATACTGTTTTGAGCCGAAGGCAATTAGGAGCAGCGAAAACAGGATAAGCTCTCTCTACCCTCCTCCTTTCTGCCTAAAGACAAAATATAAATTGCCTTTGCTGGAGAAGGTTCTAGACTGTTAGCCCAGAGATGACACCAAACAAACCTCACTGTTAGTTTCCCCCAATATATTACATTCCCACAGTTTCCCGCCCTTGGAAGCCTTAAAACGCTTTCCTTTGTCCCGTCATTTCTATACAAATTTATTTTTTCTTTGTTAAAATGCTATATACACCCAAGTTCTAGCCACCCCTTTGAGTTACTCATCCCTGAGTTTCTCCCGTGCATTTGAGATACACGTATTAATAAACTTCTGTTCATTTTTCTGTTTTTTGTTGACAGAGACCCAAGCTGAGGACCCAGAAGGGTAGAAGAAAAGAAATTCTTTTTCTTTCTCTATACTGGGTAACTTTAGGATGTATAATATAATAAATATTGTGCATCTCCCTTTAAAATGATCCTGACTTTCTGTCAAAGGAAGTCACACTGTCTCAAAGTAAGGGTCTCAGTGGACTGTCCTTTTGAGGATGAAGTCATTCTTCCTTGATGATCATCATTTATTGAAAGGTAGTGATGGGCTTCCCTGGTGGTGCAGTGATTGAGAGTCCGCCTGCCAATGCAGGAGATGCGGGTTCGTGCCCCGGTCCGGGAGGGTCCCACATGCCGCAGAGCGGCTGGGCCCGTGAGCCATGGCCGCTGAGCCTGCGCGTCCGGAGCCTGTGCTCCACAATGGGAGAGGCCACAAAAGAAAGAAAGAAAGGTAGTGTTGTTCTGATCTAAATAATCCTCACACCAAAGCTCAGGTATCATCCCCTTCTCATGGATGAGGAGACTGAAGCTCAAGGTCATGCAGCTAATGAACAGAGGTGCAGAATTTGAATCCAGGTCTATCTGACTCAAAAGCCTGTAACCCTAACCATTGTGAGGAATGTCTCACTCTTCTAATTCCTCAAACTCCAGAATTACAGAAGGAAACTCCTTAAAATATATAGTTATCTACGGCTTCCCGGGTGGCACAGTGGTTAAGAATCCGCCTGCCAATGCCGGGGACATGGGTTCAAGCCCTGGTCCAGGAAGATCCCACATGCCGTGGAGCAACTAAGCCAGTGTGCCACAACTACTGAGCCTGCGCTCTAGAGCCCATGAGCCACAACTACTGAGCCCACATGCCACAACTACTGAAGCCTGCGCACCTAGAGCCTGCACTCTGCAACAAGAGAAGCCACCGCAATGAGAAGCCCACGCACTGCAACGAAGAGTAGCCCCCGCCCACCGCAACTAGACTGTGCTCAGCAATGAAGACCCAACACAGCCAAAAATAAAATAAATAAATAAAAACAAATTAAATAATATATATAGTTATTAAATTTTTGTATATGTATATTTATGCATGGATATATTATGCATTTTGAAAAACTTACCCAATATATAATAACAACGGAGAAGCATCCATAATTCCCTGACAATAAGTCAACTTTCTAACTTTCTCAATTTTCTAATTTCTGTTTGGCTTTTTCTCATAGGAATATTCAAAATCAAATTGTAGTTGCAAATTTGTAGCTTGATTTTTTTTTTTTTTTTTTTTTTGCGGTACTCGGGCCTCTCACTGTCGTGGCCTCTGCCATTGCGGAGCACAGGCTCCGGACATGCAGACTCAGCGGCCGTGGCTCACGGGCCCAGCCGCTCCACGGCATGTGGGATCCTCCCGGACCAGGGCACGAGCCCGTGTCCCCTGCATCGGCAGGCGGACTCCCAACTACTGCGCCACCAGGGAAGCCCATAGCTTGATTATTTTTATGTATCAAATATCTATTCCATGTTGTTACAATCTTCGAGTTACCACTTTTACTCTGTATTCATCCATTGAATTAATGAACTATAATTTGTTTCACTGCCCCCAGTTTTAAACACTTATGCTCATCCAGATAGTTCTCTATTTTAAATAACATTCTACAAACACTTCAATTTTTTCTGTTTTTCTTTTTCCTGTCCTTTTCACACATAGGATTGCTCTGCCAAAGGACAATACAAATATTTTTAAATCCCTGTTAACATTCTAAATTATATAAAAGTACTGTACCAATTTCATTGCTTCGATAACCTCACTGTTGCAGTTTCATCATATATCACCTCCATTTCTGTATTCTTAGTGTTATCTACTACAGTAGCTATAAAACACTGCTTGTGGTATTAACTTATACTTGCTTTCAGAGCTATAGCTCCTTTATTTCATTGTTGTGATAGATCGCAAGTTACCCAGTGCAGCACCCATTTTCCCTTCCTCCTTAGTAATAAATTCCCAATTTAGAGTGGACACATTCTGCCCCATACAAAAGGATCAGATTTCTCACCTTCCCTTGCAGCTAGGGGCAGCCATGTGATGGTTCAGACCCACAGCATGTAATAAGAATCCTTGGGCTTCCCTGGTGGCGCAGTGGTTGAGAGTCCGCCTGCCGATGCAGGGGACATGGGTTCATGCCCTGATCCGGGAAGATCCCACATGCCACGGAGCGGCTGGGCCCGTGAGCCATGGCCGATGAGCCTGCGCGTCCGGAGCCTGTGCTCCGCAACGGGAGAGGCCACAGCAGTGAGAGGCCCGCGTACCGCAAAAAAAAAAAAAAAAAAGAATCCTTATGTGATATAAGAAGGCTGCTTAAGGGAAAATGACTTGCAACATAATAGGATGGCAGGACTCCAGCAGCCATATTGGAGTATGAAGTTACCAAATTTGAGGAGAGAGGCTCTAAGTGAGGATGGTGGAACAAAAAGGTGGTGGCCTAGTCCCTACTGACATCATGGAGCTGCTGGGGCAGCCCTGGATCACCTAGCTCTGGGCTTCCTTTATGTGAAAGAGAAATAAACTTCCATCTTACTTAAACACTATTATTTGGGTAGTTTTCAATACAGTTGACCCTTACGCCATCCCCCACCCCCAGTGGAAAATCTTATGACTTTATTAGTGGGTCCTCTGTATTCGTGGTTCTTCATCAGCAGATTCAACCAATCTTGGATCATGTAGTACTGCATCACATATATATTGAAAAAAAATCCGTGTATATGTGGACTGGTACAGTTCAAACTCATGTTTGTTCAAGGGTCAACCATACTTCCTAAATTAGTTGTTTTATCGCATCCCTTTCATGATGTCTGTAAATCCCAGGTACCCAGTTGTTCAATGGGCCATATTCCTAGAAAATTGAGTATAAAGTCATTTTCCTAAATACCATCTTGAAAATACTATAATGAATCCTCTTGTAAATTATGCCATCATGTATCCCATCTGTAAATCTGGATGTGCATGTGCTGAACTTGCTTAAAAGCCTTGCTTATTTCTTCTACCAGGTCATGATAATTTTACAAACTCAACCTGCCATCGTTTTGTTCCCCTCTTAAAGTGTGTTTTTACGTCCCTGGAGTTCCCACTTTAATACACCACATTGTTATCCTGTATTGATTATTAGACATTGTACTTGAAGAATTACTTTTAGAAATAATTTTAGGTGTTGATGATATTTCTCCAGAGAGTATTTTGTTTACTTCATGTTGGCACTGGGGACGTTTGCTATTCACCATCACGCAGACCTTATTTTATGGCTCGAGGTTTTCTATGCCACGTCCCCCCTGCCCTGCACGTGCCCCCCTCCAGATACCTTGAAGCCAGACCTGCAGTGTGTATGAGGGCTGGTTATTTCTTGCTCACCCTTACTTTGGACCCACAGCCCTGGTCTCCAAGGCTTAAATCCCTTACTTAGAAGATGGTTGAAAGCCCTTTTCAGTGGCCTTTCCTCACAGGCCGATGCCCCTGACCAAATACAGTCCCAGAGCTGGGCTCACTCCTCTGGATTCTATTCTTTTTGGAGATCTTGGCCCGATAACTCCTCATCCTTTGGTTAAATCTGATGCTTTTAAGATGTTTTTATATTTCCTCAGATTTTTCAGTTGCCTGAATTTCCTAGTCCAACGTTGTTAAAAGCAGAAGCTGGGGCACTGCATTAGGTCCATTTCTTTTATGAGGATAAGTTGTCATGTTTTTGCAAAAGCAACTTTTAAAAATTCACAGTTCAGGAGCTTGGTCACTTGTCATTACTCAGCTCTTTAATTACCAGATAAGAGTACAAAAATCAGCACTGCTAATTCCATTTCCTTTACCATTCTTTACTTATTCTATGTATTTTGATTCACAGGCAATAAAAACCTCAATTATTTCTCCCTTCTAAAAGCTGCAGTATCCCCTCTCCGTGAATGTGGACTGAACTTAGTGACTTCTGAGGACTAGAGTATGGAAAGAGAAAAAAGGTATCTTTACAGAGGAGAAATCTGGCAGACAACACCTTAACCAGATCATCAAAGTTAACATCACCCGTAATAAACTGCTACTGTATATATTGATATAATAGGATATCATAATATGATGTGATGAGAAAGTACTTCACCTCTGTAGTATTTTCTCCAAAGCCATACCCCCCAGTCTAATTGTGAGAAAACAAGACAAACCCAAATTGAAGGTCATTCTATAAAATACCTGATTGGTACTTTCAAAAGTTTCAAGGTCATGAAAGGTTGAGAAACTCTCACAGACTAGAGGGACAAAGGTAACATGATATCTAAACGCAGTAGGGTGTCCCAGATTGGATCCTGGAACAGAAAAGGGACCTGAATGGAAAAACTAGTGAAACCTAAATTAAGCCTATAGCTTAGTTAATGGTAATATGCCAATGTTAATTTCCTAGTTTTGACAAATGTACCATGGTTACATGGTACATGTTAATATTAGCGGAAACTGGGTCAAGGTTATATGGGAATTCTCTGCTCTACCTTTGCAACTTTTCTATAAATCTAAAATTAGTCCAAAATATTTATTAAAGTTGCAGTAATATATTTACCAAAACTCAATAAGATCTCATATTTAAAATCGCATACTTCATTAGTCTCCTTTTGACAACTATATTACTTTTCTCAGTTATATTGTAGAAGCAGAGAACATACAGTATGCCTAGATGTTCCCCTAGAATGAAAGATTCCTGTTTCCTTTCCATTGTCTAGTTCTCGCTGGGAAGTGGTTCCTCAGGCAAGGACTTCCCTTCCTCCTGGCCGCATCAGGACTAGCTCTTGCCAATGGAGGTGGTGAGCCATTTCCCAGTATGAGCAGTGGGTATGCCTTCTTCACTTTCTTCTCCCATCAGCTGGCAGTATGCCAGCGCCCACGATGACCTTGGAAGCCACTTGTTATGGATAGAGACTATCCACCTGGGTCCCTGAACAACTTTGTGAAGCAAAGAACTGCACCCAAACCCCAATCCCCAGCCATTGAGAAACACTGGTTTGGGTCTTTACAGAAACGAGATACTAAAGCCTTTGAGATTTCTGGGTTTGTCTGCTACAGCAGCTCACGTTTCTCAACATATACATACACTTAACTTGCCTCTCCCACCTTGTTTAACTCATCTGAACGGGGTTGACTTCACATGGTAACTCTAGATTCCCAGAGAAAGTCAGGCTGAGGTTAATAAACATTGCTATGAACAGCAAACACAGGAGAGCTAAAGTGAATAAAGATGATTGTAATTCAGTACATTTATTTATTTTAATGTGTGGGGTTTTTTCTTTTTTATAAATTTATTTTATTTTATTTTTGGCTGCGTTGGGTCTTCGTTGCTGCACACGGGCTTTCTCTAGTTGCAGTGAGCCGGTGCTACTCTTCGTTGCGGTGCATGGGCTTCTCATTGCAGTGGCTTCTCTTGTTGTGGAGCACGGGCTCTAGGCACGCGGGCTTCAGTAGTTGTGGCACGTGGGCTCAGTAGTTGTGGCTCGTGGGCTCTTCAGCCCAGGCCCAGTAGCTGTGCCTCACGGGCTTAGTTGCTCTGCGGCATGTGGGATCTTCCCGGACCAGGGCTCGAACCTGTGTCCCCTGCGTTGGCAGGCGGATTCTTAACCACTGCGCCACCAGGGAAGTCCCGTAATTCAGTACATTTAAAATCAAATCAAAATAGTATATTTTTCAATGAATGGCAGGGCCTCAGGAATCATCCCACCAAAGAGGATGTCACCATGCTTCTCCTTCCAAGAGTCTCTGGAACAGTCAAGGAAATTTATGTGAACGAATGTGTGTAACCATTGCTCTGAAAAAAAAAAAGGGCTCACGTACTAAAGTGTACCATCTCTTTAAAAAGCACCATCTGGGACTTCCCTGGTGGTCCAATGGGTAAGACTCTGCGCTCCCAGTGCAGGGGGCCAGGGTTTGATCCCTGGTCAGGGAACTAGATCCCACATGCATGCCATAACTCAGAGTTCACATGCCGCAGCTAAGAAATCCGTATGCTGCAACGAAGATCCTGCGTGCTGCAACTACGACCCAGTGCAGCCAAAATAAATAAATAAAATTTAAAAAGCACCGTGTATAATTTCTACTCTCCCTTTTACGATTCAGAAGAAACTTAAAATATGCTCGTAGGGGTAGGGGTTAAGTAGAATCTCTTTTCCATATTCCTGCTCTGGCAAAGGGGCATTGTCATAATAGGGATGTCACAACTCCGGGTGTCAGTCACCTTTTGAGTGACCCAACGTGTGTGTGTGTGTGTGTGTGTGTGTGTGTGTGTGTGTGTGTGTGTGTGTGTGTTTAATAGAGGGCAGGGATCCCTGAGCTGTGAATGGATTCTGGGCCCTGTTCCCAGGTATGGAGAGAAGTCACCTCTGTACACAAAGGCAGGAAACGTTACACAGTGAGCCAGATTTTTCTGGTGCCTAAGCTATACTCACTTGTACATAATTAACCTTTAAAGATATACTGTTTGTTTTCTTTAAATTGTTCATCTGGCACCCTTTCTTCAGGGTATTCTCCTGGAATACCTAGAAAGGGGATTCTTTCTGCTTCACTCACTGATCTATTCCCAGAGCTTGGAGCAGTGCTTTGACATAGGTGCTTAATAAATACTTGGTGAATGTATTCACCTCAGCAATGACCTTCTTCAGGAAGTCTTCCCTCTGTGCCACTCCCCTGTATCAGGAGGCATCCTGGGCTACTTCCGTTACATACTTCACAATGTAACTTTTCAGTCTACCCACTAGACTCAAAACTTTGTGAGCAGGAACTAAACCTCCTACATTTGTATCTCCAGTGCCAAGCACTATGTTTTGTGCTGGTCTCAGCCTATCAATAACCAATGTGGTTGGACTGGCCCTTGTGGTTATTATGATTGCAAGATGCCCTTCAGCAATAACCATCAGGAAACTTTGAAAAAGATAAAGTGTTATTACTTATAAGACCTGGAAATCATATAGCACACCTGTGAGGTCTAAGGGAAAAGACAGAGAGGGAGAAGAGCATGCATGGGACTGGGTTCTCCTTTTACTGGGGCGGAATAGATTACTGCAATTTAATAAATATTTTGGAGTAATTTTAGATTTATAGAAAAGTTGCAAAGATAGCACAGAGCAGGAATATAAATTGAAGGAAGAGAAAAAGATGAGTAGTCCAAACGGTCAGCTATTAAAATCAATCAAGATCTCAAAAACAAAGGAGCTTGGCTCTTTATTTAGTCTGTGGCTGGTAGTATGTTTATTTGAGATGGCCATCTTTGGATGCCTTGGTGATCAAAGCTTAAGTCAGGGGACTTCCCTGGAGGTCCAGTGGTTAAGACTCCGCACTTCCACTGCACGGGGCGAGGGTTCAATCCCTGGCTGGGGAACTAAGATCCCGCCTGCTTCATGGCATGGCCAAAAAAAAAAAAAGCCTGAGTCAGGCTGTTGCATTACAAAAAACGGTCGGGGCTTACACTACACACTAGCACAAAATAAATGTTTATTGAGCAAATATGTACCAATGAATGCTTAATACTGATTTAATACTATTGCCTAGAGAATCTGGTCTTCATACAATCGTACATACCATCAGCACATTAGCATCTCCTAAGAGGCACTGTTAACCCCACATCACTGAGTACAGAAATCAGAAAGGCTTAGCAAAGGTTTAGAAATTCTGGCTACTCAAAGGGAGAGAAACCGGAGCACTTTGTGGGAGTGATACCTGTTCATTACAAGTTACTACAGGTTTGGGCAATGGTACCAGAAACTTCCTCAGTTTCATCATATTTTCTGGCAGATGTTTTTAGGCTCCCAGGGTTAAGGAAGAAAGAACATATTTGAGAAACTTGGGGATTTCCATGATGACAATGAGAGTGAGAATTTCTTGAAAATTTTAAGAGGTCAGTTTTTTTTTTCCTTCCTCTTATGAATAGTTTCAAAATTAACTTGCAAATGTAGCGACTCATATGATCTGACTTTCTCAGTTTAGCTGATCTTAAATCTCTACATATATAGGGTTTTCTTAGGAGGTGCAGTTCATGCTTTAGTTGTCGTTATCTATGGAAAACTGAGGTATATGCTCATGTTTACCATGATCTCGTGAATTTATTTCTGTAGATAAAATATTACAGGGAAGGGGGAAGAGGTTTCGTCAGCTGTTCTGATGTAAATTGAACAAGATTTGAAATTGGCTAGGAAAATGACAGAAATACCAGGTCAGCAGACAATTGTTTGCCTCCCACCCATCTGAAAAAAAAAGTAATTTTTTTTTTTAGCCATACCACATGGCTTGCAGGATCTTAGCTCCCTGACCTGGGATTGAACCCTGGACCCACCGCAGTGAAAAGCACCGAGTCCTAACAACTGGACAGCCAGGGAATTCCCAAGAAGTAATTTTTTTGAAGGAGGCACTCCTTTCATAATTCTTTTACTTACTTACCAAATTAATAATTAATGTTTTATTGAAGAACCAATCACCCAGGATTTGTAGTTAATTCATTCAACAAACATTGAAGATGTACCAGTTGTCAGATGTTGTGCTTTGTGTTTAAGGATACATAAAGCAAACAGTGCCTGAAATTAATGACTCAGTGTTCAAATGAACTTGGTTTGCTTGGGGGATGAAAAGTGGTCCTGGGTGACTGGAACACATGAAGATAAGGCTGGGAGATCCTGGGATGACATTGTGAAGGGATTTACATCCATATGATAGAGAGATTGGGTATAACCTGGAAGAAACCTTCAAGAAAAAGGCGAAAGTTCTGTGAGTAGCATGGTGTCATTATCAGATTTATTCTCTGCAGGTGAAAGCTCCTCCAGGCATTGGGTGGATGGACTAGAGATAGCAGTGGGGATTAAGGACAGGTGGGTCCTTTTAAGAAATGCTAATGACCTAATCTAAGGCATTGGATTGTGGATGGAGAAAAAATGTGGTGGCCAATTGAATGAGTGCAATAAGAGATAAGAGTTGAAGATGAAATGCAGTTGGTTTCCTGCTTGAGAGGCTCACTGCCTATATTCATCATGAACTGAGCCCGGGAACAGAAGTATGATTATGAGTTTGGTTTTAGATATAACAACAGTTTAATGACTAGTTTAAGATGCTTCTAGGAAACCTAGGTGAAGACAACTGACAGGTAGATGGAAACTGACTTAGGTGGCATCAGTGGACCAGGGCAGGGGGTTACGTTATTAAAATAGGTGAGACCACCAAGGCAGTAAGTGCTGCCCTGACATCAAGCACAAGAAGGAAAAAGATCAGTTTGGGCAGATAAGCAGTCAGTGAACATCACTACAAGAAAAATGTCAGTAGCATGGTACAAACAGAAGTTAGGTTGCACTGGACTGAGGACTGAAGGCACTAGGATTAGACTTCCGATTCTAAGAGGACAGGTAGAGAAGTACATGATTACAAAATGGGAAGATGCTCACACTGATGGGTTTGTTGCGGGAAGGAGGACCCCTTCCAGGTCCCAAGAGCAGGCTCTTGTCTAATGCTCGGAAATGAATTGTCCGAGACACATGTGCTGACAAAGCAAGAGACTTTACTGGAAAGGGACGCCCAGGCGGAGAACCGCAGGGTAAGGGAACCCAGGAGGAGACTGCTCTGCCACGTGGCTCGAAGTCTTGGGTTTTATGGTGATGGGGTTAGTTTCTGGGTTGTCTCTGGCCAATCATTCTGACTCAGGGTCCTTACTGGTGGTGCTCGCATCGCTCAGCCAAGATGGATTCCAGCGAGAAGGATTCTGAGAGGTTGGTGGGACATATGGACTGTTTCTCCTTTTGACCTTTACCGAATTCTTCCAGCTGGTAGTGGCGTGTTAGTTCTGTGTTCCTTACCAGGACCTCCTGTGGTAAAACAACTCATGCAAATGGTCACCTGGTCAGGGTGGGCGGTTTCGGCCAGTGGTTGCCCTAACAGGTTAGGACAGAGTCCAATCTAAGGGAGAACCTGAAGACTGATTAGAAGAGGAAGTAAGTGATGAAACAAGGTCATGGAGGAGCAGGAGGAGGGAATAAACAGGAACAAAAGTGTGTTTCATTTCTAGGAACTTTCTGAGTTTCTCAATCTCAGTCATGTAATTTCAGTGCCTGTGCTTAGATTGGGCAAAATGACACCGCACACCTCATCTCAGATGGGATTGGATCTCATCCAAAACTCAGACTGGGACTTGAACCCAAGGGCTGGGACTCCAGCCTGCTGTCTTTTTTTTTTAATTTTTAAAAAATATTTATTTATTTGGTTGCACCAGGTCTTAGTTGCGGCAGGCGGGCTCCTTAGTTGTGGCATGAGAACTCTTAGTTGCGAACTCTAGTTCCCTGGTCAGGGATCAAACCCAGGCCCCCTGCATTGGGAGCAAGGAATCCTAACCACTGGGCCACCAGGGAAGTCCCTTGAACCCATTGTCTCAATTGAAATCCTCACACATGGTCTCGGGACTTAATGAAGCTCAGGTTCTTTATGTCTCCTCACAGAAGGAACTCAGGGAGAGGCAAAGTGATAGGAAAGAAGTAGATTTATTGAGAGAGATACTCCATAGACAGAGTAGGGGCCATCTCAGAAGGTGAGAGGCCCAGAAATTTGGGGGTGGTTAGTTTTTATGGGCTGGGTAATTTTATAGGCTAACGGGTGTGAGGTTTATTCCAACTATTTTGGGGAAGGGGTGGGGATTTCCAGGAATTAACCGCCTACTTTTTGGCCTTTTGTGGTCGGGACTGTCGTGGTGCCCATGGGTGTGTCATTTAGCGTATGCTACTGCATTACAATCCTGAGGCTCAAGGTCTACCGGAAGTTGAAGCTTCCACCATCTTGGGCCTTATTGGTTCTAAGCAGTTTTTGTTGTGTCCTCAACAGCTATGTCATTCTTTTAAATGTTGTGCCTTCGTGCCTCCCCTATCTCAGTATCATTCAGGGGTTCTTTCTGTTGCCCAGCGCAAGTTCACATGCCCGATGCACAGTGAGGCCAAACAAACTGAAACTTTGGAGTTTGCAGCAGAGAAAGGTTAATTGCAGGGCCCTGCATGGAAACAGGTGGCTCATGTTCAAAAACCTCAAACTCCTGGATGGTTTTCATGGAGAAGTTTTTATAGGTAAAATTTGAGGTTAGGGCTGCAAAGTGAGTTACTTTTGACTGCTCCTCCTTTGTTTCTGCAATCCCTTACTTCCTGATTAGCAGCTGCTGTTTGAATCTGCCCTTTGGTACTCAGGGAAGGTCCAGGAGGCTGAGACCTTTTTTCCTAAGAACAAGAAACAGGGGACAAGGACTTCCCTGGTGGCGCAGTGGTTAAGAATCTGCCTGCCAGGGCTTCCCTGGTGGCGCAGTGGTTGAGAGTCCGCCTGCCGATGCAGGGGACAGGGGTTCGTGCCCCGGTCCGGAAAGATCCTACATGCCGTGAAGTGGCTGGGCTCGTGAGCCATGGCCACTGAGCCTGCGCGTCCGGAGCCTGTGCTCCGCAACGGGAGAGGCCACAACAGTGAGAGGCCCGCGTACCGCAAAAAAAAAAAAAAAAATCTTTCTGCCAATGCAGGGGACACGGGTTTGAGCCCTGGTCCGGACGATCCCATATGCCGTGGAGCAACTAAGCCCATGAGCCACAACTACTGAGCCGGTGCACCCTAGAGCCCATGCTCCACAACAGGAGAAGCCACCAGAAGGAGAAGCCCGCGCCCCGTAACAAAGAGTAGCCCCCACTCTTAGCAACTAGAGAAAGCCCGCGAGACCCGGCGCAGCCAAAAATAAATAATAAATAAAAGAAACAGGGGACATGAAAAGGACTTGTACACTGCTCAGTTTCATCGCCATTTCCAAATCGAACATTACAATTGTTCTTACTCTACAGGGTTAAATTAGTTAATATATTTAAAATACTTAGAACAGTGTCAGGGATATAGTTAGACACACAAGAAATACTAGACTTTATTATATTATTATAATAATTATTTTGTTATAATATTGTCATACTACTACTAATTATTATTACTATCTTTGTTATTATCATTACTGTAAGCAGATAGGTTAGGGGGTCCCTAGAGAAAGAGAACCGGGAATGGCTTTCTTGATGTTAGAGAAGCCATTTTGGCCTAAGCATTTTTTTTTGGCCGTGCCACGTGGCGTGCGGGATCTCAGTTCCTCAATCAGGGATGGAATCTGTGCCTCCTGCAGTGGAAGCACAGAGCCTTAATCACTGGACCACCAGGGAAGTCCTGGCCTAAGCCATTTTGTGATTTAACCCTGGCCACAATGCTTGCATGATCAGGTCTCGGTAATCAATTATCTTAGGGAACAAAGGAACGGAGGAACCGGTAAAAGGCAGTCAAACAGTAGTGCGGCGATAAAGCAGAGTCCTAGTTCCTTCTCGAGGGATATACGCAATAATACATCTTTGAGTTCTGCGGGAACTAAGGCCCCCACTCAGGTGGAGGAGGGAATGGTGATGTTCACCCTTCTGAATTCAATCAACTAAAGCTCGGACTCTGTCAACCTTTGCCCCAGTTCTATGCTAAACTCTGCTCTGCTCAAGCCGCCTCATGAATATGCAGGTACCCTAGCTTAAAGCTTCCCCAATATTGCTGTTCGGGGGGGACTCTGCTTCGGGAAAGATCCCTACTGTTCTCCTTACTTGCTGCAAGTAATAAATCCTTCCTTCTCCTGATCTTTGGCTTGGTTGTGTCTATTGTCTTGATACCTACCAAGAGGTGAACCCAGTTTTGGGGTAACATTATTACTGTGGAAAGAGTTTCAAAGTCTCCTTTAGAGTAAGCTCCATGATTCAGGAATGGTGTTTCTTTCCCTTGTAAATATAACCCTAAGGCCTAGCAAAGTACCTGGCACATAGTAAACCCTTGATAAAAAATATTGACTTGTTGAATCTATATGTGAGGGGAACCACTGACCGAAACCACCCACCCTGGCCAGCCCCAATAGTAACAACTTTCATGAGTTATCTTACAAAAGGAGGTCCTGGTAAGGAACGCAGAAAGAACAAGCTACCACCAACCCAAAGAATTTGCTCAAGGTCAAAAGGAGAGAGGAGACGCCAGTCCATACGTCCTACCAACCTCCCAGAATCCTTCTCACTAGAATCCATCTTGGCTGAGTGATGCGTGCGCCACCAGGATGGACCCTGAGTCGGAATGATTGGCCAGAGACAACCCGGAAACTAACCCCATTACCATAAAACCCGAGACTGCGAGCCACGTGGCAGAGCGTTTCTCCTGGATTTCCTTACCACCTGGGTGCCTCTTCCCAATAAAGTCTCTTGCTTTGTCAGCACGTGTGTCTCCCCAGACAATTCATTTCTGAGTACTAGACAAGAGCCCACTCTTGGGCCCTGGAAGGGGTCCCCCTTCTTGCAACATATATATAGAGCAAGTTGTGGATCAATATATATGAGATGATATTTTAAATGCAATTTAATGGTGAAGTGTTTAGAGATGATGTGTACTGATCTCTGCAACTTATTTTGAAATCTGAAAAAATGGACTGATGAATGGGAATTGGCATAGCTGTTTGAATAGATATGTGAAAAAGCAAATAAGGCAATGTGCTAATAGTAGAATCTAGGTAGTAGATGAGAAGGTGCAGGGTGGGTGCAGGGTGGGTACTTTCAATAAAAAAATGCTTCAACTTTTTAAAAAAATAATTAAATCTGCAAAAACAATTGTCTGGAAGAATATGCATCCTGTTGTTAACAGTGGTTACCCCTTGGGATTGGCAACAGGGCCTTGGAGGGAAGGAGTCATTAACTTTTTACCTTATATGCTTTTATTGTTTTTATTTTTATGAGTGTGAATTGTTTTGGAACAATAAAATTTAAAGGTCAATTTGTGGGAATTCCCTGGTGGTCCAATGGTTAGGACTCTGTGCTCTTAGTGCCAAGGACCTGGGTTTGATCCCTGGTCAGGGAACTAAGATCCCACAAGCTGTGTGGCATGGCCAAAAAATAAAATAAAGGTCAATATGCAAAAGAAAAAGCAAGAGGAAACATTCACAGAGAAAAGAAACAGGATGAGAGCTATAGGAGATTTTGTCTTTCTTTGACCTACTAAGAATGTAATACTTTCATAATAAGAAAACTAAACTAAGATTTAGTTAAAAACAAAAGGATATTAAAATTCATAGAAATAATGCACAAAAGTAAATATTTGCTAAGCAGACATTTTTGATTCTTACCCACATTTGTTAGAAATTATTTTACGGAAAGTAATTCACTGGTAAATTTCACCAAAAAGAGAATACTTTGACTAACAGGTTCTGTTCTTATTACACTCTTGTTACTATGATCTTTGAAGCTTCAAGGATGTGCTTGCTGGAATTGGACCTTCTTTGGAAATTATCATTGTGGGTCCTGCCACTTAGAGGTGAAATTGAAACCAAGCAAGACCCTGAAGGCCCTTCCCAGGTACAAGTCTCTCCGTGTCTCTAGCTTCTTGTCTGTAGAAAAAGCTTTAGACTTCTAGGCCTTCCCTGAGTTCCAAAGGGCAGACTCAGTTAATGATTGAGAAAATGAAGAAAAAAAGGAAAAGCAGTCAAGTAAGAAAAGTACTAATAACTTGAACAATAGAGTCACAGGACTCCTAGTTCCTCCTGGAAGGATATAGATAACAATCAGATGCATATCCTTGAGTTGTTTTATAGAAACCAGGACCCCTGCTGGATAGAAACTGCTAATCAGACTTGTTGGAACCAGAAGGTTGAGGATTGAGATTTCTGAAATAATCACCTTGTTACCTCACCACCAACCAATCAGATGAATATCCACAAGCTGATCACACACCCTCAACCCTCACCCCTAATGTTGCCTTTAAAAACCCTTGCCATCCGGGAGTTCAGGTCTTTTTAGCATTAGCTGCCTGTTCTTCTTGCTTGGTGCCCTGCAAATAAACGCTGTAATTTCCTTCACTACAACCCAGTGTCAGTAGATTGGCTTTGCTGCATGTTGAGTGAGTGAAACTGAGTTCTATTAGGTAACAAAATGTGTTGAGTATTTGTTGTCAAAATCTGTAACTTGGACAAGGGATTTAAGCAAGTTTTAGGCCCATGTCTGAATCATTCATTTATTCATTTTACAAACATTTTCTGAGTCCCTACCCTAACAGAAACCTGATGGGCATGAAGAAGATTTGAAGAAGTATGAGGAGTAGACCCTGCCCTAAAAAAGGCTTACAGTCTTGTTCAAAATACAAGTATGCACTTGAGAATTTCAATAAAAGCATGATGCAGTGTTGCATACCATAAAACCACGGCATCTCACATTTATGGAGGATCTTTTTTTATTTTTTAAATAAAAAAAATTTTTTATACAGCAGGTTCTTATATAGAGGATCTTAACCATTATTTGGTTCAACCTCATGAGATGGTTAATGTCAAATAAGAGATAGAGAATTTACAAGCAGAAGAGATCACTGACTGAGGGTCAGAGTGATTTCTGAGGTTCCAGCCTAACAGTCTGTGAGAGTAATGGTACCATTGATAGAGGCACAGAAGGTAAAACAGGGAGGTGATTTAGGCACAAAGATGATGAGATCTGTTTTAGACACTGAATTTGAAGGAATAGGACGTTATATTGACTAGTCTCCATTTGCTCCCAGATTCACTCCCATACCCTTTGCTGACCCCATAAATGGCTTTTCCCAGCCTCTTGTAGCTTCTGCATGGCTGGCTTCATCCCTTCCTATAATGCCTGCATTTCTAATCCACGACTGCAACTCCTGTTGGGCAGCTCCTTTTCCACAGCTCCAGCTCTCACCAGATTCTGATAACACCATTTCCTTGAAGATATTGTTAAATATACCATTTCCTTTTAGACGTTTCCTTAGAGATATTATAATTTTGCCATGGAATGAAATGGAAAAGGAGAAGAGCAGAGGGCAGAGGTCTAGTCCATGTAGTCTGGACCACCTAGAGAGGACAGGAGGACACAACCCAAAAAAGGAATTTATCAAAGATACTTAAGGGGAATTCCCTGGTGGTCCAGTTAGGACTCTGTGCTTCCACTGCAGGGGGCCCGGGTTTGATCCCTGGTCAGGGAACTAGGATCCCACAAGCCTCAGGGGCTGCCAAAATAAAAATTTTAAAAGATACTTGAGAAGAATCAGGGAAGTATTCTTTTCTGAATACCAAAGTAAGACAACATTTCAAGAAGGGGGTTGTTTGGGACTTCCCTGGCGGTCCAGTGGTTAGGACTCAGTGCTTTCACTGCTGAGGGCCCGGGTTCAATCCCTGGTCAGGGAACTGAGATACCCCATGCTGCATGGCACGGCCAAAGAAGGGGGTTACTGAAAATATTACCAAACAGTGTAGGATTCATTATTTCAGTGGTGTTTTATTATTTCAGAAGGCAGTTTTTTTGTTTTTTTTTTAGCACTTGGTTTAGAGTTGAGGGTAGTTGTCTCATCAGAGAGGGCAGTTTTAATAGCAGCAAGGGTAAAAATCAGGTTGTCAAAGGTTAAGGAGGGAACTCACTTTAAGATTTGGCAAGGGATTTGAATTGACATTTCATCCAAGAAGACATACAAATGACTAATAAGCATCTGAAAAGATGCTAACGTCATTAGGGAAAGGCAAGGAAGTACAAATCGAAACTCTACTGAGTGACTATAAAAAAAATGAGAGGTCAGGGGTGGTGGTGGTGGTGGGATGAATTGGGAGACTGGGATTGACATGTATGCACTAATATGTATAAAATGGATAACTACTAAGAACTTGCTGTATAAAAAAATAAATAAAATAAAATTCAAAAATTCCAAAAAAAAGAGACGGTGCCGAGTGTTGGAGAGAATGAGAGAAAACTGGAATCCTCTTGCATTGCTCCTGGAAAGGTAAAATTTTGTGTAGCCACTTTGGAAAATGGTTTGGCAGTTTTTTCAAGTGTTAATGTAAACTTACCACAGAACTCAGCAATTCCGTTCCTTCATATTTACCCAAGAGAAATGAAAACGAAAACATAAGTCCACCTGAAGACATGTATGTGACTGTTCACAGCAGCATTACACATAATGGACCCAATCTGGAAATGATTCAAATGTCCAGTGACCCGATAAACAAAACATGGTAGGAATACAATGGAATGCTGCTCAGAATAGCAAACAAGTCCAAGAGAACTTTTTTTTTTTTTTTTTTTGGCCGCTCTTTGTGGCTTGCGGGATCTTAGTTCCCTGACCATGCCCTCGGCAGTGAAAGCACAGAGTCCTAACCAGTGGACTGCCAGGGAATTCCAAAGAGAACTTTTAGGGTTATGAAAGTATTCTAAATTCTAAGTCTGGATTACGGTGATGGCTGAACAGCTATAAATTTACTAAGAACATTGTTGACCTAAAATGTCTCAATTTTATGGTATGTAAATTATCTCTCGATAACGTTGGTTTTTAAAAAAATGTTAACTAGATAATATTCTAGGAAATTGAGGTAAAAGAATTAGGGCGGTAAATGGATACAGAAGCCAAAATATTGTTTCATGATTGCTCAACAGACACTGAGGCTTTGACCCATAACTTTTTATTTAATATTATTAGAGAGGAACTTATCTCAATATAAAAGAATGTTTCATTTTTTAAAAAAAGGAATATTTCTAGCTTATCTAGAGGAACTTCTCAGAATTAATTAGCAGTAAATCTGCACATTGTGATGTGAAAATAAAGCCAAGAAGAATGACTTTACCCATTGACTCTAGACAAGTATGAAGTGGGTTGGGAAACATGAGCAAAACTTGTTCTGTCTCATCTCAGTTGCTTTAAACTGAGACTTAAACTTAAACTTTAAAGCAGTTGCAATTAAAACTGCTTTAAATTGAGGACTCAAAGTGGATATCAGCCCTAGGAAGGAATAGAACTGTCCACATTGCAAGGGAGAGAACTTAGAATGTAGCTTTTAGAGTTTTGTTTGTTTCACATGCACCTCACAATGGGGCAATAGAGAGAAACCGGCAGCTAGTCTGTACTTGATGATAGAAGAAAAGACAAAAGAAAATAGACTTTTCTTTTTCATGAGCTTCCCTCTCTATTCACACTTAACGCTAATCATTATTAACCCTTTCTCTTGGTACCCCCTAGAGATTCTTACCATAATCATTTCCTAACCCTTTTGGCCTGAAATGTCAGAGGCATCAGTTATATTGCCTTCTACTGTGATATTTGCACTTCAGATAAACTAACTCTGGAATTTGGTGCCCTTAACTATATAGCTGGTATCACTTGGATTTATACTGTTTCCTTAAGATTGGTAACAGTCACTATAATGAATTTAGAGCATTGCCAAAGCATTGTAGCAAAATATCGGAGTAACCCCTGCCAATCTTCTAGAAGGCAGACTGTGTAAGATACAAAAGTCTTCCTATTTAATTATGCACTTAACATTGCAATGAGTTAGATAATCAGTGTTTACAGATAATCAAATACCTATGTTGAGGGACTTCCCTGGTGGCACAGTGGTTAAGAATCGCCTGCCAATGCAGGGGACACAGGTTGGATCCCTGGTCCAGGAAGATCCCACATGCCGCAGAGCAACTAAGCCCGTGCGCCACAACTACTGAGCACGCATGCCACAACTACTGAAGCCCGCATGCCTAGAGCCCATGCTCCGCAACAAGAGAAGCCACTGCAAAGAGAAGCCCGATCACCACAACGAAGAGTAGCCCCTGCTCACTGCAACTAGAGAAAGCCCGCGCACAGCAACGAAGACCCAACGCAGCCAAAAATAAACAAACAAATAAATAAATATGTATGTTGCTCTAAGGAGCAGAAAACTAAAAACCAATAAAAAAAAAATCATGGAGATCAGAAAGTTCCAAAGGTGTGAGGATCAGGAAATTGATACAACTTTCAAACAGAAGGGTAGGAGTTAGCTTTTGCAGGTTAGGTAGATTTTGCAAAGTATATCATCGTGGGCTTGATATTGATCCTGGGAAATAGTTGGAACCTGTAGTTAAATGGATAGCTCGTGAGAACTTAAATGGGGAAGTATAGGAGCTGGAGCGAGGTGGGCAGAGGGGGAGAGAGAATATATATTCTTTTTGAGCAAACCTGAAACTTTCACAAAAATTGACCATGTACTAGGCAACAAAGGAAGCCTCTATGAATTCCAAAGTGTCAATATCATATGAAATACATTCTTTTACCTTGTTTTGGTCAGATCATTATTTGTAGACTAAAACATCTACTTATTGATTTAAACAGAAAAAGATTCAGTTGGTTCATCCGTGAACCATTAGGAGGGATGAACAAAGATTTTAGGTTGAATTTGTAGGAAGTGCTCCCCAAACCTCAGCTGAACTGAGCTACAAGGGAGCTGTGGACTCTGCCACGGTCGGAGAAGAGCAGACCAGGACATCTGCTGCAGAGGCAGGAAGCCACTTCCAGCAGTGCTGGCTTCAGAACAAAATCACACCTGCACTGACTCACTGGCAAAAAACAAGTGCCCTTTGCCCAGCTTCTCACCCCATGTCACTCCCGGATTAAAATCTTCTGTGAATTCATCTTATTAGGAGAATCTAAATTACAGCTGGAACCCTAGTTTCAGGGATGTGCCAGTTATCAGTTGTTGCCTCTCAGCTCCGACTTCAACCGTTCAGAACTGGCTCCATAATACTGGACTTGGACTTGGAGTATTTCTCCTTTGTAGTGATTATGATGCTAAACTTTGCCAGTAGAGGGCGCTGGAGGCATACCGCAGGAGGAAGGGGGCGCTTCCCGATTCCAGAGGGTTGTTTTCGGTTTTTCTTTCACGTGCTGCCTGGTGGGTTACTGTACCAGTGTGTGGGGACATAGTGGTGCTCTGCCCCATCCATGAACATCCAGAGAGCCCAAGTTACCACCTTAGCCTAGGTCTGGAACCATCTTGCCTCGGTTCCCCTGATGTGGACACTGTGCGCCCCAGGCAGGGCACATGCAGTGAAGCCCCACCTCCCAGAGTGCACCTGCATTCCATATTGACATTCATGCGATGCAATAAAGTTAGTACTTAGAGGGAAGCTTATAGTTTTGGAACATTTATGAAAAACAATAAACACTAAAACAACTAGCTCAAGAGCAACAGAGAAGGGAATTCCCTGGCGGTCCAGTGGTTAGGGCTCCTTCCTTTCACTGCTGAAGTTCCTGGTCCGGGCGCAAAAATGCCCGCCTTGGGTGCGGCCAAAAAAAAAAAAACTAGGAAAAAATTGAGACAGACGAAGAAGTAATATACAAAATGAAACAGAGTAAATAACAATAAACATAACAGAAATTTAAAAACCTAGATGACTTGAGTACATTTCTGGAAATCCCCCAGCCAAAATGATCTAGGTCCAGATAGTTTTCAGAGTCCTACCTCAAAATTTTGCTGTGTTCTTCATAATAGTCTTTTTTTTTTTTTTGCGGTACGCGGGCCTCTCACTGTTGTGGCCTCTCGCGTTGCGGAGCACAGGCTCCGGACGTGCAGGCTCAGCGGCCATGGCTCACGGGCCCAGCCGCTCCGCAGCACGTGGGATCTTCCCGGACTGGGACACGAACCCATGGCCCATGTATCAGCAGGCAGACTCTCAACCACTGCACCACCAGGGAAGCCCCATAATATTCTTGTTTCCATTAACAACATATTGAAATTCAACTCACCAAAACTTCAATAATTCCAACTGTGTACTTGATACTTTTATCAGTTCAAAATATATACATTCATCCAATAATTTTTATCAATTGGCTACTATAGGCAAGGCACAATACTAAGGGTAGGGATATATTATGAATAAGATGGGCAAGTCTCTTGCCTTTATGATGCCTGTATGGCATTGATGAAACCTACCAAAAAACCCACAAGTAAAAATCAAGTAAATAGAATAATGTATGGTCACACTAATGAGAAAAACATGTATATTTGTTTATGTGTACATGATATATTTGCATTCACAAAAATAAACAGTGGGCCATGTTATGTTTTGGCTCTTGGAATTCTATCAGAAGCAATAAAATTTCTTAATAATTTTGTTTTATTTGATATTTTGCAAAAAAATTAAAAGCTGCCCTGGCTTTCTTTTTTAGGATAAAAAAAGAAAGGCATGAGGTCACTTACAACTGACCTGTGTTTTATGAACACACACTGTATATCCTGAAAGGAGGCAGGGGACAAAATTAAAGTAGGTTGTCTGACAACAAGCAAGTATTTCAAACCTAAAGCTGAAAAGTAAAGGCATTTCATAATGTGAACACTTTTTAATTTTATTTATTTATTTTAACAACTTTTTACCTTGAGTAAAGCAAGGACTCAGCTAAATATAGACGTATCAGGAGTTATTTCAACTTTGCTTAATCAGCTAGTTCAAGCTCTTTGTTTAGGTTCAGTTTCCTTATCAAGCTTAAGGTAAGGCCTTCCAAATACACCATCTCTATATTCAACATTTACGTTTTGCAGGCCCAGGGCAAGAGGCTCTTCTTTGTGTAGGATTGTTTATTTTGGTTGCTCATTTTTCATCAAGACCGAGGAAAAGGTGACTCAGAGATGGATGGTGTTTTGGAGCCCAACACTTAAAGCATTCTCGTCTCCTAAGTTTCAAAACCGCTGAGAATGTGGTATAGATACAAAGACATGGAGATCAAAGCGTCAGCTTTAGTACTGATAGAGTTAATTGGAGAATGCTGTTCACCTCCTCAGACAAGTGGGCAGCCAATATTTTCTCCCTGAATGAGACAGACTTTCTAGGCCCAGGCCCAGGCTGGGACACAGGTGCTCCTGTACTTGGCAGATAGTGGATCAGAACTCCTGTCTCTGGCAGACAAGCTCAATTCCTTGCAACCTCACCAATCAGGTCCCTCCCTCTTCTCCTGGGATGAGGGGTGGAAAGAGACACCAGCGGTGTTAATAAAATGTTGAAAGAAAAAAGTGTAGCTTGAAATGAAATATTGTCATTGCAAACCCCTTGAGACTTAAGTCCTCTGGTTTTATTCCATTATGTGGTACTGTCTAAACCCCCTCTTCTACCCGAAGGCCCTGCTAGAAATCATCTGGTGCCAAAGTAGAAATAACTGACCCCCTTTGCATGGGTTCCTGCCCGCATGACTTCCAGTACACCACATGACTTCTATCATAACAACTTTTTCTGTATTTAGTGGTTTATGTGTTTATCTCCCCAACTAGACTCTCTGGGAACAGCGGCCAGATCTAGTTCTTTTTTTTCTAAAATTTACTTTATTTATTTATTTTTGGCTGTGTTGGGTCTTCCTTGCGGCGCGCGGGCTTCTCATTGCGGTGGCTTCTCTTGCTGCAGAGCATGGGCTGTAGGCGTGCGGTCTTCAGTAGTTGTGGCCCACAGGCTTAGTTGCTCCGCGGCATGTGGGATCCTCCCGGACCAGGGCTGGAACCCGTGTTCCCTGCATCGGCAGGCGGTTTCCTAAACACTGCGCCACCAGGGAAGCCCTAGCTCATTTTTGATTATCCAACACCAAGCACTATGCCAGGCACCGGACACTAAATACATATTTAATTAATAAATGAATGAATGAATTTAGGTTTTGGCACATTTAGCCCCCAAATTTCCTCTTTCAAACAATATGGTTAGACAGCCAGAGAGGAAAGGAGGCACATAACAGCATCTCGTCTTAGGGCTGTGAAAAACCATGATTTCCCAATTATTGTAAATGCAGGAAGGGTTTTGTGCACCAAAACATTCGTGTCAATATAGCACCGTCTGGGGCGCGGCCTCCTTGCAGAGGCCAGCCCCGGCCCGGTCGCCCGCCCAACCCGGTTTCGAGGATCCCAGCCAGGCCGGGAGAGCCCGCGGCGCACGCGCAGTGGGGGAGGGCACTCGGCTGCCCTCCGCCCCTCCGCCCGGCAGGTGGCGCTGCTGTTCCCACCGCCGCCGCTGCCGACCCCGTCTCTGGCTGGGCTAGACCGGGGCGGCGCCGGCCGCTTAGCGGGCCGCGCGACCGCCTCCGCCGCACCGAGGGCGTGGGCTCCCGGCTCCCGGAAGCGGCGGCCGCGGCGTGGAGCCGAGCCGGCGTCGATCCCCGGAGCGGCAATGCGCGGCGGCCGTAGCCTGTGACCTGAGCACGGCAGCCCGGTGGGGGCCGCGGAATGGCGGCTCGTTGAGGAGGCGGCAGCGGCGGCGACGTCTCCGGCCCTTCGGGCGCGGCGCGGCGTGTCGGCGGCCGGGGTGATGCTGCTCAAGCTCTTGCAGAGACAGACCTATACCTGCCTGTCCCACAGGTATGGGCTCTACGTCTGTTTCGTGGGCGTCGTTGTCACCATCGTCTCGGCCTTCCAGTTCGGAGAGGTGAGTAGAGGCGCGGGAGCCCTGGCCGGGGCGCGCTGAACCCGCAGGACCCCAAGGCGTCCCAGCCCCGGCGCGCTCCACTCTTGCCTTGCCATCCTCCCTGCAGCTCCGGGGACGAGCTCCAGAACCTGCCCTTTCCCCGGAGGCGCCGCGAACTCTGAGCTCCTCTCCGGGCTGCGGTTTCAGCACCTGGGATCCAGACCTCGGTCTCCCGACGGTTTGGGGGATACACGCTCCTTCTGCCGAGTCCCTTTCCCTCCAGGTGCCTTCTTCATGGTCCCCAAGTCATTTGACTTTCTCCCTCAGGCCTTGTTCTCCACGCACCCCTCTCCCGGGACCCAGAGTTCCTAAATTGCACTGATTTCTCAGTCCTTGCCCCTCCTGCGGTTTCCTCCTCAGGTGTCACCCTTCTAATCTTTTCCCTTTGACAGAGGCACTTTATATTCTTAATCCCGTTTCTTCCCGGATCTCAAAACTTTGTCCAAGAGGGGTGTTTTCTTGGCACGTGAATTTGCAGTGGGGAGAGTGTACGGGCCCCAAATTTAAAGGACTTCCACGTGAAAAGGTGCTTTTTTTTCATTTTTTTGGTCTCTTATTTGAGACAGCTGAATATCATCAGTGAGCCCTTAGAGGCTGTACTGGTAGATGTGAAAACACTGATGTGTGTCATCTCCAAACACTTTTCTCTATCCCGAGATCAGCTGAGCCTAGGGCCCCTTCCTGTGAACAGGATGCCCATAACCGTCTTGGACTCCAGCACCCAGTCTCTTGGGAATCAGCACAAACTCTCGGGTCATGGGATATGCTAATCATTTAGATTCCAGATCACGCAAACCCAGCCTGTCTTGATCTGCTGTTAGTTAAAGCATATGTATAAGCATAAAGTAATTCGATAAGACTGTAAACCCCAGAGGGTCCAAGCAACAGGTTTGGCAGGTGGAAACACCCAGGTTTAATAGATTTTGTGCCCCTCTGGGTATGGACTTTAAATATTTTCTTGAATGAAACAGCCTTTTGATTTAGGTTGCATGGCTATTTCATGACTGACGGTCTAATATAGTATTCTTTGTCGTAAACAGATGTACAAGAGACTATGAATAGGTGAGAACTGGAGCACATGTAGGTGATTTTAGAGACCATCCCCTTTTAAAATGTGGCTAGGAATTGGAAGAAAGTTGTATTTTCAAGTTGTTAGAAATTCGTCTCTTTATTTTTTCTTTTTTGGGGGTAGGAGGTTGCAAAAGGTTTAAAAATTGACAGAATATTTTTCAGAAATGCCACAGTATACATTTGCTTGAAGTCTGTACCCATGCTGGATTGTGGGCTCCATAAGAGAGGGTGCTATCTTTAACCACTGTGACCAGGTGCTGTGCCAGGTACTGCCAGAGTATACAGTCTAAATATTTGTCTAATGAATATATGGCATGGTTTTCAGGTTTACACTTTTAGTAGTTCTTGGTCTAGGGGCTGATGAAAATAAGTCTTATAAGTGAGGGTTGAGAAAGTGCCCCAGACTTGTAAATGTGGAATATGTACCCAATATTATACTACCTGCTGTTCTGTCTTCGTTTCATGCATTGCACCTTAATGCAGTGATTGTATCTATACATAGTTAAGTGTCTTATTGCTGATAAAAGATTTTTTTGGCCCTGAGTAATTTTAAGTTAGCTGTTTATTAACTCCCCTGCAGTGTGAAGGTGACTCAAAGGCATCAGTTGTTAGCCTGCCCTGTCCCCTAGGGCTCTGCCATCACTCCGGACGCCTCGTCTCGGTGAGGCAGGGACTGGATTAAAGGTCATTCACCTGAAAAAAAAAATTTTTTTTTTCTTTTTATGTATTCCACGTCTGGTTATTTAGTTACTGAAAGTCTTGAAATGGCCACAGATCTTAAAGTTTGGAACAGACAAAAGAAATGAGAGGCAAAGAATGCCAGCAGGTGGCATGGGAAATGGAAACAGCTGGCTCCATACCCCTACTATATTGCCTGTAGTTAATTTCTACAGTGCAGCTGAAGAGGAGCTGCAGGATTAGCAGATCTGGGCTTGAATGCTGGTGCCAGTATTAATGATCGTGATCATGGCTAATACATAGGGCTTATCAGATGTTAGGCACTCTCTTGACTGCTTTACATATATTAACTCATTTAATCCTCACAACATCATACCTGTGAGATGGGTACTAGTGTTAACCACCCCCCACCCCTGCCTCCAATACCAAAGTCTGAAGGTGATCAAGACCCTCACACTCAGCCCACCGTATCCTCCAGTTCCGCGTCAGGGATGCTGGAGGGCTGACTGTATACCCGTTTTACAGGTGATGAAACTGCGGCACCTGCACAAATTAATCCAGCTAGTTCATGGCGGAGCTGGGCTTCAGACCAAGGCAGTGTATGGCTCCAGAGCTGTACTCTTAAGCATGTCTCTATAGCTTCTCAGATAGTCTGGGCTGTCCCTTATACGATCTTCAAAAGGATACTTAACCTCTCTAAACTTCAGCCTCCTCATCTTCAACAAGGAGGCAAGAATACCTTCTTTGCAGGGTTGAGCCTATTAGCTCCTGGCACATAATAGGCTCTCATTAAGCGGTAGAACTACAGCTGCTATCATTATTGTCATCAACTATCTTATGCCCTCCGCACTTATTTTGAAACAAACCTTTGAAATAGAATATGCTCATCACACAGTTAATATTACCAACTTGTTAATAACTTCACTGATTGTAATGGGTCGAAGATCATTGTTAATTGTGGGTTCATCACTATCTTTTTTCCCTCTCTCAGGATAAGTGGTATTATTGGCTGCTACCTTTTAGTAAGCTATTTGTATACTCATCCAAGTACTGAGAAAGAAAAGTGGAATTGAGAGAGGGAAGTACTAAAAAAAATTTTTTTTTTATTTTCCCCTTAAGTTGAGCCAGGTCTTTTTGAAGAACCCTTGGGAACTCTGATTAAACAAAAGCAGAACCTGATCCAAACCCACAGGGAGGGCCCTCTGGATGGGGACTAATGGCCACTGAAGTGCATTGCCTTGGGTGAGGGTCGCAGGTAAACTAGTTGATTTCGGCGAGTCACGTGGCCTCCGGGAGCCTCAGTTTCCTCATCTATAAATGAATGATTATCCCTTTTAGCTCAGAAACTTCTGATTTTAAATGTTTGTCCTCTGTTAATATTGTATAGACCTTAAAACGTGCTTTTGAAGTAAAAATCTGTTATTTCAGGGTCCTCATCATTTAGTACATTTTATATGGAAATCCACAATCCCTTATCTGAAAATTCTACTGAACCTTGGAATTAAACATCGGTATCTTGTAGTGAAACATGTATTTACACTCAGTGGGGAGAATAAAGACTATAAGTAACTTCAAGTCAGTTTAGGTCAAGTTTTGCCACCAGATGAGTTCAGGTCAGATCAGGTTTTCCTGCCAAAAAAGATCTTCAGTGTTGAGAGCTTTTTGGATTTTGGGATTGTGAATAAAGGATTGTAGATCATTACTGGGTATGTGTGTATCTGTGTGCATGTGTGCGTATAAAATACAATATATTACTTCCTTACATGTACTAAGTATGGAAACGAAGAGGTGTCCAAAAATTAACTTCAGTGAGGGAGTCAGACAAGTTCAGATAGAATCTACCCATACTGGGCGGTAACCCTGGCCTCCCTCCTCTCTTTTGCTCACCTGTCTTCTATCGCCATTTTGGATTAGTTAGATATTCAGTGAAAAAGAAGATTGAAAACTGGGTCCAGCTCCAGTTTCTCATACTGGCCCAATTTCAAGAAAGAAATTAGTTATGCTTATATTTGATTACTTTGCTCATTAAACAGATACATTTTGAGTGTGTTCTTTGCCAAAGGCAACAAATAGTTGACGTTAAAGGAACCTGGCCTGAGAGCTGGGAGGCAGCCTCTGGCCTGGCTCTAGCCCCACCATAAACTGTATCCTTAGTGGTTTCCAGACTGTGTTACTCCCAGCTGCCTCCTAGGTTGGGGCAGCCACTCTTACCTGTCTGTGTAGATTTCTTTTGGGTGTGGAGAAAACTTTCATTATTAAAAATGTTTTAAAACTTCCAGACTGGATTTCTCACACCCCCATTTTAGCTTTAATGTTCTGTGAATATACATTTATTGGATGTTTCACATGGGAAAGCATGAACTATAATGTAATGGAGTTCGTGCTACAGAGAAAATGCCAATGGCTGCGCTGAGCCTCTTTTATTTGGCCGTGCTGCGTGGCTAGCGGGATCTCAGTTCCCCGACTAGGGATTGAACCTGCGCCCTTGGCAGTGAAAGCGCAGTCCTAACCACTGGACCGCCAGGGAATTCCCTCACTGAGCCTCTTTAAATGGTATCTTTCTTTTGGGGGCTTTGGGAGAGATACACAGCCCAGCTAAGTGTCAAATCAGAGACATTGTCATTTTCCCTGCTATTCTTAGCACCTCTAAAATGCTTTGTACCCAGTAGGTGCCAAATAAATACTTGATGTGTGAATGAATGAATGAATTGGGGGTGATCTTAAAGAACCTCCCGTTAAGCTCATTTCCAGTAAAGATAAGTTTTCTACTCTGATGCAGCCCATCTTTACTTACCTTTTATTTCTCAGACATGATTGGTCAGGTTATACCCTGTATGGTGGAGGGTACTGTCAGATACAAAGAATTATGTACAGCTCATCCTTGGCCATCTTTGGCTAGTTGAGGTGAGGCCATGATATACATATGAGTAACAATACAAGCGAGTAAGTAATTGAATGCCTGAGTAGGTACACAATAATGACTTAGAAGATCAGAGGAAGGGAAGAAAATTATGCGTTGAAACATCCTAAGGGAAGTTGAGACTTTTATAAGGAGACGGGAGCTTTTTCTTTTTGAATTATTAGTGCTTTACAATTGTTGCTGGTATTAGCCAATGGCAGTTGGTTGCAAGTGATAGAATTCCACTTCGGACCTGGGTTAAGAAAAAAAGGCAGTTTTTTGACTCATGTAGTTGAAAAATATAGGGTGAAATTTCTGGCTGGATCAGATGGAGGTGCTCACATGATGTCATCAGGACTCCTTGTCCCTGTTCTCCAGCTCCATGGGTTTAGTTCTCAGACAAGCTCTCGCCGTATGGGAGCCAAGATTGGTGGCAGCAACTCCAGCAGCTGGTCTCCCAGTTCAGTAACCTTCTCTTCCTCATTAGTGCCAGCTAGACCCAGGGCAGCCTGCCTAGCTGGGGAGTGAGTGCCCTTGTGCCTTCATTAACCACCTTGATCATTTCCGGAGCTAGGGTTATGGGTGGGACTGTCAGCCTCCACTGAACCACATGAACTGAGAGGGGTTCCCCAGAGGGAAATCAGGAGGCTGTTATCAAAGAGCCAGAGCAACAGATGTCCTAGACACTGGCTTGAGTCAAAACCCATCTTTTCCTTGGCCTTGACATTGACACATCGACATTGTGACTGTGATAGCTGTTAGCCCTTTACCTTGTTATAGAAGATGTGAAGGTGTGTTGTTTCCATTTTCCATTTTTGATACTGTGTTGTTAAGTACTCTAATCTGTGAAACTTGTATTGTTTTAAAAATTTTATTTATTAACTTTTTTTTTGCTGCATTGGGTCTTCGTTGCTGTGCGTGGGCTTTCTCTAGTTGTGGCGAGTGGGTGCTACTCTTTGTTGTAGAGCATAGGCTCTAGGCGCGTGGACTTCAGTAGTTGTGGTGCATGGGCTTAGCTGCTCCACGGCATGTGGGATCTTCCCGGACCAGGGCTCGAACCTGTGTCCCCTGCACTGGCAGGTGGATTCTCAACCACTGCGCCACCAGGGAAGCCCCTGAAACTTGTATTGTTTTTTTTTTTTTTTTTTGGTACGCGGACCTCTCACTGTCGTGGCCTCTCCCGTTGTGGAGCACAGGCTCCGGACGCTTAGGCTCAGCGGCCATGGCTCATGGGCCCGGACCAGGGCATGAACCCGTGTCCCCTGCATCAGCAGGCAGACTCTCAACCACTGCGCCACCAGGGAAGCCCACCGAAACTTGTATTCTTGAGTGGGCGTATTAATATGGAGTTTTGTTAAACACAGAGCTAGTGTGCGCTCATAAATCTTTCAGTAACGGTTCAATATATATCTGTAATGGGTGATTTGATAGTTGCATTTGATTTGACTTACTCTTGAGGTCTAAATAATGTTGATCTTGTTAATGAAATTAAGCAGAAAATTAAGAGAGAAAAGCTTAACCTGACCTTTTTGCAGCATCTGTCACCCCATGTATGTGGGAATGCTCACTCCCTCTTTCTCAGGAAGACCCCCTCTTTGTTCTCCTCGTCCTCACCGTTACTTCTCTGTCTTAAATGCTGGGATTCTCCAGGCTTTGCTCCCTGGCTGTCTCCTCTTAGAGGGGATGTCAGGTTTCAGAACCCAGCCGGATGCTTGTGACTCCCCGGTTCCAGTGCCTTGCCAGCAGGTCCTGGCTGCACACCTCCTGCTGGCTGCCTGCAGCACGTCCCTGCCACTGCACCGCGCTGTGATGCAGGGGCCTCTCTCGTCACGGTACTCTCTCCTCACCACACGCAGGCGTGACTGCAGAATAATTCTGTAACAGTTCAGCGTTCTTCCAGCTCCTGAACTCTCCCAGAAGACACAGGAAGAGTTTGCCCCAAGACCTCATCAAACCTTTCCTGGAACTGGCCCCAGCTGGATCATAGAGCCACCCCTAATAGACACCTTAAAAGGAGGAAGAGGTTTGCTTTTTGACAAGTCTGATGCCCCCGTGAAGTTGGGGCCCCTCTCCTGAACATTTGTGTTATATGGAGGTGGTGTTCCACTTGGAAAGAATAGGTCGGTGTCGCTGGCGGCTACTAGCTGTACGGTCGTGTTGGTGAGCACAGCCGGGAGGATACGTAGCAGGTGTCTTTTTCTCCCACTGGCCGTTGACGTCAGCTTGTAGGGTTAGCTCTGCCTCTGCCCCTGGATGAGACACTCTTGTGGGCCTAACTCAGCCTGCTCTTGTTACTCCTGGGTAAGAAAATGTCCCGTGGTTGCTTCAGATTACAAAACACAATGTCAGTTCAGCCATGAAAGCCTTCAGTCTCATGTCACAACAGAACTTTGAGCCTGTTGAAGTTTCTTGCCTCTCCGGCCCAGGCCTGCTCCAAGCAGAAAGCCTGCAATTGAGGAAGGGAGCTTGGGTACGGTGGGCTGCTTCTCTCTTTCTGCCACGGAGCCTGTTTCTGACCCCTCCTGGGTTGTAGGACTGGGAAGAAGGAAAGGAAATGAGGGCAGGAAAGTCCTTCGTAAATAGGCGCTGGAGCTCTGCGATTTGCTGGTGTCACAGCTCGTTCTCTTCTGAGTGCTTTCAAAGGGCATCCTTCAGAGACCCCACCCTGAGCACTGTCACTTGCTTTTACTCTGCTGAGAGCAAATGCCTCTTCCTCTGGGCTGGTTACTTGCTCCTTCCTTAGCCCCTCAGTGTCTGCTCTTCTGGGGAACCACGGACCTGGTCTGAGGTGACCCTCTGCAGTGCTCTCTTGTGCATGGCCCACATCTCATCTCTTGCACAGGTGACCTGCATCCTTTGCTCTGTAAGAGAGGAAAGATACCTTTTCCTCTACTCTCCTTAGTTCTCAGCTAGGGCCCCTGTAACAGAAGACAGATTAGCAAGAGAAAAGCGTACATTTATTTAATGTAAGTTTTAGGGACTTCCCTGGTGGCACAGTGGTTAAGAATGCACGTGCCAATGCAGGCGACGCGGGTTCGATCCCTGGTCCGGGAAGATCCCACATGCCGTGGAGAAGCTAAGCCTGTGCGCCACAAATACTGAGTCTGCGTGCTCCAACCACTGAGTCCGCGCACCACAACTACTGACGACCGCGCACCTAGAGCCCGTGCTCTGCATCAAGAGAAGCCACCGCAGTGAGAAGCTTGCGCGCCACAACGAAGAGTAGCCCCCGCTCGCCGCCCCTAGTGAAAGCTCGTGTGCAGCAACGAAGACCCAGTGCAGCCAAAAAATATAAATAATGTAAGTTTTACATGACCTTGGGGCCTTCATAAGGAAATGAAGACCAAAGAAGCAGTTAAACCCGAGGGTTGTAATGCTGGGCTTGATGGAGCATGGAGAATAGCGGAAAAAATGCAATAGGACAAAAAAGGGTGTGCGCTCTGGGGAGTAAGCTGGGGGAGATGCGAGGCCTGTTCATTCATATTTCTTGCGGCATTCCTCTGTCTTTAGAGATGAGGATTTCTCCTTTCTTCCTAGCGTAGAGAGGGCCTGTCTCACAGAAAGTCTTATGACCTGTTTCAGAGGAAGGTCAGAAAATCCTTTTTATGTGGTGTTTCTCAAATTCATTCAGCTTGAAATATTCAGTTTGCCAAGGTGCCGTATTTTGAGGTAGCATGTCCTGAACGCCATCAGCTCAAAGTGGGGGTGTGTGGGCTGACTCCAGCCTGGCAGTAATGTCTCCCTGTCCCCGGAGCCCGTAGCCAGCCAGCCCTTTCTGTTTTCTCAGGTACGAGGTGGATGTTGCATGCACCCAACTACGTGAACCCGAGGTTGGCTGTCTTGGTGATCCTAGTTGAGTCCTTTTCCCGGATTTGAGGTTTCCTGGCGTGGGAGAGAGATTTCTACCCCTGTCCTTTAGATGAGGCAGAACGGGATTAACAGAGTGCCAGCAGCTTCCCAGAGCTCTCCTCTGACCCCTTCTGCCATGATGTGGATGAGTTTTCAACCACCTCCTGAGGAAACGTTGCCCCTTGGTCCTACATATCGCTTTGGAATGTGGTATCTGGTATATTGGTGCTTTAGAAGAAACATGTCTAGATGTACAGCTTCTCAAAGCAGGTACAAATTAATTGAGCTTGTCCAGGAGATGAAACTTATTTGCCATTTCTGTACTCGGCTCTCTGAACACAAAAATGTTGTTTTTCTTCCCTTGGAATCCTTGTGCCCCAGCAGAGCACTTAAATCATTCATTAAACTAGTAAATTTTTTGTTGTAGCACTGCCCCTGGGCTTAGAGCAGTGAACAGAGCCCACTGGTTCCTGCAGACTGAGCGTTTATATCCTGGTTGTGCAGTCAGACATTAAATGCTACTTAATTACAATTGTGAAAAATGCTAAAAGGGGAGAGTGTTGTGGGAGAGACCAGCAGTGAGAACCCATCCTGTAGTGGCTGGGTCAGGAGAGGCTTTCTTTCTTTTTTTTTTTTAAACATCTTTATTGGAGTATAATTACTTTACAATGGTGTGTTAGTTTCTGCTTTACAACAAAATGAATCAGTTATACATATACATATATCCCCATATCCCCTCCCTCTTGCGTCTCCCTCCCTCCCACCCTCCCTATCCCACCACTCTAGGTGGAAACAAAGCACCAAGCTGATCTCCCTGTGCTATGCGGCTGCTTCCCACTAGCTATCTATTTTACGTTTGGTAGTGTATATATGTCCATGCCACTCTCTCACTTTGTCACAGCTTACCCTTCTCCCTCCCCATATCCTCAAGTCCATTCTCTAGTAGGGCTGTGTCTTTATTCCTGTCTTACCCCTAGGTTCTTCATGACATTTTTTTCTTAAATTCCATATATATGTGTTAGCATACGGTATTTGTCTCTCTCTTTCTGACTTACTTCCCTCTGTATGACAGACTCTAGGGCTACCCGCCATTACAAATAGCTCAATTTCGTTTCTTTTTATGGCTGAGTAATATTCCAGAGGCTTTCTTGATGCAGTTTGAGCTCAGCTTTGAAGGGTCAGAACTACTGAGGCAGAGAGCAGAGGGAGAGCAAGTCTGCTCTAGGCCGTTGGTTCTCACCTGGGAGTGATGTTGCCGCTCAGCCCTGAGGCGTTTGGCAGTGTCTGGAGACATTTTGGATTGGCATGACTGGGGCATGGGGTTGGTGCTGCTGGCATTAGGGACTCTGCTAAATATCCTACAGTGCCCGGAACAGTTCCCACAACGAAGAGTTGTCAGGCCCTGAAAGCCAGTAGTGCCAAAGATGGGAAACCCTGAATTAGAGGAAACAAGAATGGCTGCAGGGCGCTCAGTCAGGGGCCTTGCACTAGGCTGGTGGAGGGCAGATAAAGAGAAGTGGGCAGATTTGAGAGATTTAGGAGGCAAAGTCATCTGGCCTTCATGTTCCATTATGTGCCAGACAATCCACTGACATCTTGGTATATAAAAGTGAACAAGATAGACAGGTTCATTTGTCCTCCCAGACCCTAACGATAGGTGCTCAGTGAATATTTGTTGAATGAATACTTACAAATATTTATTTTTGCTCACTGATTGTGATTGAGCCTGTGAGGAAAGGTGGTTTAAATAAGATGCCTGAAGTATATAAGGTACCTTGCATAGTGCCTGGTGCAAGGTGCTGAGTAAATGCCAATTCAATGCCAAGTGCCCCATGCCAGCCCTGATCTTCCCTTGACCACAACACTCACGGAGACCACAGGGCACCTACCTTCTGGCCTGATGTCCAAGGTCACACTGAAGAGTATATTAATCTTTTCTTAGAGACGGAGTAGAAAAGTTCACAATGATTTCTTTATCTGAGTGCGCTTTATTTTGGTTGATATGAAAGCAGAGGAGGCAAGTGCCTTATTAATTTAGCACAGCCTGCACTTTACAATAACATATGTTATCCTGGTTCCTTCTAAACTGTAACAGACAATTGTAGCTGTGATAGGTCGTGTATATTCACAATGTATCTTTGTAAGTTCTTACTGTCCTTAGATTGTTTCAATCTTGTGATCCACATGCAGTGTCTTCAGCAGGTGATTAGTCAGCCTGTGTGGGATTCATACATACACTAAATTAAGCAGGGAAAAAAGTGATCTTTCAGAAATGTTACAGACTAAGTCACACTTGTGCAAGGAGAGTCAAATGCATTCTATATATGATCAGACTAAAAACTGTATTGCCCTTTATTTTTTAATTTATTTTTGGCTGTGTTGGGTCTTCTTTGCTGTGCGCAGGCTTTCTCTAGTTGCGGTGAGCGGCGCCTCTCTTCGTTGCGGTGCGCAGGCTTCTCATTGTGGTGGCTTCTCTTGTTGTGGAGCACAGGCTCTAGGCACGTGGGCTTCGGTAGTTGCGGCACGCCGGCTCAGTAGTTGTGGCACACGGGCTCTAGAGGGCAGGCTCAGTAGTTGTGGCGCACGGGCCTAGGTGGTCCGCGGCATGTGGGATCTTCCCAGACCAGGGCTCGAACCCATGTCCGCTGCATTGGCAGGCAGATTCTTAAGCACTGCACCCCCAGGGAAGCCCTGTATTGCCCTTTAAAATTGCTTCCTAAAATTGTTTCTTCTTTGAGGTTCTAGTTTATCCCTCCTTCATTACCTCTCTCCATTAGGTCACTCAGCAGAGATCAGTGGAGGTGTTTACTCTGGGCCAGGTACTCTACTACTTAGAGACACAAAGATGGTTCTGTATCTTTCTGCTATTGAGGAGCTCACTCTCCAGACAGACCAGCAAACAGGCAAACTTAAGATGCATTGTGATAACTTAAGTTGAAGAGCTAGGCCTGGGTGTCCGGGGAAGTTTCTCAGGGTGACACGTGAGCTTGATCTTGAAGGAGATGGCTGAGGGAAGAAACGGGAGCCCCTCCCCCCTTGTAAGTGAAGGATGCTCTAGATGTAAAGGTATGGGTATGAGAGGTAGCCCTCACCTTCTGGAACAGAAGTGGTTCTGAAGGGCTGCAGCAGCGTACCCAGGAGTGAAGCTGGAGAGGCAGGCGGTGGCCAGTTTAGGACTCGCCTATGGAGTGACTCCAAGGAATTTGGATTCCTCCTGAAGAAAATGGGGACCATTCAAATGGTTTTAAGCAAGAGAGTGATGAGTCAAATCTGTGTTTAGAACAGTTGCTCTGAGGTGTTGTGAACAGTGAACTGCAGACGGATAACTGGGAACAGGAGACTGTGGGGCGTAGTAGGGCTTCAGGTGAACCTGCCACACTGGGTGCAGTGCTGCACAGTCAGCAGGCTTTGCATGTTGATTTTTATAATTGTACAAAGGCCTGAAAGAACAATGTCTTTGCTTTTGGAAACTGGCATAATCTATATCTAATTAATTGCTTGACTTTTTGGGCGAGTCTCTTTATTTTAAAGTTGTCCGTACTGAATAGTATGTAAAGTAGAGTAACTTACATCAAAGTACAGTCAGCCCTCCATACTCGCAGGTTCCATATCTGCAGATTCAACCAACCAGGGATTGAAAACATTTGGGGAGGACTTCCCTGGTGGAGCAGTGGTTAAGAGTCCGCCTGCCAATGCAGGGGACACGGGTTCGAGCCCTGGTCTGGGAAGATCCCACATGCCGCGGAGCAACTAAGCCCGTGTGCCACAACTACTGGGCCTGCGCTCTAGAGCCCACGAGCTGCAACTACCGAGCCCACGTGCCACAACTACTGAAGCCCGCGTGCCTAGAGCTTGTGCTCCGCAACAAGAGAAGCCACCGCAATGAGAAGCCTGCGCATCGCAACAAAGAGTAGCCCCTGCTCGCTGCAACTAGAGAAAGCCCGCACACAGCAACGAAGACCCAACGCAGCCAAAACAAAAAGGGGGGGGGAATTCTAAAAAGTTCCAAAAGGCAAAACTTGCAAGTGCGCCAGCAACTATTTACATAGCATTTACATTATATTAGGTATTATAAGTAATCTAGAGATGATTTAAAGTATATGGGAGGATGTGCTTAGTTTATATGCACATACTATGCCATTTTATATAAGGGACTTGAGCATCTGTGGATTTTGGTATCTGTGGGTTGGAAGCAGGGTAGGTGTCCCTAAGGATACCGAAGGACAGCTGTACTAAAGAATCACTGAGATTATCGCATTTAAAAGTAAGCTATTACCCCAAGCCAGCAGTTTTCCATAGGTAGTCTGGGGACCCTATCCAGTGATCCACAAGTTCAAACTATTTACACGGTAATACTAAGACATTATTTACCTTTTTTCGCTCATTCTCTTATTAGAGTACAGTGGAGTTTCCCAGAGGCTTAACAGACATGTGACATTGCAGCAGACTGAATGCAGAACACAAAGATACTCCAGTTGTCTTCTATGAAACCACGCATTAAAGAAATTTGTGAAAATTAAAAACAATGCAACTCTTCTCACTAAACTTTTTTGTTTAGGAAAACAGTTATTTTTCCTGAAAATCTTTATGTTGCCCTGTAATGGGTTTATTTCTTAAATGAACAAATATTTTAAAATTTCCTCAGTTTTAATTTTAATATGGTGAACATCAGTAGACATAACCCACATAAAATTTAAACATTTAAAAACTCTTTGGAATCTTAAATAATTTTTTTTTTTTTTTTTTTGTGGTACGCGGGCCTCTCACTGTTGTGGCCTCTCCCGTTGCGGAGCACAGGCTCCGGACACGCAGGCTCAGCAGCCATGGCTCACGGGCCCAGCTGCTCCACGGCATGTGGGATCTTCCCGGACCGGGGCACGAACTCGTGGCCCCTGCATCGGTAGGTGGACTCGCAACCACTGCACCACCATGGAAGCCCTTAAATAATTTTTAAGAGTATAAAGGGGTCCTAAGACTGAAAAAGCTGAGAACCTCTGCTCCAAGAATTTAAGAATAAATATGTGGTGGGACTTCCCTGGCAGTCCAGTGATTAAGACTACACACTTCCACTGGCGGGGGCGCAGGTTCAGTCCCTGGTTGGGGAAGTAAGATCCCACGTGCCATGTGCCCCCCCCCCAAAAAATAAGATGTGGTACCTGTGTTATGGAAATTTAAACCACCATCATCTCTCACCACTATTGCTTCGTTACAATCCATTCTCCACATTGCAACCAGGCTACCTTTTAAAAAATGTGAATCAGGTTACATCATGCCCATTGTACACAGTAGAAAATCCAGACTCCTTCTAATGGTCTGTATGTAAGATCCTAAATGCGCCACTTCTTTGAGCAGGTTGTGTCACGTATCCACTGTGTGTCCTGTAACTATTTCTACAAAAATGTACCCTAACAGACTACCTTCAAGTTTGCTGGCTTAAAACAGGAGCAGCAAACTACGCCTGTTTTTGTATGGCCTGCAGTCTAAGAATGGAGTTTACGTTTTTAAGTGGCTTTAAAAAACTAAAAGAAGAAGAAGAATTCATAACACATGAAAATTATATGAATTGTAAATATCAGTGTCCATAAATAAATGTTTTAGTGGAACATAGCCATGTCCATTCATTTACTGTTGTCTATGGCTGTTTTCTCAGTACAACAGCAGCATTGAATAGCTGTGGCAGAAACCATATGGCCTGAAAAGCCTAAGATGGTTACTGTTTGGCCCTTTACAGAAGAGGTTTGTCAGTCTCTGGCTTAAAATGACAGTTATTTCTTCTCTGGGATGTGCAGGTCAGGTGGGAGTTGGCTCATCTGGGTTGGACTTGGACCCCATGTCTTTCGTCCTGGGACCAGCAGACCAGCCTGGACATGTTCTTCTCAAGCAGTGGTAAAGGCACAGAAAGCAAGCGGATACTTGCAAACCTGCCTGAGGTTTAGGCTCAGAATTGGTGCCGTCTTTTTGTTCCTTGACACATTAGGTTTGTGTCCGCCTTAGGACCTTTGCACTGTTGTCGCATCAGGCTGGAGAGCACTGCCCGCAGACCACCATGTGACGTGCTCCTGGTCATACAGGTCTCAGCTCAGTAATGCCTTCTCAGGTGGGCCTTCCCCACCACCCAACCTAAAGCAGCCTCTTTCACCAGGTCACTCCTTTTTCTATTCCCCTTCTTTTTAAAAGTAGTACTGGAAATATGTATGTGTGTATTTAATGTCTCATTTCTCTCTCCCTCAAAATGTAAGCTCCGTGGGAGGAGCATTTCTGTCCTATTCACTACTGTATCCTCAGCCCCTAGAATAGAGCCTGGCACCAAGAGGTGGAGTGCAGAGATACTTTTTCCCTAGTATCTAAATATGGAAAGGTCACCTGAGTGATCAGTTTCTAAACTGAACCTTAATAGAAAAGTATACAGGTTTAGTTGATATCAGTTGACATATAATTATATTAGGGTTCTTCAGAGAAACAAAGCCAATAGGATATATGTATGTGTGTGCATACGTGCATGGGTGCATGTGTGTGTGTGTGTGTATGGAAATAGACTGATTATATGGAATTGACTTACAGGATTGTGGAGGCTTACAAGTCTCCAAGATCTGCATTTAGCAAGGCTAGCGATCCAGGAGAGCCAATGAAGTAGCTCTAGTCTAAGTCCAAAGGCTTGAGAACCAGGAAAGCCGATGCTGTAGTTCCTGTCTGAAGGTTGGCAGCCTAGAGACCCAGGAAGAGCTGATGTTTCAGTTCAAGTTAGAAGGCAGGAAAGACTGATGTTACGGCTCAAGGCAGTCAGATCAGAGGACATTCTCCCTTACTCAGCCCTTTTGTTCTATTTAGGCCATCAACTGATTAGATGAGGCCCACCTACATTAGGGAGGGCAAGCTGCTTTACTAGTCCCAATTCAAATGTTAATTTCACTTGGAAATAGCCTAGTTGAGGAAGTTCCCTTCTGTTCCTAATTTGCTGAGAGGCTTTTATTTTTTATTTTTAAATAAAAAAATGAGTGTTAAGGGAATTCCCTGGTGGTCCAGTGGTTAGGACTCCACGCTTTCACTGCCGAGGGCAAGGGTTCTATCCCTGGTTGGGGAACTATGATCCCACAAGCCACATGGTGCAGCCAAAAAAAGAAAAAAATAGGTGTTGAAGTTGTCAAATACTTTATCTGTTGATATGATCATATGATTTTTCTTCTTTTGCCTTGAGATACGGTAGATTACATTAATTAATTTTTGAATGTTGAACCCGTTTTCAAAAATACATACCTAGAATAAATCCCACTTGGTTATGTTATATAATTCCTTTTATACATTGTTAGATTTTATTTGATAACACTTTATTGAGGATTTTCACATCCATGTTCATGAGAGTTATTGGTTTATAATTTTCCTCATAAAATGAGTTAGTGTTCCCTTTGCTTCCATTTTCTGGAAGAAATTGTAGAGAATTGGTATCATTTCTTCCTTAAGTATTTGGTAGAATTCACCAGTGAACCCATCTGGGCCAGTTGCTTTCTGTTTTGGAAGGTTATTACTTATCGATCCAAATTATTTAATAGGTATAGGCTATTCAGATTATGAATTTCTCCTTGTTGGAGCTTTGGTAGTTTGTATGTTTCACGGATTTGGTCCATTTCATCTAAGTTATCCAACCTGTGATCAGAATTGTTGATAATGCTCCTTTACTACTCTTGGGAGGAGTATTATAGTGATTTACTTCTCTTCCAAAATTTTATGGCAAAATGCAAATAACAAAATTTGCCTTTTTTTTTTTGGCAGTATGCGGGCCTCTCACTGTTGTGGCCTCTCCCGTTGCGGAGCACAGGCTCCGGACGCGCAGGCTCAGCGGCCATGGCTCACGGGCCCAGCCACTCCACGGCATGTGGGATCTTCCCGGACCGGGGCACGAACCCACATCCCCTGCATCGGCAGGTGGACTCTCAACCACTGTGCCACCAGGGAAGCCCTGCCATTTTAATGATTTTTAAGTGTATAACTCAGTGGCATTAATTACATTTATGTTGTGCAACCATTACCACTGTTTCCAAAACTTTTTCATCACCCCAAACAGAAACTTGGTATTAAGCAGTAACTCTCCATTCTCCCCTTGGGCCCTGGTAACCTCTGATAACTTCCTGTCTTTATGGATTTGCTGGTTCTGGACATTTCATATAATGTATATTTCATACAATATTTGTCTTTTATTTTTCTGGCAGTTTCTGCCTGTTTTTCGGTGTTTCTGAGGAGATGAGAGACTGGAGTTGCTTACTCTGCCATTTTGCTGAGGTTACGTTCCAGACTGATAGTTCTGATTGTTACTTTTTTCATGTAATATTTTACCAAACACTTTACCCATGACTAGTCTGTATGATCCAGAAGGAAGACATTTTGTTTTGTCCATTACTATGTCCTCAGAGTCTAGAATGGTGCCACATATTTGTTGGCTAACTGAAGTTACTAATTTTTAATAGTTGCTTAAAAACTGCGTAATTTTTAATAGCTTCATAATATTTGTGTGACTGTACCTTAATTTATTTACCTGATTACCTATTGTTTAATTTTTAAACTATCTCCAGGTTTTATTTGTATAAGTAATAATGGTTATTATATTTATACAGAAGTGTTTGGGTGCACCTATGATGATTTACTTGGCATGTATTTCTAGAGGTGGAATTAGAACAAAGACATGACCATTTCTTTGGTCCTTTGATACATATTGCTAATTGCCCCTCAGGAAAGGGGTTTTTTAGTGGCTTTAAAGCTATTTAAAAATATATAGCATTCTTTTTGCCTGATTTATGACTTCTCTGCATTTGACACTCATAAAAAGAGAACTCTCCTTGGTGAATTTTTTTTTCCCATAAAAAAATAATTCAGAGAGGCAGAAAATGAAATATTAAGGAACAAATTAATAAAAACAGCAGATGTGGGGCTTCCCTGGTGGCGCAGTGGTTGAGAGTCCGCCTGCCGATGCAGGGGGCACGGGTTCGTGCCCCGGTCCGGGAAGATCCCACATGCCGCGGAGCGGCTGGGCCCGTGAGCCATGGCCGCCGAGCCTGCGCGTCCGGAGCCTGCGCTCCGCAACGGGAGAGGCCACTGCAGTGAGAGGCCCGCGCACCGCCAAAAACAAAAAAAAAACATCAGATGTAGATCAACAGTCAATAGAACTTTCCAAGACGAAGAACATGCTCTACATATGTAATGTATGATACAGAAGCTGCCACACACACGTGGTAACAGAACACTTGAAATCTGGCTGGCACTACCAAGGATGTGAAGTTTAGCTATTTAATTTCATTAACTTGAATGTTCTAGCCACATGCAGCTGGTCGTCACTGTATTGGGAGAGCACAAGGCTACAATCTTAGGTTAGGCAGTTAAAATAACTAAATACATTCAAGACAACAGTGTTAGAGTTGAAAAAAGGGACATGTACAGTCAAGAGTAGGAAATGATGGTGGCAAAATACATGTTGACACAATATGATTCAGAGACCATAAGAGGCTGCTTTGATAGGGCAAAAGTGTAAAGACAGATAGGACTTACAACATTTTCATGGAATGAAGTCAAGGCACATCTCACAGTCTGGAGGACTCACCAAAACCCCAAATTGGAGGAGCTGGTGAAGCCAAATGGATTCTGAGGCAAGTACCAGAGCAAGCAGCCAATTTCTCTTCCTCCAAAGCCCCAAACTGTCCAGCTGCTTCTTCTCTGGACAAATGCCTCCTTGGTGAATTTTAAAAAATGTTTTTGTCTAAGTAACAGTATGAGATAAAATTCATTTGTTGATGGAGGTAAGTACAGAAAGCACCACAAGCAGATATTTTGTAAAATTTTATCTCATTTCACTAAACATTTTTATGGCAATTAAATTTTACCAAAATAGAAAAAACAAAAAAACTTAGTTTGATTAGTTTTGGCTTCTGGTTTAATAGTTATAACAAATGTTTACCAACTACACTTTTATTTATACTTTGGGTATATTTTTCACGTTATAATTGTTTGTTTCGTATTTGTCTCCCCAGTAGGCTGTGAGCCTCTTGAAGGACTAAATAAGTTCAGTGTTCTTTCATAGTCTTAATACCTTACATTTCCTATAGTACTTTGTAGTCATTAGAATAGATGGATATATATCAGCTCACTTGATTTCTTTTATAACAGCCCCTTATGGGATAAGGAATTGTTTTGGAACTTAGAGAGCTTTAAGTGACTTGTCTAAAATCACAAAACTATTACATTTGTCCATCCTCATCCTGCCCATGCTTTCTACCTAGGGTTAGCTCACTATAGCATTTGGCCAAGAAAACCAGGTTCCCCTAAATGAATCTCAAAGATAAATATCCTCACTGCAGTACTTTGGCTTCTCCCATTAAAAAAATAACAAAAACAAAAAAACAAAACTATAGAGACCTTATCCAGAGGAAATAGGAAGAAAAGCCAGGGAATCAGAGCTGCTCTCTTGCCAGAAATGCATGTTCTGATGGGAGAAGATGGTGAAAAATATCTGTGCCAGATCCCACGCGGGAAAGAAGCTGTCTGAGATCTGAGGAAACATCCGTCTGCTAAGAGGAGCCAGCAGCCTGTTGACAAAAATTTGGGAGGGGAGGGGGAGTCAGAACTCTTCTTTTTTTTAAAAAAAAATAAATTTATTTATTTTATTTTTATTTATTTTTGGCTGTGTTGGGTCTTCGTTGCTGCGCACAGGCTTTCTCTAGTTGCAGAGAGCTGGGGCTACTCTTCGTTGCGGTGCTCGGGCTTCTCATTGCGCTGGCTTCTCTTTTTGTGGAGCATGGGCTCTAGCGTGTGGGCTTCAGTAGTTGTGGCACGTGGGCTCAGTAGTTGTGGCTTGTGGGCTCTAGAGTGCAGGCTCAGTAGTTGTGGCACACGGGCATAGTTGCTCCACAGCATGTGTGATCTTTCTGGACCAGGGATTGAACCCGTGTCTCCTGCATTGGCAGGCGAATTCTGAACCAGTGTGCCACCTGGGAGGCCCAGAACTCTTCTTTTTGTGTGACTTTAGATAAGTCACTTAAACTCTTTGAGTCTCAGATTCTCATCTGTACAATAAAGAGTTTATATTAAAAAAATAAATAAAATCACAAAACTGGGGCTGAGGTCAGGGCCTGCTTTTGTGACACGTACTTAATCTTTAGGCATTGAATAGCTGCAACCCTGTCCAGGAGAACTCTGTGCGGTGTTGGAAATGGCCTGTAATTATGAGCTGTCCAGTACAGTAGCCACTAGCTACATGTGGCTGTTGGGCACTTCACATGTGGCTAGTGTGACTAAGGTACTAAGTTTTAAATTTAACTTATTTAGTCTTAATTTAAATAACCACACGTGCCTAGTGGGGAATACCATGTTTTTGGACAGTGCAGATCTAAATTCATAGGTACAGTAACTGTTTGCAAGGACGTTCTAGCAGGGCTCACACATTGGCATTGGATTTAAAGTACTCCCTGTGTAATACTGTGATTCTGTAAACTCTGAACTGTAAAACAACTAAACCTACATATATGTACCCAGAAAGTCAGTTTGAATACATTTGGAAACCATCTTTAGTAGTCCCCCCCCCCACGTTTTCCTTTTATTCAAGTGTGGTTGAGGAGACTTCTTTTTTTTTTTGGGGGCTGCGTTGTGCGGCATGTGGGATCTTAGTTCCCCAACTGGGGATCGAACCTGGGCCCTCAGCAGTAAAAGAGCGGAGTTCTAACCACTGGACTGCCAGGGAATTCCCTCTCTTTGCTCCTCTACTTCTTTAAAAATCTCAGCTTTCTCTCCTAGAAAAAGGAGAGAGATTTTGTTAAGTTATGATTAACCCTATCCTGGATTATTCCTTTTCTCCAACAGTAATCTATTTTAATCTGTACTCATGTAAAAGCTGAACAGTAAGTATTCCTAAATCATTTCATGCAAGTACATGATTAGTCCTTAACAGGATGTCAGCTCCCTGAGGACAAAGCCCCGGTTCCCATTTTTTGCCCTTTAAAATGGTCATCAAATGTATGTCGTGTATCTAATTCTGTGAAGAATTCAAAGAAGGTAGACGTGGTCTAGAAAAGTATCTTTGAGTTTAATTAATGTTCAAGTAAACAGTGGTCATGCATCTTGGGTTTGGGTCATTTCCTGTGTATGAAAAGGAGAGATCAGCCCACTTTTGGTAACCATTCAATGCCTAATAAGAAATGGGTTAATCTTTTATTTTAGCCATTTCATGTTGGGAAATGCAGTGAGCTGTTTGTGTCCTCCCAAAATTTATATGCTGAAACTATTCCAGTGTGATGCTATTAGGAGGTGAGCTCTTTGGTAGATGATTAGGTCATGAGGGTGGAACCCCCATTAGTGGGGTTAGTGCCTTTATAAAACAGACCCCAGAGAGCTCCCTTGCCCCTTCCACCATGTGAGGTGACACAGCGTGAACACAGCCATCTATGGACCAGGAGGCAGGCCCTCACCAAATAGCAAATCTGTCAGCACCTTGATCTTAGTCTTCCCAGTCTCCAGAGCTGTGAGAAATAAATTTCTGTTGTTTTGAGCCACACAGTCTGTAGTATTCTGTCAGAGCAACCCTAATGGACTAAAGCAGGAAAACAAACATGTTTAATCAAATGTGATTAGAAAATGCTGCAGGTGATGAGATTTGACTTCCTGATTGGTATCAGGGGAGGAGGGGAATTAGCAGAAAAAGATAAAGCTTAGATTATCTTTGTCTGCCATTTAGTGGCTCTTAATGCAAAATATATTTTGTTTTCAGAAACCATGGAGAACCTGTTGTAATTTGGGAATATTATAAACTTCTGATGTGATTATCAATGTATGAAAAGCTCTGTCAGAGTTACTTAGAGTTCTTGCTGCTTGAGTTTGGAGAGCCCTGGCATCTTAAGTTTTACAAGGTAGCTTGTCACATTTATACACTTGAAACTTTGAGAAAGGGACATGTGTTTTTACAGAGAGAGTTTTGCATCCTTGTGTGCTGAGGCCTGCTGTCGTCTCTCTATACCTGTAGCCTTTAGCCTTTACATTGACTATCTGGGAGTGGATCTGAAAGCAGGAAGCTCTGGAGGGAAACCACAGAGCAGTAAGCTGTTCCAAGGTGTTTGTCTTGTAAAACTAGTAGCCGTATTCACTCATTCTAGAAAGTTTATTGATTTTGTGCCAGGCACTGTGCAAGGTTCTAGGACTGAAAATGAGAGATTAAGTTCCTGGCTTTGAGTTGCTCGCAGAGGTGTAGATGATATTTAAACAGGTGGATTAATTATATTGTAGCATGTAAATACTGTCTTTAAGAGACCTGTGAGCAGTTTGCAGTGAGTATTGTACAGCCCTAGAGGATTTGCATATCTTATCAAAACAATCTTGTGAAATAGGTGGTATTAATATCCTCATTCTACAGAAGAAGAAATTGAAAATGGAGAAGTGCCCTAGATTTTATTATTGATATCCAGACTTAAACTTCTGATCGTAATCTTATGATCCTTGCACTGTTCACCAGTTCGCTTCTTAATAATTACCTTCCCCCTTTCCTTAGCTGGGGAATCCCCAAAGGATTATGGGGCTTGCACCTCATTCACTGTTACTGTACCACAGGCATGCATTTGGTCCTGTTTCGGGACCAAGCTCATCAACAAAAGTGTGTGCCGGTTTCATAATTGAAAAAGTTTATCAACTGAAAATTTTAGCGTTTGTGCGCACAGACCAGCTGAAGGACTATCAGACATTCTAAAAATGCTGGGCCATTGAATTAAGGGTGATAAACATACCAGTTTCAACTGGTTGAATGACCACATTCATGAATGTGTATTTGACGAAGCTGGCTCTGTGTAAATAAGCATCAGAAGAGCAGGCCAGGTGAAGCTGACAGAGCCTGGGCCAAGCTAAACAGGAACATGGGCTACGGAGTTCAGTTGATTCAGACCTCAGCCCCGTCACACACACTGCAACTTGGCCTGGAGCTTCTTTTTGTGCCATCGTAGTACGTGCCTCAAAGTGGTGCCTTATTGTGGGGATTCAATGGAGGGGTGTGCTTGGTACAATGGTACTTGGAGAGTGTGTGTTTGAACCCCTTCTCCTGTGATCAGCACATTAAGACTGACTTTGGCTGCAATTTTGTAAAACTAACCAACAATTGATCTTGAATACCTTGGACGCCATGATTACTAAGATGGAGTCTTAAAAGTGATACACATTAAAAAAATTTTTTTTTAAATTTTATTTATTTATTTTTGGTTGCACTGGGTGTTCGTTGCCGCGCGCGGGCTTTCTCTAGTTGCGGTGAGGGGGGCTGCTCTTCGTTGCGGTGTGCGGGCATCTCATTGCGGTGGCTTCTCTTGTTGTGGAGCACGGGCTCTAGGTGCGTGGGCTTCAGTAGTTGCAGCATGTGGGCTCATTAATTGTGGCGCACGGGCTTAGTTGCTCTGCAGGATGTGGGATCTTCTCGGATCAGGGCTCGAACCCGTGTCCCCTGCGTTGGCAGGCGGATTCTCAACCACTGCACCACCAGGGAAGTCCAAAAGTGATAAACATCTTTAACTAGTAGAATAAACTACCTTTAGATGATTTTTTTAATTCTTTATTAATAATACATTGCTTATGTGGTATTTGAGAGCTCATGTAGTATTTTAGTAAATAGTATTTTTAGTTCATTGTGTCTTAAATTTTTACCAACAAACTACCCTTAGTAACAGACAAAAGTAAGTCCTCTGAGGAGAATAATGTAGAGAGGAGGGGTGTGTGTGTGTGTGTGTGTGTGTGTGTGTGTGTGTGTGTGTGTGTGTGTGTGTATGTGTATGAGGAGAATAGCTCAAAATGGCAAATAGGACATTTTTTGAAGGTCAACATTATATCTGGTATTTTTATCTCATCAATATTCCATTTTTCTCCATAAAAAATTTGCATTACTACCAATAGAATGTTTTAAATGTCTTACCATTATAAAAATGATGGCATTTCAGAAGTTAAGCTTGTTTACCCTCGGCTTCCAGTATGCCTGGCACACTCCCCATACCCTTTACTCGCCCACGTCATGGGAGAATCGCCGTCCTACTACAGCAGCACAGCAGACCGATGAAATAGATTTAGTACTTATTTCATAGTTGAGGAAATTGAGGCCCACACATTGTAGTTTACCCAGGGTTACACAGCTACGAAGCAGGAGAGCTGGGAGGTTCTCTTAGAAGGCATCCCAAGTTCCCAAATCCAGCCTGCTCTTACGTCACTCCTACAGTAGTGAGGTAATATTTACTAAGAAGAAGATGGTATGTAATGTGATGGGTATGAGTTGATAATAAACAGAATTATAAGTAGTTCTCTACCCTTTGAGCAGTTTGATTGGTCTGTCAAGATGCTAACATGGGGTAAAAGGTAAATAATAAAACTAAGTGATGCAAGGCATCAAATAAGTGATAGAGATAGACGTTATCCAGAGTTCTGAGAAGGAAGCATTCAGACTGGGCTGAAGAATACGGAAAGGCTTTGTGCAAGAACAGAGAGTCGATTTTACAGTAGTCAGTGTTTCTCTCACCTGTTCCTCTGGTCTTTTGTTTACTGCTGATAATGGCTGAAAACTATCTAATTGCAAGTTGAAGTCTTTTTTGGCTTCTTTGTTGTTTGGAAGGTGTTCATATTTTTACAGTTTACCCCAGAATAAACAATTTTTTAATTGCACAAGTTTTTTCTACTCTTTTCCGTCCTTGATAGTATTAAGGAAATGATCTGACACTAACCCTTAGATGCATTTTATTTGATTTACAAGTTTCCTTTTTCATTCCTCATAGAGCATATTACTCATTCATCTAGAAAAGTTTAGAAAGATTTTCATAATAGGGTTTAGTTGACAGGAATAGCAGAAAAGGGAAATGGTTTTGATGGAAGAGAATCAGGTTCAAATGTTGATGGGCTTAGGAGCAGGGACAAAAGACCCAGAGGAGGTGAAGACAGGAAGAGACACGGTGTCCTTATGGAGTTGACGTGGGGGCATGGAGGATACAGGTGAGAAACACAGTGTCAGGCCTGCAGCTGGGAGCACCTCTTAGGTAATAGACTTTTAGGACTGGCAGGGATTTCAGAGACCCCCTTCATTTTACAGATGAAGAAACAGCCTGAAGAGGCTAAGTAACTTGCTCAGTGTCACTCATAAAAGTGACAGAGCTGGGATGAAAACCCACATCCCGAGTAATAAGCCAGCATTCCTACCACTTCCCCCAAGATCTAAGCGTGCAGAACTCTGAACTAGAGGAACGTTCCTAAATGTGGTATTTAAGGACCCTTTGCTATTGCCGTTGTTTCTAATACACCGGAGCGGTTTGGAGATGCCAAGATTAATTTATCTGATGAAGGAAGGCATGTTGTATTAACATACAGCACGTCAGCATTTCTCAGCTCAGTGTGAAGCACACTCTCTCTGATGTTTTCTCCCCACCTTCCAGGTAGCCGTACTAGCCAAGGACAGTTATATTGAGCTTTATTTTATTTATTTATTTATTTTTATAAATTTATTTATTTTTGGCTGTGTTGGGTCTTTGTTGCTGCGCAGGGGCTTTCTCTAGTTGCAGCCAGCAAGGGCTACTCTTCGTTGCGGTGCGCAGGCTTCTCATTGCGGTGGCTTCTCCTGTTGTAGAGCATGGGCTGTAGGTGCATGGGCTTCAGTAGTTGTGGCACGCAGGCTCAGTAGTTGTGGCTCGCGGGCTCTAGAGTGCAGGCTCAGTAGTCATGGCACACGGGCTTGGTTGCTCCGCGGCATGTGGGATCTTCCCGGACCAGGGCTTGAACCCATGGCCCCTGCACTGGCAGGCAGATTCTTAACCACTGGGCCACCAGGGAAGTCCTTGATTGGGTTTGTTGTTGTTGTTGTTGAGTTGCATGAGCTGTTTATATATTTTGAAAATTAAGCCCTTGTCAGTTGCATCATTTGCAAATATTGTCTCCTAGTCCGTAGGTTGGTTTTTCATTTTGTTTTTGGTTTCCTTTGCTGTGCAAAAGCTTGTAATAAGTTTGATTAGGTCCCATTTGTTTATTTTTGCTTTTATTTCTATTGCCTTGGGAGTCCTTTAGCAATTCTTAATGAAATTAAAATGAAATGAAAGTTACATACTCTCAGTATTTGATGCAAAGAAAACATTTGTTTTTCTTTTCTTTTTTTTCCCTAGGTGGTTCTGGAATGGAGCCGGGATCAATACCATGTTTTGTTTGATTCCTACAGAGACAATATTGCTGGGAAGTCCTTTCAGAATCGGTGAGAAGAGATCAGTTTTGGAGAGTAGCTTATTTGGGCTTAAATAAGCCATGAAATCACCCATGCTTTAAGTAGAATAGTTGAAGGGATCTTTCCAAGTTGTAGGTATGGTTTAGCTTGTTCAAGGCTACTCCCATGTGAAGGTACCTTGTAATTCATCCTCACGTTTTATGGATGAAAAATTTGATTGCCAAAGAGCAATCTTGCTGTGCGGTATATTGAGTACTTTAAGTTACATGATCTCGCTTTGTCCTTGCCCCAGTTCTGTGAGCTCAAGGTCATTCCATCCCCCTGTAGGATGAGGAAGCCAGGCGGCTACTCTGCAGCCAGTTCCAAGCCCCGGCCAGTGTTCTTCTGTTGACATCACTGTGTTAACCAGGGCATCTGCTGTGGTATCCACCAGGACTGGACGCCCCCATGCCCCTGTGGTCACCACATCTGGCTGCCTCGCTGTGGGGAGGAGCAAACAACCTCACAGGTTGGGTCTTTTTCTCCTTAAAGCCAAGCTTCTTGGTGCAGCCACTCCTGATTGCTGCCTTTACCCTTTTCCTTGGAGACTTTTTCGTCCCTCACAAGACAGACCTCAAAGTTAAAGCAATCTTTTCCAACATCCTCCTTCCCTTCTCACAGCTAAAATAAGTCACACACGGTCTTTTCATTTTTTTTGTCTGTAAAACTGTTACTTGTATGGTTTTATATCATAAAAACAATGTATGTCTATGGTCAAAAACAGTTCAAACATTATAGAAAAAGAAAAACAAAAAGAAAAAGTAAAGCCTCTCTCTGTTCCATTCTGAATTTCCCCTGACCCAGAGGAACCATGGTTAATGAATTTTTGTTTTGGATTCTTCTGGTGACCGTCCTTTCAACTTAAAAAAAAGCAAAAACAAAAAACGGAGTTCTCTCCTTTTTGGTTTACTCACTTTATGCAGTATCTATTAACCGCTTTCCATTGTAACCGCGCACAGCTAATCACTATAGGGCAAGGAGCACGGGGTGACCAAAAACAAATGTGAGGTAGCTAACAAAGGTAGTTAACCTCACAGATAGACCTGCCAGAGGCCATAATCAGAAACTTCCCTAGATCCTGACTGTCCATTTTCCCTGGAGGATAGACACCATAAGTCCTCCTCTCTACCTTCACTGAACCAGAAAACCTAGTGAAAGTATAACTAGTAACTGGTGTCAATTGTTGCACTTGGACCATTTTCTGGGAGCCTCTAGACTGCATCGGCAGTTCTGCTGGAGCTCTTGTCCCCGCTTAGAAGCACTTCATTGCGCCTCTATCCACTTGTTATGAGTGCCTATATGGTCCCTATCAAATAAGTAGTTTTTTTAAAAAGCTGTGCTAATAAATAAGACATAGATGTATGCACTATTATAGTCCTGAACCTCTCAGCAAAGAAGGGCTGTAGGATTCCTTGAGTTAGCCTAAGCTTTACTTTAAGCAAGTGAAGAGCGAAGTAGGGAAACTCTAGATCTTTCTCTTAGGATCTCTTAAAACAGCAGTTTCCAAAGAACCTGGGGGATCTGCGAAATCAGAGCTATATTTATAACAGTGCTGAGGTGTTATTTGCCTTTTTTTACTGCGTTGACATTTGCACGAATTGTGTAAAAGCCATGGTGGGTAAAATTGCCACACCTTAGCACAAGCCACTGTAATTCACCACCATCACTTATCTGCACGGGGCAGAAAAAAGCGGGTTCGCTTAAGAATGTTCCTGAGGAAGCAGTAAAAATCGTTGATTTGATTCTACCCTGACCCCGTGAGTACACATTTTCTTAATGTTCTGTGTGATGCAACGGGAAGCACACCTCAGGCACCTGACTGCATGGTGATTGTCTTGAGGAAAAGCCCTCTCGTGGTTGTTTGAGTTGCAGCCTGAACTCACTGTTCTGTTTCATGGATCACCATTGTTATAACTTGAAAGGACAGATGACAGTGTCATTACTCAGACTTGTTATATTTGGCAGGTATTTTCTTGACAGTAAACAAAGCGATCCTGTGTTTGAAAGGAAAGAAATGATAGTATTTGCTGCCAAAGATAAAATTTGAGCTTTGAAGTGAAAATTAGAATTTTGGAAAACTTGTTTCTACCACTGTAAGCCTAACAGCTTCACAATACTGTAAAGACTTCTCTGATTAGATTTGCAGCATTATCCAAGAAAATTGCATTTGTTAATATTATGTAAGAAAATTAAGGAAATATGTCACCATTTGGCAGAGCTGCATAACTCAGTAAGCTGTTGTTTTCCAGATAACCAATGCATTGATGTTACAGAATTTCACATGGGTGAAAGCCATTCAAAGTGCAAGAAAGACCAATGGATTTTAATGTAAAAGTACAAAAAGTTCATTAATGTAATTTCAGATCACACATTGCAACTAATTTGTAAGAAACTTCCACTTATTTTGGTATAGTATCCAAGAAGAATATCCACTATTATTTGAAAAGGCTATTAAAATACGCCTCCCCTTTCCAAGTACGTATCTGTGGGCCTGGGTTTTCTTCAACCAAAAGAGCATGTGGGAACAGATTGAATTCAGATGATTTGAGATGCTTGCTTGCTTGCTTCTACTAAGTCATTAAAGAGATTTGGAGAAATGTAAAGCAGTGCCTCTCTTCTCACTAAATTGTTCTGTTGTTTCAGAAAATACTGCTATTTTCGTTTAGTTTTTATTTTATTTCTTTTAAATTTACTTATTTTTGCTGCGTTGTGTCTTTGTTGCTGCGTGAGGGCTTTCTCTAGTTGCGGTGAGCGGGGGCTACTCATCATTACGGTGCGTAGGCTTCTCATTTACGGTGCCTTCTCTTGTTGTGGCACGCAGGCTCAGTAGTTGTGGCTCTTGGGCTCTAGAGCGCAGGCTCAGTAGTTGTGGCGCACGAGCTTAGTTGCTCCGCGGCATGTGGGATCTTCCCTGACCAGGGCTTTAACCATGTCCCCTTCATTCGCAGGCAGATTCTTAACCACTGTGTCACCAGGGAAGTCCTATTTTATTTTTAAAAAATATTCATTTATTTATTTGGTTGCACTGGGTCTTAGTTGTGGCTTGCTGGCTCCTTAATTGTGGCAGGCGGGCTCCTTAGTTGTGGCATGTGACTTCTTAGTTGTGGCATGCATGTGGGATCCTGCTTCCTGACCAGGGATCGAACCCGGGCCCCCTGCGTTGGGAGCACGGAGTCTTAACCACTGCGCCACCAGGGAAGTCCCTGCTCTTTTCATTTAAAAAGTTATTTATGTTAACCCATGAAGGGGTTTATTATTGTTTTAAAATGAATTTTTGAATGTCTGATTTATTTTTGAAAATGGCAAGTGTGAATCATTAGAGAAATGTAGATCTAAACTACAATGAGGTATCATCTCACACTGGTCAGAATGGCCATCATCTACAAACAGTAAATGTTAGAGAGGGTGTGGAGAAGGGGGAACCCTCTTGCCCTGTTGGTGGGAATATAAATTGATTCAGCCACTATGGAGAACAGTATGGAGGTTCCTTAAAAAACTAAAAATAAAACTACCATACGACCCAGCAATCCTACTACTGGGCATATACCCTGAGAAAACCATAATTCAAAAGGAGTCATGTATCACAATGTTCATTGCAGCTCTATTTACAATAGCCAGGACATGGAAGCAACCTAAGTGTCCATCGACGGATGAATGGATAAAGAAGATGTGGCACATATACACAAGGGAATATTACTCAGCCATAAAAAGAAACAAAATTGAGTTATTTTTAGTGAGGTGGATGGACCTAGAGTCTGTTATACAGAGTGAAGTAAGTCAGAAATAGAAAAACAAATACCGTATACTAACACATATATATGGAATCTAAAAAAAAAAAAATGGCTCTGATGAACCTAGGGGCAGGACAGGAATAAAGACACAGATGTAGAGAATGGACTTGAGGACACGGGGAGGGGGAAAGGTAAGCTGGGACGAAGTGAGAGAGTGGCATAGACCAAATGTAAAATAGATAGCTAGTGGGAAGCAGCCACATAGCACAGGGAGATCAGCTCAGTGCATTGTGACCACCTAGAGGGGTGGGATAGGGAGGGTGGGAGGGAGACACAAGAGGGAGGGGATATGGGGATATATGTATATGTATAGCTGATTCACTTTGTTATAAAGCAGAAACTAACACATTGTAAAGCAATTATACTCCAGTAAAGATGTTAAAAAAAAAAAGGAAGTAAATTATATCCAACCACACACACACACAAAAAGAAAATGGCAAGTGTAGATAGTTATAAGCTTTTGGGGTTCCTTAAGAATTTTTAAGAGTGTGAAGTGTCTGAACCCTAAAAAGTTTGAGAATAATTCCTTAATGTAGCAGTTCTCAAGCTTCAGTGTGCAGCAGAATTCCACAGAGGGCTTGAGAAAAGACAGTTTCTCCCCATCTCCAGCGTTTCTGCATCTGTAGGTCTCAGAGGGGTGCAGAGAATTTTCATTTCTGACAAGTTCACTGGTGATACTGAAACCGCTGGTCTGGTGACCACACTTTGACAACTATTGTATTAACGGATTCTTAATGAAACATAATCTTCCTCCTTCTCCAACTTTTATTATAACAATGCTGATTTTCCTAAGAAAAGCTCAAAATGGCCTTCTTTTACTCGCAACGTTTATTGAGTACTCACTCGGCCTACTGTGTGTGATGCTGTGCCGCGTGCTGGTGGCGCACAGACGCATAAATCTGCCTGGACGGAGCCTCAAAACTTTTAGAAGGAAAACTAGCTCCGAAAATCTAGACACTGAGGTCAGCAGTTTTAATCAAACACTCTTGTTCTCTTTCTGAAGGGGGTGTGTGTGTGTTTTAAATGTTTCTTCTCTTAATTTTAGATTGCATTAAAATATAGTTTGATTTTTATGTAGGGATATTTCAAAATTATCAAATTTCGATGATGACAAGAAAATGGATCATATGTAATATCTAATATGTTCTAATATATTTTAAAAAACCATAATGTTTATAGGAAGTTTTCATTGTTTTGCTGGTGTTTCTACATGTCTTTTTAATGTTGTTTGCCCTGAATGAAAAAAAAAATCCCTTTCTATATGCCAGTGACAAATGAATATGTGAACTGTCTACTGCTGCTAATTGTGAGGGCTTAAGTCAGTCTGGGCTCAGTTTTGTCATCTCTAAAATGTAGATAGTAGATTATCAAGTATAAAATCTCTTCCAACTTTGTTTCTAAGATACTATTCATGTTCTAAGTTTTCTTCTCTGCTTTATGTGATGTAGAACCAAGGGACTATTAAGTGCCTTCATATTCACTTAAACTAAACTAATTAAAATAAAAGGTATCACCACGGCTTTGGTTCTGAATCATAGGTAACTTTCTTAGTCTTCAGCTCTAAGATAAAGGCTTCCTTCTCATCTGGAAACTAAGATAGTGGTCTGTGGTTAGAACAAAAGACTCACACTCACTGTGACCATGTCTAATAAGTAGAAAAACAACTGACTCACTGACCAGGGGCAGATCACACGATGTCCTCAGGGTTGTCGGTTTAACATCAGCGAATTGGATTGATCATGTAATACAGCCTTACTAGAAGCACCAGCACATAAATGCATTATTACATACTTATGCTGTTTTCCTCAGTTGAACTTGCATGGATATCTCTTGACTCTATTAAAACAATCTTTAATAGCAGATAATTACTCTTACAGAAAAGCTTTGGAATGTGCAAATTTTTGCCTCCTTTTAAAAAGCCTTTTCTTTCTAAAATATGTCACTTAAGCTTTTTTTTTTTCCAAATTAATTTTTAGTCTGAGCATAGATAGATCACCTGTGAACTTGGGAGTGAGATGACTCTGGATAATTGTGGGTAATGTGAGGCATTTTTTTTTTTTAATAGAAAAGACTAATGTTTATGTTGAGGGAATGAACTAATAGTTATTTGGACAGTAAATACATATTAAACCCCACTATGTCCCAGGCACTATTCCTAGGCATGTAGTGATGAACAAGAGGAACTCATTGACCTCATCTAGAACTGATATTTTAGTGGGGAAGGATTTTTTTTTTTAACTTAAAAACATGAACTATAATCTACCTATAAATCAGTAGTTCTCAATGTGAGTTTTTGGACCAGCAGCATTGGCATTACTTGGGAACTTGTTAGAAATGCAGATTCTGGGGCCCCACTCCAGAACTAATGAATCAGAGACTCTGGGGATGGAGCCCAGCCATCTGTTTTGAAAGTCCTACAGGTGATTCTCATGTCTGCTAACATTTGGGAACCATCCATATAGACACATGCAGAAGAAAACCTAGATGAGGAAGCATTTGCGTATCGTTACAATAGGGAGAGAGAGCCTGAGCCTGTACAGGAAAGAGAGGAAATAATTAATGAAGAGGGGCACAGAATGTGTGACACCATTTTTGCCTTAGAGATAGTTGATCTAGTGGAAGACAGACATCAAAAAAAAATAGTACAACCAGTATGCTAAGGATTCTTTAGAGTACAAAGTACAGTGGAAGTTGCTTCTTAAGCAGTATATTTTCTTTGTGGGAGGTGAGGGAGGAGGGCATTTGGGGAATGAGGAAGTGGTTAAAAAGAAGCATGAAAGAAAGGATATTCTAGGCAGAGGGAGAAGCATGTTCAAAGACACAGAAGCCTGCAAGTTTTTATCCTGTTTGGGTAAGGGCATACACATGGAGCGTCTAGACCACAGGGTATAGATTATGAAGGAGTTTAGATTTTTATTCTACAGGCAGCGGTGCACCTTTACGGGAGGGTTGGTAGGTGCTCAGCTGTCACTTGTGTCTGAGTATGAGCTGATTGATTCTGCATTTTCCACATGAAGCTCTGGGTCCCCTGGAACCTCTTTGACCTTCATCTCCTCTTATGCTCTTCCCTTTGCTCCTGTTGTCTCTTCCACACTGGCCTCTAGTTCCTTAACCATGCCAGATAGGCAGCTGCCTCAGGACATTTGCACCTGATGTTTCCCTTCTCCGGGCTCTTCTTCCCCAGTTGCCCACATGGCCTGCTTCCTCACTTCCTTCATCTCTTTACTGAAATAACACCTTTCAGTAAGGCCATCTCTGCTCTCCCTGTTTAAAACTGACCCCCCACTTAGACGTACTGTGTATCCTCATTTTCTTTATAACATGGAACATCATCTGACTTCACTTATTTGGTTTATTTACTGTCTTCACCTTTCTAGAATGTAAGCTTCATGAAGGCATAGATTTTGGGTTTTTTTGTTTACTGCTGAGTCCCCAGCACCTAGAACAGTGCCTAGCACATACTGAGTGCTCCATAAATATTTATTCACCAAATGGATAAGCACTCCTTTCATCCAGTCATCTCACCTGCTTCTTTTAAGCTATGTGTTTGTCACTCTATTTATTTTTTTCCTTCCATAATTTGAAAGATATATCCACCAAACTGCATTTGTTTTCCCCTGAGATAATTAACCCTGTGGCCAAAAGTCATGTTTTGGTTAGTCTCTGGAGCCCTTCGTGCTGCTGGGGGCCTGATCCTGTGCCTGGTCTGTGAGAAAGACAAAAGGAAGGTAAGCTTTCGGTCTTTGGCCTAAAAAAAACCCAGCAACCAAAAAAACAACCCCCCCCCAAAAAAAACCATAAAAAGCAAAAAAAACTGTACTGTTTCTTGGAAAAGATCAAACCTGAAACAGAATTATCCAAATTATGTCTATGTCACTATGAACTCCCGTGTTGTAGGTCTGGAGCAGACTCTGAAAGATGGGTAGGATTATGGTAAGTTGATGAAGGAAAGGAGAAGAAAGCTTTCAGCAGGGGTAAAACCTGAACAAAAACACTGAGATAGAGTTTAGGATACTCAAGAATTAAAAGCCTGCCGGACTCCTTAGGGGTAAGATAGTAAGGGAAAAATCAAGCAGGTTCGGGAAGGTCTTCTATGCTAGTAGTGTTCAAGTAAATCATTGAGTTCCTCACGTTGCAGGCACAAATCCTAATCCGCTGGGTACTTTAGGGAACAAAACAGGTATGTTTTCTGTTGCCTTGGAGCTTACATTCTAGGGGAGGGACACATGAATTACCAGTGTATGTAACATGTTAATTATTTCATAGGTGATCATTGCTATGAAAAAAAAAAACAACAGGGCGAACAGGATGGGGAGGGGCCAGGCTTGGGGGCAGCTGGGAATGGGAAGACTGTAGCATTAAAGAGGGCCAGGTCTTCATTGGGGACTGCTGGCTAACTTTTTTTTTGGTAATTTTGTTTAAGCTTCTTATTTCTTTTCTATGTTTGGCTGCATTTGTATCCCAGCTTTCTCACTTGCTAAACTGAGAATGTAGCAGTTTAAAGTGAGCTTCTAAGACCTCCCCCACAGCCTTAAAACTGAAGGGATAGCAGCCTCCACCGGGTAGCTGTGATGATTAGACGATGCAAAACTGCATAAAGTGTCTAGCAGAATGCAACTCCAGAGAAGGGGCTCAGTAAATGTTAGTGCCCAAGACCCAGTTTGAAAGCATGCAAGTCTGTGGTATACGCCATGGTTGGATCACCTTTTCGCTGATTTTTTCATAACCTCTGAGTTTAAACCCTGTTATGCTCTTATTCCCAAGTATGTTGGCAACATGCATATAAGCTGGAGGACTTGTGTGTTTACCCTAGGCTCTGTCTGCCCATGCCAATCGACGTGGTTTACACCTGGGTGAATGGCACGGATCTTGAGCTACTGAAGGAACTGCAGCAAGTCAGAGAGCAGATGGAGGAGGAGCAGAAAGCAATGAGGTAAAACTGATCGTCAGAAAACAAGACACACAAAGCTCTACACTTGTAACTAATGGTACATTTCAGAAGGTAAGATGACGCTTACACTGCCGTTCAAACAAGAATCTGCATCTCAAATTCATGCCGTTACAAGATTCTGGCAGTCATGCAGCCGACCCTTGTTTCTTGGTGCCCAAGGAGGACTCGGCCACTTCGGTGAGATCTTGGCCTCACTTTGTCAGGTGGCCATCTCATGAATGTGGTGTTCTAGTGATGCCTTGGTCTCCAAAGGGCCTAAAGATGGAGGAGCCACCTAAGGAGCCCTGGGCTTCCTGCTCATTCAGTCTGAGTCCCAGATGTGATAGCTTCATGAAGTAAGGTTTTATTATGCAAAATTGCTACACAGTAAGATAGATTAGTCCCTTGAAAATAAAACAGGCCTACAGAGATAAGTTTTTTTCCATTTGATAAAGGCAGTAAAAAGTATATTTGTTACCCTTTTTAATATCAAGTAGTGTACTATGGAACTAGAAACCTTGGTAATTTTTTTAAATATGGAATTTTGATTATCTTATTTATCTGGGAAAAGTACAGTGGGCTTCTGGAGAGCCTTCTGAGCTGGAGATCTGGCTGATGTAACTTCCCTCTGATTCCTCAGGAGTATTTACTGAGAATTTCCCCGTTCATTTCTTTGTAAATGTTATGGGTGCCCCCCAGTTGCAGGTGTTTGGCCATGTTATACTGCAACACATTTGTCTCTCTCTCTCTGCTCCTCCCCAGTGCATGAAAATCACTTTGATAGCCTCGTAACTATGTTTTACTAGTAAATGTAAAAGCTTATATTTTAAGTAAACTTTTGTGGTTACTGCGGGTGGTACGTGATAATATTTGTTGATCATAGCGTATTAAAATGTATAATTTATTGTGCGTCTTAAATGTTATACACAGTACAGTACCTCTTAACTTACTGGTTGGTTCTCATGGAGTAACCAGGAAAATCAATGTTGTCAAGTTCCCTCATTCACATGTAAGTCTAGCACTAGTCCATGCATATATAATGAAATCTATTTGCTTTCACTAGAGAAATCCTTGGGAAAAACACAACGGAACCAACTAAGAAGAGGTAAGCATTTTGATTTTCCTCTCAGTAATGAAAATCAAAGGAGTGAGGTGAAACGTCTAGGTTCTTCTCCCTTGCTTTTGTTGAGTACACAACAAAACAGAGTAAGTATTTTTTACTTACTCTGTTGTTCCTGTTCAGTCCCTCTTCTTTTGGTTTTTGACCCCCAAATTAAGTGCATCCGTTAGATGAGAAAACAGAGGCACAGCTGATTGAGAACTGTGGTTATTCTGGTTGTAGCTAACCAAAACTTTATCGTTTCTAGATACGTTAGGTAAGGTTTTTCTTCTTTGTCGTTTCCATTAATCGGTCTTGATGTGCTGTTCTCTTGGTTCACTTAAGTCTAACACCAGTGTTTTCATTTATAGAATCTATGTCCATTGTTTAACTATGTGTTCAGTGTATATTTCCTTATCTTTAAAAGCTGTCATAGTTGTATGTCTTATATTTAAGGACTTGGGAAGGAGATTTAACCCAATGACAAGAATCAGATGATCTCTCTTGATTTGAATCATACCTGACTCTGATAGGTCCTTAAAACAAGACTGTCTCACTAACAAGCGGAAATCTCTGTTAACTGCCACTTCCCCACTGAACCATTAGACTTAAAATAGAAGAGTTATTCATAGAAATGATCCAAAAGTGCCTTCTGAATCATCTGTTAATGTTAATTATGCGTATTTATTTATAAATACCTATTGCTAATACTGTTATTTTTATTTGTTTATTTTTTAATTTATTTTTGGCTGCATTGGGTCTTCGTTGCTGCACATGGGCTTTCTCTAGTTGCGTTGAGCGGGGACTATACTCTTTGTTGTGCGTGGGCTTCTCATTGCGGTGGCTTCTCTTGTTGCAGAGCACAGGCTCTAGGTGCACTGGCTTCAGTAGTTGTGGCTTATGGGCTCTAGAGAGCAGGCTCAGTAGTTGTGGCGCACGGGCTTAGTTGCTCCACGGCATGTAGGATCTTCCCGGACCAGGGCTCAAACCCGTGTCCCTGCATTGGCCGGCGGATTCTTAACCACTGCACCACCAGGGAAGTCCCCAAGACTGTTATTTTTAAATGACTTTTAAATTAAAGCAATGATGCAACATTACAGAAAGGTCGAGAGGAAAGACAAGAGCTCACATAATTCTTTGGCCCTCACTCAACAATTATGATCATTTTCTTATTCCATTTTCATGTATGTTTTTATAGTAAATAATTTATAATCTTTGCAATTTTGTGTCCTACTTTTTATTTTATATAATCATACATATTTCTATGTTGATAAATTATTGTAATACTTCTTATCAATTTTAATAGTTATATAATATTCCATAAAGTAACTGTACTATAATTTGCTAAATGTTGGGCACTGCCATATTTTCACTTTGTAAATATTCTGTGATATTATATTTGGGCCTATGGCATTTTCTGTGTGTGGGTTTGTTGTTTTTCCTGTTTTTGTTTCTCTTCTACTTGGACTAGATTCCTGGACATAAACTAATGAGGAAGAAACGTATGTATGTTTTCATGGGTCTGAAGAAGTATATATGTATATATAATGTAATTGCTTTTCCAAAGAGGAAATGGGGAACCCATCTGGAGGGATACCTGCAGAGTTTGCTGCACTTGCACTAACATCGCACCATCATTTTTTTTGTTTGTTTTTTTTTGCACCATCATTTTTTGAGGGTGCTAATTTAGTTAAACAAAAGGTCATTGTCTTCTTTTGCATTTCTTTGAATATTAGTGAGGTTGCACAATTTCATGTAGTCTGTTAACTGGTCGTAGCTCCCACCTTCTGAGTTCTCTAGCTGTGTCCTTTGCCCATTTGTTTAATTTAGGTATTTCTTATGTTTAGACAGGAATATTTCATGTAACTTCATAAAACTTTGTCACATTAGCTTTTGTTTGCATCAGTGTCCTGTCATATTCAGTGTACTTAATTGTATTCTAGTTGGAATTGGTAAACTGTTCCTGGTAAGATGATACTCTGTTAACCAGAAGTTTTCTACTTCCTAATCTGTCTGATATTGGGCTTTACTGGAATTACAAATAATGTTTAAAACAATAGTAATGAAGTGCTTAATTTCTTGTACACCTTTGAGTTAGTAAATTTTGTGGCAGTCTTATTTTATTTTTAAAATTTATTTAATTATTAATTATTTTTGGGGGGGCTGTGTTGGGTCTTCGTTGCTGCACACGGTCTTTTTCTAGTTGTGGTGAGGAGGGGCTACCCTTGGTTGCAGTGCACGGGCTTCTCATTGCAGTGGCTTCTCTTGTTGTAGAGCACAGGTTCTAGGCGTGTGGGTTTTGGTAGTTGTGGCACATGGGCTCAGTAGTTGCAGCTCGTGGGCTCTAGAGAGCAGGCTCAGTAGTTGTGGAGCACGGGCTTACTTGCTCCACAGCATGTGGGATCTTCCCGGACCAGGGCTCGAACCTGTGTCCCCTGTACTGGCAGGCGGATTTTCAACCACTGCACCACCAGGGAAGTCTGCAGTCTTATTTTATTAACAGGAGTTTGAAAGCTCTATCTTTTGAGTTGCACTTGTTTGATAGTTTTATGCCTTACTTGCTAACTTACTAAATTTTTATATTCTTGAGATAAAATTCCTTGTTTATTGAAAGATCATGATTTTTAAATAAAATATAGAAGAAACACCTGTGAAATTTAGTAGTACCAACAAGCTTTTCAGTGTTGATTTAATTTTCAAGCATGTGGTTGTGAGCATGTTCGTGTTTCTTTCCAGTGAGAAGCAGTTGGAGTGTTTGCTGACACACTGCATTAAGGTGCCAATGCTCGTCCTGGACCCAGCTCTGCCGACCAACATCACACTGAAGGACCTGCCATCGCTTTATCCTTCTTTTCATTCTGCCAGTGACATATTCAACGTTGCAAAACCAAAAAACCCTTCCACTAATGTCTCAGTTGTTGTTTTCGACAGTACAAAGAATGGTAAGATCTTCTTGTGGGTATTTTAAAATCATGTTATCATTGGATGTTGGAATAACAAAATTTTGAATGGAACAGAATTGGTTCACTTTTAAAGAAATGCCTGATAAACCAAAAATGTAAAAAGGGGAGCTACCATTGTATTTCAGCCCTGCTGTCAGAAAGGGATTGCATCTATTTTACTCTGTGTAATACACATGCCTTCCTGTGCTGTGATCAGGACCTTAAACCTGGTACTCAAATTTACTGTATTCTCTTGGCTGGGAGTTATTCAGGAGGCTTTATTTTTTTTCTTTCAAAATTCCTCAGCAAGGTTGTTTTCTGCAGCTTGGACTGACCATACTTGGAGCATTCATACTTTAAGTTCTGAATCATCTGGTTATGCAGTTGATTTGACCCGATAATAGAATTAAATTTGTAATTCTTGACATAGAACTGCACCCACATCCTTAGAGATCCCGTCCTCTCCTCAGCCACTGAGCTGCTGAGCCCCACACCTGCGTCTCCTTCAATCATCCTTCCTTTTGTCTCATCCTTCCTCTGTGCTGAGTGACTCTCCCAGGAAGCTCTGTTTTCACTTGTGTAAAATGAAAACTGTCGCATTCTCTTTACAGCCCTGTTCTCAAGTTCCCATTCTTTCAATGCCGTACCTCCCAACCTAAATCTTTGGAACCATCTTTGACCCGTTCGTACTCTAACCAGTAATCCGCCTCATCCTATGACTTGCTGTTTTGCAAAAATCTTAGATTCTTACTTTTCATACTCATCAGATTTCTTCTACACCAGACTGAGTTTCTTCACCCAGGCCCCAATAATAGATGCCTGTCTGCGCTGCCGGCCTCTAAAGTGCTTCTCTGATCCGTCTAGCATGAAACTGATAAAATCAGACTTTTCCAATTTCTTTACAGTTGCTAACTCTTTGGAGAGAATAATAGTAGTATATATTTGTTTTTCACATGGACACAAATTCCTCTTGCTGGTGTTCCAGATGGAGTTTTAATTGCCTTGGTCCTGCCCATCGGCCCTCGCATCCCTGCCCTCCTCGCATCTCCTCACAGCCGCCGGCGTCATCTCACAGATGTGGGGCTGCCTGTCCTGAGCCTCTTCCTCTCGAGCCCATCTCCTATTCTTTCCAGCCCCCTCTCCAGTTCTGTCTCCATGGAGATCCTGGACTAGTACATTCACAATGATTTTATTTTTCTGTATCCCTGTAGTACTTGTAACCTAACTCACAACTTAGTTTTTGAGTGCACAGGAGTTTATGGTGTTCTCATCTAATTTCTTTTTTTTTTTTTTTTTTACCCGGACCGGGGCACAAACCCATGTCCCCTGCATCGGCAGGCGGATTCTCAACCACTGCACCACCAGGGAAGTCCTAATTTCTTTTTTTAATTCACCATTTATTTTCAGCATTTTATTTTATTTATTTATTATTTATTTATTTATTTTGGCTGCACTGGGTCTTTGTTGCGGCACGTGCGGTCTTTAGTTGTGGCATGCAGACTTCTTAGTTGCAGCACACGAGCTCTTAGTTGCCGCATGCATGTGGGATCTACTTCCCAACCAGGGATTGAACCCGGGCCCCCTGCATTGGGAACGCTGAGTCTTACACACTGGACCACCAGGGAAGTCCCTCATCTAATTTCTTTAGGGCAGAAACCTTATCCTCACCATTTGGTGTCCTGAACAGTGTCTAACACAGTGCTCATTTCCTGGTACTTATTATTTGTGATTTGAAAGGAAACTATGACTTTTCTAAGCAAAGGTATCTCCTCTTCACACTATAGACCTGTTTCTGAACTATTTTGTATAACTAACTTTTTTTTTTTTACTTATAATTACTATTTATTTTTATTATCATTATTATTTACAGTGAGTAATTTTTTTTTAAACATCTATATTGGAGTATAATTGCTTTACAGTGGTGTGTTAGTTTCTGCTTTATAACAAAGTGAAAAATATGGAACACTTCACGAATTTGCATGTCATCCTTGTGCAGGGGCCATGGTAATCTTCTCTGTATCATTCCAGTTTTAGTATATGTGCTGCTGAAGCAAGCACTAACTAACTTATTTTTAAAATTTAGGTTATATTTTAAAATATATAGGGAAAGTACAGGGGTAATTTTTGACAAATTTAACAAGTTATATGATTTATTGTTTTGCTAAATATAGCTTTGTTTTTATTTTCTTTCTCTTTATTTTAACATCTTTATTGGAGTATAATTGCTTTACAGTGGTGTGTTAGTTTCTGCTTTATAACAAAGTGAATCAGCTTTACATAAATCCCCATATCTCCTCCCTGTTGCATCTCCCTCCCACCCTCCCTCTTCCACCCCTGTAGGTAGTCACAACGCACAGAGCTGATCTCTCTGTGCTATGCGGCTGCTTCCCACTAGCTATCTATTTTACATTTGGTAGTGTATATATGTCCATACCACTCTCTCACTTCGTCCCAGCTTACCGTTTCCCCTCCCTGTGTCCTCAAGTCCATTCTCTACGTCTGCGTCTTTATTCCTGTCCTGCCCCTAGGTTCTTCAGAACCTTTTTTTTTTTTTTAGGTTCCATATATATGTGTTAGCCTAAGGTATTTGTTTTTCTGACTTAACTTCACTCTGTCTTTCAGTCTCTGGGTCCATCTACCTCACTACAAATAACTCAATTTCGTTTCTTTTTATGGCTGAGTAATATTCCATTGTATATATGTGTCACATCTTCTTTATCTTTTCATCTGTTGGTGGAAACTTAGGTTGCTTCCATGTGCTGGCTGCTGTAAATAGAGCTGCAATGAACATTGTGGTACATGACTGTTTGAATTATGGTTTTCTCAGGGTATGTTCCCAGTAGTGGAATTGCTGGGTCATATGGAAGTTCTATTTTTAGTTTTTTAAGGAACCTCCATACTGTTCTCCATAGTGGCTGTATGAATTTACATTCCCACCAACAGTGTGAGAGGGTTCCCTTTTCAACACAGCCTCTCCAGCATTTATTGTTTGTAGATTTTTTGATGATGGCCATTCTGACCGGTGTGAGGTGATACCTCATTGCAGTTTTGATGTGCATTTCTCTAATGATTAGTGATGTTGAGCATCCTTTCATGTGTTTGTTGGCAATCTGTGTATCTTCTTTGGAGAAATGTCTCATTAGGTCTTCTAACCATTTTGGGATTGGGTTGTTTGTTTTTATGATATTGAGCTGCATGAGCTGCTTGCAAATTTTGGAGATTAATCCTTTGTCAGTTGTTACATTTACAAATATTTTCTCCCATTCTGAGGGTTGTCTTTTCGTCTTCTTTATGTTTAAAAAATATGGAACACTTCACGAATTTGCATGTCATACTTGAACAGGGGCCATGCTAATCTTCTCTGTATTGTTCCAATTTTACTGTATGTGCTTCCGGAGCAAGAGCTAGCTTTGTTTTGTTTTTTTCTTTTTTTTTTAAGTTTTGAGTTTTATTTATTTTTTTATACAGCAGGTTCTTATTAGTTATCCATTTTATACACATCAGTGTATACATGTCAGTCCCAATCGCCCAATTCATCACACCACCATCCCCACCCTGCCGCGGCTTCCCCCCTTGGTGTCCACATTTGTTCTGTACATCTGTGTCTCAACTTCTGCCCTGCAAACCGGTTCATCCGTACAATTTTTCTAGGTTCCACATACATGCATTAATGTACAGTATTTGTTTTTCTCTTTCTGATTTACTTCACTCTGTGTGACAGTCTCTAGATCCATCCACGTCTCAACAAATGACTCAATTTTGTTCTTTTTTATGGCTGAGTAATATTCCATTCTATATATGCAACACAACTTCTTTTTCCATTCATCTGTCAATGGGCATTTAGGTTGCCTCCATGACCTGGCTATTGTAAATAGTGCTGCAATGAACATTGGGGTGCATGTGCCTTTTTGAATTATGCTTTTCTCTGGGTATATGCCCAGTAGTGGGATTGTTGGGTCATATGGTACTTCTATTTTTAGTTTTTTAAGGAACCTCCATACTGTTCTCCATAGTTGCTGTATCAATTTACATTCCCACCAACAATGCAAGAGGGTTCCCTTTTCTCCACACCCTCTCCAGCATTTGTTGTTTGTAGATTTTCTGATGATGCCCATTCTGACTGGTGTGAGGTGATACCTCATTGTAGTGTTGATTTGCACTTCTCTAATAATTAGTGATGTTGAGCAGCTTTTCATGTGCCTCTTGGCCATCTGTATGTCTTCTTTGGAGAAATGTCTATTTAGGTCACCTACCCATTTTTGGATTGGGTTGTTTGTTTCTTTAATATTGACCTACATGAGCTGTTTATATATCTTGGAGATTAATCCTTTGTCTGTTGATTCGTTTGCAAATATTTTCTCCCATTCTGAGGGTTGTCTTTTCGTCTTGTTTATGGTTTCCTTTGCTGTGCAAAAGCTTTGAAGTTTCATTAGGTCCCATTTGTTTATTTTTGTGTTTATTTCCATTACTCTAGGAGGTGGATCAAAAAAGATCTTGCTGTGATTCATGTCAAAGAGTGTTCTTCCTATGTTTTCCTCTAAGAGTTTTATAGTGTCTCGTCTTACATACAGGTCTCCAATCCATTTTGAGTTTACTTTTGTGTATGGTGTTAGGGAGTGTTCTAATTTCATTCTTTTACATGTAGCTGTCCAGTTTTCCCAGCACCACTTATTGAAGAGACTGTCTTTTCTCCACTGTATATCCCTGCCTCCTTTGTCATAGATTAGTTGACCATAGGTGCGTAGGTTTATCTCTGGCCTATCTGTCTGGTTCCATTGATCTATATTTCTGTTTTTGTGCCAGTACCATGTTGTCTTGATTACTGTAGCTACATAATATAGTCTGAAGTCAGAGAGTCTGATTCCTCCAGCTCCATTTTTTCCCCTCAAGACTGCTTCGGCTATTCGGGGTCTTTTGTGTCTCCATACAAATTTTAAGATATTTTGTTCTAGTTCCGTAAAAAATGCCATTGGCAATTTGATAGGGATTGCATTGAATCTGTAAATTGCTTTGGATAGTATAGTCCTTTTCACAATATTGATTCCTCCAATCCAAGAACATGGTATATCTCTCCATCTGTTGGTATCATCTTTAATTTCTTTCATCAGTGTCTTATAGTTTTCTACATACAGGTCTTTTGTCTCCCTAGGTAGGTTTGTTCCTTTTGTTGCAATGGTAAACAGGAGTGTTTCCTTAATTTCTCTTTCAGATTTTTCATCATTAGTGTATAGGAATGCCAGAGATTTCTGTGCATTAATTTTGTATCCTGAACTTTACCAAATTCATTGATTAGCTCTAGTAGTTTTCTGGTGGCATTTTTAGGGTTCTCTATGTATAGTATCATGTCATCTGCAAACAGTGACAGTTTTATTTCTTCTTTTCCAATTTGTATTCCTTTTATTTCTTTTCTTCTATGATTGCAATGGCTAGGACTTCCAAAACTGTGTTGAATAATAGTGGTGAGAGTGGACATCCTTGTCTCGTTCCTGATCTTAGTGGAAATGCTTTCAGTTTTTCACCATTGAGAATGATGTTTGCCGTGGGTTTGTCATATATGGCCTTTATTATGTTTAGGTAGGTTCCCTCTATGCCCACTTTCTGGAGAGTTTTTATCATAAATGGGTGTTGAATTTTGTCAAAAGCTTTTTCTGCATCTATTGAGATGATCATATGGTTTTTCCTCTTCAGTTTGTTAATATGGTTTATCACATTGATTGATTTGCATATATTGAAGAATCCTTGCATCCCTGGGATAAATCCCACTTGATTATGGTGTTTGATCCTTTTAATGTGTTGTGGGGATTCTGTTTGCTAGTGTTTTGTTGAGGATTTTTGCATCTATATTCATCAGTGATATTGGTCTGTAATTTTCTTTTCTTGTAGTATCTTTCTCTGGTTTTGGTATCAAGGTGATGGTGGCCTCATAGAATGAGTTTGGGAGTGTTCCTTCCTCTGTACTTTTTGGGAAGAGTTTGAGAACCTCTTAGGCTGTCTTCATTTCTTTTTAATCTTTTTTCTTTAATCTGTTCTGCAGCAGTGAATTCCACCACTGTCTTCCAGGTCACTTATCTGTTCTTCTGCCTCAGTTATTCTGCTATTGATTCCTTCTAGTGTAGTTTTCATTTCAGTTATTGTATTGTTCATCTTTGTTTGTTTGTTCTTTAATTCTTCTAGGTCTTTGTTAAACATTTCTTGCATCTTCTCGATTTTTGCCTCCATTCTCTTTTCAAGGTCCTGGATCATCTTCACTATCATTATTCTGAATTCTTTTTCTGGAAGGTTGCCTATCTCTACTCCATTTAGTTGTTTTTCTGGGGTTTTATCTTGTTCCTTCATCTGGTACATAGCCCTCTGCCTTTTCAGCTTGTCTATCTTTCTGTGAATGTGGTTTTTGTTCCACAGGCTTCAGGATTGTAGTTCTTGCTTCTGCTGTCTGCCCTCTGGTGGATGAGGCTATGTAAGAGGCTTGATGGGAGGTACTGGTCGTGGGTAGAGCTGACTGTTCCTCTCGTGGGCAGAGCTCAGTAAAACTTTAATCCCCTTGACTGTTCATGGGTGGGGCTGTGCTCCCTCCCTGTTGGTTGTTTGGCCTGAGGCAACCCAACACTGGAGTCTACCTCGGCTCTTTGGTGGGGCTAAGGACAGACTCTGGGAGGGCTCACACCAAGGAGTACTTCCCAGAACTTCTGCTTCCGGTGTCCTTTTCCCCACAGTGAGCCACAGCCACCCCTGCCTCTGCAGGCGACCCTCCAACACTAGCAGGTAGGTCTGGTTTAGTCTCCCTTGTGGTCACTGGTCCTTCCCCTGGGGTCACTGCTCCTTGCCCTGGGTCCCGATGCACACAGAACTTTGTGTGTGCCCTCCAAGAGTGGAGTCTGTGTTTCCCCCAGTCCTTTCGAAATCTTGCAATCAAATCCCAGTAGCCTTCAAAGTCTGATTCTCTCGGAATTCCTCCTCTCATTGCCGGACCCCCAGGTTGGGAAGCCTGTCATGTGGCTCAGCACCTTCACTCCAGTGGGTGGACTTCTGTGGCATAAGTGTTCTCCAGTTTGTGAGTCACCCACCCAGCAGTTATGGGATTTGATTTTACTGTGATTGCGCCCCTCCTACCATCTCTTTGTGGCTTCTCCTTTGTCTTTGGTTGTGGGGTATCTTTTTTGATGAGTTCCAGTGTCTTCATCTTGATGATTGTCCAGCAAGTAGTTGTGATTCTGGTGTTCTCACAAGAGGGAGTGAGAGCACGTCCTTCTACTCCGTCATCTTGGCTCTTCTCCCACTAGCTCTGTTTTTTAAATTGAGGTTTCTTTAAATTAAGGTACTCTGATAACATTTCTCCTGAAGAGAAAAAAGAATGACACTATGTTAGCAGTTATAACTCAGTTATAACGTCTGTGGCGAGAATCTTGGGTTTATCTCCACTAATTTTATAACATATCAGAGACATAAAAGATTATAAATTTTGGTATAAGTAAAATCTGTGTTAAACGACAGTCTTCTGAACACTGTTTTTGAATTTTCACTTGGGTTTTTATTTGACTATCCTACTATTATATTGATTCATTCAGTAAAGATTTGTCGAGCCACTGCTCTGAGTTGGTTGTTGTTGTAGGCAAACGGCGGAGAAAAAGAAAAGGCACATTCCTGCCTTCATGGTGCTTCCATTTTTAGTGGGCCGCAAACTTACTCTTTTTTTCTTTTCTTTTTTTTTTTTTTTTTTTTTTTTTTATGCGAGGGCTTTCTCTAGTTGCGGTGAGCGGGGGCCAGTCTTCATTGCCGTGCACAGGCTTCTCACTGTCGCGGCCTCTCTTGTTGCAGAGCACGAGCTCAAGACGCGCAGCTCCGTAGTTGTGGCTCACGGGCCTAGTTGCTCTGCGGCATGTGGGATCTTTCCAGACCAGGGCTCGAACCCGTGTCCCGTGCATTGGCAGGCAGATTCCCAACCACTGCGTCACCAGGGAAGCCCCAGAAACTCACTCTTTATCATCCTTAGTTACTGAGATCCAGGATCACAAAATTCTTTTTTTTTTAAAAGCTGAGTTGTTGTTTTTTTTAATTTATTTTTGGCTGTGTTGGGTCTTCGTTGCTGTGCGCGGGCTTTCTCTAGTTTCATCGAGTGGGGGCTGCACTTCGTTGTGGTGTGTGCACTTCTCACTGCGGTGGCTTCTCTTGTTGCAGAGCATGGGCTCTAGGCACGTGAGCTTCAGTAGTTGTGGCACGTGCGCTCGGTAGTTGTGGCTCACAGGCGCTAGCGTGCACACAGGCTCAGTAGTTGTGGCACATGGGCTTAGTTACTCCACGGCATGTGGGATCTTCCTGGACCAGGGCTCGAACCCATGTCTGCTGCATTGGCGGGCAGATTCTTAACCACTGCGCCACCAGGGAAGCCCACAAAATTCTTTGTTAAAGGACCAGGTAGTAAGTATTTTAGACCTTGTGGGCCAAGAGGCAAAATGGCAGATATTATGTAGGTATTTGTATAACCATTTAACCATTTTTAAATGTCAAAATTGTCTTTAGCTTGGGGCCATACTAAATTCGGCAGTGGCTAGATTTTGGACCATGGACTGCCAAACCCTGATCTAGATTAAAAAATTTTAGCTATGTTTGGCATTTTAAAAAAATCTCATTTAGGGTCTCCCTGGTGGCGCAGTGGTTGAGAGTCCGCCTGCCGATGCAGAGGACACGGGTTTGTGCCCCGGTCCGGGAAGATCCCACATGACGCAGAGCGGCTGGGCCCGTGAGCCATGGCCGCTGAGCCTGTGCATCTGGAGCCTGTGCCCTGCAACGGGAGAGGCCACAACAGTGAGAGGCCCATGTACCGCAAAAAAAAAAAAAATTCATTTAGCCTCTTTCCAGTTAATCATTGAGATCTGTTGATTTTTTCCCTTCTCAAATGTGTCATTTCTGTCCCGGTTACCCTGCCACTTCCCTTGTGTCCACCGACTGGACAGTCCTCCTGCAGTCAGCCATCCTGCCCTGCGGCCGGGGCCTGCGTCTCCTCAGCAAAATGGTTTTTCCAGTCAGGCTTATCCCTTTGATGTTTAGGAAATGAATTTCCTCCTGTGACACTTGATTTTACCTCTGGACTACATTGACTTTTACAAGGAATTACAAAGTGCCTCCTTATAGCTCTCTCACACTGATCAAATTTATACCCATTGGGATCCTACAGAACTAGTGTAATCCCTTTCCTGTGTGACATTTCTTCTTCTTCCTTTAGCTGTCTCTTAGGGGCTTGTCTGCACCCTAGTTTGCTCTTCTCAGAATGAGCTTCAGTTTCTATTACTTTAAAAGTGTTTCAACTGGAATTGAACATTCTGTTTCAGTCTTCAAAGAGATCAGGACTCTTCATTTGTGAAGTGTTTACTGAGTGCATACTATGTGCCATGTACTACTCAGTGCTGAAGATGCAGCAGTGAGCAGATGGACAGAAATCTCGGCCCTTATCAAATTTACATCTTGGGCGGCTTCCCTGGTGGCACAGTGGTTAAGAATCCACCTGCCAGTGCAGGGGACACGGGCTCGAGCCCTGGCCTGGGAAGATCCCACATGCCGCGGAGCAACTAAGCCTGTGCGCCAAAACTACTGAGCCTGCGCTCTAGAGCTCGTGTGCCACAATTACTGAGCCTGCGTGCCACAACTACTGAAGCCCACATGCCTAGAGCCTGTGCTTCACAGCAAGAGAAGCCACTGCAATGAGAAGCCCGTGCACCACGATGAAGAATAGCCTCTGCTCGCTGCAACCAGAGAAAGCCCACACACAGCAACAAAGACCCAACACAGCCAAAAATTAAAAAAATAAATTAATTTAAAAAATATTTACATCTTGGCAGAGGGAGCCAGACAATTGATACAAGTAAATTATATAGTTTGTAGAAGATAAATGCTGTAGAGAAAAATTGAGCAGGGGAAATTGAGTGGTAGGGCAGACTCCCCAAGAAGGTGATTTTTGAGTGAAAATTTAAAGGAGGTGAGAGAGCCAGCAACATGAATATGTGGGGAAGGAGTGATTCTCCATATATTCCCTATATATAAGGTAAGTGGAATAGCCAGTGCAAGGGTCCTGAGGCAGGAGGGTGTCTGACATGTTTGAAGAAGAGCAGGGAGGCCAGTGTGGCTGGAATAGAGTGAACCAAGGGGGAGAGGGCAAGAGATGAGCCCAGAGAAGTCACAGAGACCAAATGGTACAGGCCTCAGTAACCACAATGGGCTTTAGCTTCCAGTCACAGTGCGGTGAGGAATCAATCATTGGAGGGTTTGAGTAGAGGAGTAATGTGATCTGACTTACATTCCAGAAGGATCAGTCTGGCTGCTGTGGTGGGAATAGACTGAGGAGGGGCAAAGCTTGTAATGATTCAGGCAGGAAGGAAGGGGGCTTGGATCAGAGTGGCGGTGAGAAGTGGTTGGACTATGGACATTTTGAAGGTCAGCTCAACAGGGTTTCCTGATGGGTTGGTATTGGGGAATGTCACCCTTCTTACTCTAAGCCTCTTCTTCTGCTTAAAAGACAAAACTGGGATGGAAACTCAGTGTGGCCTGAGCATTACTGCCTCATACTGAACTCACTGTCCGCTAAAACTCCTAAGTCTTTTTAAAAATCTTACATGTGCTAATGCTCAAATACCCCTTTGATTTATTTTTTAAAAAATTATTTTTAAAGTACTCCTTTTAATTTTTACTTGGCTTGTTGCCGAGTTAAAGATCTTACCTTCGTTTGTAAGAGATTTTATTTTGCTAGATTTGACTGATTGCTCCAAACAGTCAAGGACTTTGGGGAACCCTTAGTCTGTTATCCAGGATAGTAGCTTCTCTGTCGGCTCCGTGTAAGCCCACACATTTCACAAGCATGCCTTCTGTATCTTCCAAAACTTTGACGGATTGTTGAGCAGACCTATAGCAGACCTCCAGAACTCCCCTCTAGGTTGATTGTGGCTTTTACAATTTTACACTCTCTGATCAGAATTGGTTATAATCCGCCTAACTTGAGATCTGGTCTCTGTTAAATCCACAAAGATGCCATGTGTTGTTTAGCTGCCTTCCTGAGATTATGTACAAATACATATTGCTCAGCTATTCAAATTGTCCGATTTACCAGTATAGAATCCACCATATCAATGGGGAGAGACAGACAGACAGACGGAGGCAGAGTGAGGTGTATACCTGATGAATTTACCCATAATGAACTCATGCTCTTAGTGCCCAGTACTTTCTTTAAAGATAAACAGTATATTGTGAAGACTTTCTTTTCTCCAGTGCTCACCAACTGTATTTTTCTGATACATTTGAGACTCTTGCTCGGGATCAACACCCATCTTGCAGGCTATAGTCTGCAGACCCTGCTTTCTGTGCCCATTTTGAGGATCAGAATTTCAGCCTTCCAACCTGTCCTGTTTTCCATGGTCCCCGAATATCAGCAGGTTTGCTGATCTCATTTGTTCCCATCACTTTAGAACTCTCTCCCCGTAGGGCTGTGTCATCACCCACCTCACTCCCAACTTAATCTGCTCTAATCACATTACCTGATGAATTTTAGGAATTCACTGTGACTCTGGAGGAACCTTAGGAGAGTCCTAAGTGGCTCCCTGCCGTTAATCTAAATGCCACTGGCCTTGCTTTCAAAGCCCCCTTCTGGTTGCCCTTTTTTTCCTAGTACCCACCACTCCCAGATGTTTTACTCTGGTCAAACAATTTTGTTTTTTAAATTAAAGATGTCGATGTTTGATGTTTGCTTCTACCTCTGTGATTTCTGTCCGTCTGTCATTTCTCCGTTTCTTCTGCCCACACAAGTCTCTCCTTCAGTATTGCAAAATCTAACGTTTAATCGTACAGCAATTTACATTTGTTCCCCTTTTGTTAGATGGGTTAATTTTGTCTCCCCCAACTACCTTTTCTTTGAGACCATGTATTATACCGGTTTAACAGCTCTCAAAATGCCTTGTACAGTGTCCTGCCAGACATCATAGTTAAGTATTCATTAAAAACATGCTTGTTTATTGTATTCTCTATTGTAGTTGAAGATGCCCACACTGGAATTTTTAAAGGAAACAGCAGACAGACAGTTTGGAGGGGATATTTGGTATGTTACTTTAAATTAACTGTATTTTTGCAGTAGATTAGAATAAAAGTATGAGAAATAAAACTTTTACTTTGAGAGGCTTTTTAATGTTTACTTTTCCTCTAAGCCTAGCTTTCTAGTACTAGTGAATATCGACTTAAATAATTGTAATATTCTTATTTTGAAGCTTGTGTGATGCAATAGATATTTACTAGTTTTCTCAGCTGTAAGTTTTCACCAGCCTTATGATGTGGAAAGTGAGTTGTGTTTTTCCCCTTTTTATTTCAGACAACAGATAAGGAAGTCCCTGGGTTAGTGCTAATGCAAGATTTGGCTTTCCTGAGTGGATTTCCACCTACATTCAAGGAAACAAATCAACTGAAAACAAAATTGCCAGAAAATCTTTCTTCTAAAATAAAACTGGTAAGAGCATAGAAAATAGAGCAATTAGCGTAGCACATCCCATTTCATGCGTGCCTCTTCTCTGTGGCCCCCTTTGTTATAGTATAGCCGACAATCATAAGCAAAGAGGGTCTCAATTCTGTCAGTGTTGTCACGAAGACAGCTCTTTATTTGTAGAAGATCCTCCCTTTTTACTCTTTATTTGGGCAAAATTCTGAGTCTTAACTTGGTTTGTTGGTTTCCCAGACAGAAGCAGGATTCATTTGTTTAACAAATGAGCTTCTACTGTGTGTCAGGTGCTGTTCTAGCTGCTGAGAATGTAGCAGTGGACAAAGCAGACAAAAGCCCTGATGGCAGTGGAAGCATGGAAGGAGGGGATGGGGGGAAATCAGACATGTGGTGGTAGTTACACACAGGCTCCTGTGGATTTATGAAGAGCTTCCACTCACAGAGGGGGCATGCTTCAGATTTTTGGAACATTTGATAATGTGAAACTTCATTCATTAATAGCTGGTTGAGCCACTAACATATTTAGTATTTATACTTATTAACTTTTCACGCTTGACCACTGAGGCCATTCGCGAATTGACTTTGGAGATGGTGACATGTCTTTCCATAACATTTCTTGTTCTCAGAGCCATCTGTCTGATTCATGTAGGGCACAGTCCGTGTGGGTGTACTTTCCTTTTGACCTTATGCCAAGATGCCTGCTATTCTGTCAGAAACAGTCCAGGTTGTAAAACGTGAATGTTTCTTCTCTCAGACTAGAGGGCATAAAGTTCTTGGCTCAGAATTTGTTAGGCTCTGCTTTTCTTGATTTTACCAAAAAAATGTTCTTTAAATTCTGCCACTGTGTTTAGCTTCCTGCTTCTCAGTCCCTGCTCTTCTTGATGTCATTTAACAGTTGGGAGGTGGAAGGGTGGAGGTAGTGGCAGGGAGAGCTGTGACTCGGGGAGGGGCGGTTATTTAGTTCATGTCTGGACCATGTTTTCTGTCTGCCGGTCAAAGTTCCTGTTTAACTTATTTCCTTTTCCCCTTAAGTGTTTCACTGTTTTAAGATACATTGTATTACCTTTGTAAATACCATGGTAATATGAATGACATTTATGCTTTTTCTTTTCTTCATATTTTCCTCCATAACTTTCTTTATGGTACCTGGAAGTATGGTGATGCCCGGCTAGATTAGAGTTGAGTTATTTCTTAATCTGCAGTTATTTTAAAATAGATATTATATTCCTCCTTCCCTGAATTATTTTTAGTATGGATTTGGGCAGATAAAACCATAGATCAGCATTCATTTCAGCCAATGTTTATTTGGCTTCTTGGCTTCCTAGCTGTTGGTTCTACAGTTATAGACATATGTGTATCTGTACGTTTGACCAGCACATCTGCTGCTAGGTGCGCGTGTCCTGCCAAAGATCACCAGCCCAAGTCGTGGTCACCCCGCAGCAAACGAGTTTTTGGGCAGTGTGGAGTGGTGTGTGCCAGGAGACGCTGGGGGCGCAGGAACTTGAATTGGGCGGTAGCACCACCAGGCTCGGTACATGTGGACGTCACCTCCTCCGTCATTCACCTGGTTGGCAGTTGATCTGGATTCCCCAGACTTGTCTCTGTGGAGGCCAGCACCTCCTGGGGGTACAGCCAATTATTCGCAATGTGCATTGCAGCTCACTGTCACGGTGCCAGCACCTGCGATTGGCTTCAGAGATGAGGACTTCTCATCTTTTGGAGGCTAGAGAGAAAATGAGAAAGAGGAAGCACAGAAGGAGAGTGTCAGTATTCAAGCCTGGTTCTCCAAGGGACTTTCTTTCCTTGGGTCCCACTTCCTGGTTCTGTTATGGGCACCCTGAGAATGAAGTTTCCAGTCATTGGGTTCCCAGTCCCTTTAGTGAGCGTTGATTAAACACCTGCTGTTGTGCCAGGGACTGTGCTAAGGATAACTGAGTGACTAAAATCACTTATTGTTTGGGTGTGACTGCTTCCAAACAAAGTGTTAATACAAAGTGCTGGGAGAACATGTGGGCTTCGGTTGTACTGCAGGCAAAGACGGCTTTGCAGAATAGGAAACATTTTGGCTGGGGCTGTGCACAGAACAGCCGTTCTTCCAGCAGAGAAGCCAGTGGGAAAGACCTTTCTGAGAGGAGGGAACAGCTTGAGCAGAGGGCTAGGGGCTTGCAAGTAAATGGTCTTTTCAGAGAACCAAGGCAGCTGTGCAGAGGCCAGAGACCAGGTGGGGATTTTCCTGATGCTGAGACTGGGAAGTTAGGTGGAGGCCAGATTGAGAAAGATCCCCTGGTGAGGAGGCCGGACTTTATCCTGGAGGCAGAGCGCGTCTTGAGGAGGAGGACCCGGTTCAGGCCTGCAGAACACGGGAGCGGAAGGTGTAGCAGGTGGACATTAAACAGGAAGCCGGAGGCAGGAAAGCCAGTTCAGCCGCTGCTGCCGTAGCCCAGCAAGACACTCAGGTTCCACAAGTGCCTTGGCAGTGGTGCCAGTGATGAGAGTGGTTCCAGAGCCATCTGAGAGAAACCTTCAGCATGACCTGGTGACTTATTAGCTACTGGAGCAGATGGAAGGAGAAATGAAAGGGGAAGTGGATGTGACCAGCAAAGACGGATGTGGTGGCATTAACCACACTCAGAGCTTCATGGGAGAAGCGAGGTTTTCAGAAGGACCCTGAGAGCTCAGTTTGCAGTGTTACATTGGAGGGGCCTTGTGGCATATGGGAGGGAGGGCCATTAGACATTGGGCTTCAGGACCTGAACAGCTGAACCTCTGTGCCCTCCCAGGCTCCTCCAGGGGGCCTTTGCCAAGGCCTGTGGACCCCAAGCCACCTAGCACTCAGTTCTGTCCCAGAGACCCTGGCCGGGCTGTGAGCATCTCAGGACAGGTACTACCTACTCGTCTTGTGCCCTAGTGATCACCTTAGGAAAATGTCTGAAATTTCAAAATACTTTTCTAGAATAAAAGCAGCTTGGATAGAAGAGATTAATTAAGATAAGGGTACTTTCCAAATAAATTAAATTAGGATATTAAAGTACTACATTTATTTATCCTATAGTAGTGATTTTTGCACTCCAGGGAGCCCCTCCAAGGTTCTCTGGGAGCCACTGTGGGAGGAGAGGCTGGGGGAGGGCAGCGAGACTGTTAGGTACCCAGATAGAACAGACAGAATGTTTGCCCTGCGTGGCCCGCCTCCCATCCGTCCCCTACATAGCGAAGCAGAATAGAGACGGCAGTGAGAGCTGACCTTGGGTGAGTGCTTTGTGTATACCAGACACTGTTAAGGTGAGAGAAAGTAATCAGTCAGGAAGACAACACACGTGTGCGCACACACACACACACACACAATTTGCAGTAAGAGTTAATGCCTACATAATGAAAAGGGCCTACATAAACTCTACTTTGGGCCTATATAAACTCAGGAAGCTTTGCAAGATGAGCTAAATATAGTCATGTAGCATATACGAGAGATCAGAATGAGCCCAAAGTAATTGTTTGCTCTGTTTTATAAATTAAGAAAGAAGGCTAAAAAATCAAGAAAGAAATTGGCCCTATTAGAAGAGCCAATTCATCAGAAGGATGTTGCTGTCCTAGATGACTGGTTTTCAACCCTCTCTCTGCTTTTTAAGCTCTGAAAGCCTCTTTTCACAGGAAATTGTATGATACAGAGTTAAAACAAAAAACGTATCAAGGGTGGTGTGGGCTCTGGTCAAGGTGGGGAAGCCTGCCTGTAAAACATGTTGGTGCTTGTGGTGTTCCCTCCTGGATTTATGGTTGCTTTGAAAACGTTGCCTCAAGGTGGTTTTCCTGTGGAAACACTTCAAGCAGCCAGGACACCCGTCGTAGGTGTGGGCACGAGAGCTGTTAGACACCTCCTGGCAGGTGTGCTTTCCACCAGTGTTCAGCGAAGTTACCTTGCAGGGCTTTCCCCAGTGTAGGCAGATGGGTAATATTCTAGAACAGAGGTCACAAACTGGGGACCAGATGCATCTTGTTTGAATGCATGCCAATCAGAAATATTTGCGCTACCATTGAAAACCGGGAGATTTCATGTAACACTGGGGATTCTGGCCTCTCCAGAGATCTGGCAGCCTTTGTCACTATTGACTAGTGGCTGCAGTTTTCAGATGGGGCCTGAGATGTCCCATTTGCCAAAGCCCCCGACTCCCTCTTGTTTCTAAATACTTGGTCCATTGCATCATTTGGGAAATGTGTCTGGCCTGTTCAGGTCTTCTGTTTTTGGTGATACTGGCTTACTATTTCATACATGTATGTGAAACTTTTAATCTTCTAAATATATGTAGTATACATTTAATATGTACAATATGTAGCATATAGTAGAGTACACAATATGTAGTATATATATGTATTGTATGTATTTAAAGATCGAGGATCAAACTGGGAAGTTTAAGGTGTCTCTTCTCTGTTGTTCAGTTTTTCCACATGTAACCCTCATGTTATTTTATAGTTGCAGTTGTATTCAGAGGCCAGTGTAGCACTTCTGAAGTTGAATAACCCCAAAGATTTCCAAGAACTGAATAAGCAGACGAAGAAGAATATGACCATCAATGGAAAGGAACTGACCATAAGTCCTGCATATTTATTATGGGATCTGAGTGCCATCAGCCAGGTAAGGGATGCAGAGATTGTTTTAGAACCCGAATTGAGGGCTTTGATTATTAAAGATTTATGAGTCACTATATTAGAAGAAGGAAGAGGGCTTACAGAGAGGTGACTTGATTGGCACTTCTCTAATTTTCCAGTCACCGCCATTGGTTTATACTAATTGAAAGTGACCTGGAATCAGATCCAAGAAATTTTTCTTCAAAAAATGTGTGAAAGAAATGCTGTTTTTGTTGTGCTGTTTTAAATATGCTGAGTGTTCTGCATTTTTTGTAATGTGTAAAAGCTGGACACGGTCTTTGGAAGTTTGCTGGCGCTCCCTGAGTGCAGAAGGGACAGCTGGGAGGGGCAGGTGTGACTTAGGCGCATTTTACATCTTTCTGTGCCCCATGCTTTTCTCAGTCTAAGCAGGATGAAGACGTTTCTGCCAGCCGTTTTGAAGACAACGAGGAGCTGAGGTACTCACTGCGATCTATCGAGAGGCACGCGCCGTGGGTTCGGAACATTTTCATTGTCACCAATGGACAGATCCCATCCTGGCTGAACCTCGATAATCCTCGAGTGACAATAGTCACACACCAGGTAGCGACTCGCCATGTGTCACAAGGCTGCGGTTTCCTGTTCTGTCTTTTGCTGTTCTTTGTCTTGTTCCTGATTTCATCCTCTTACCCATCTCACCTCCATTTCCACCTTCCTTTAATCCTTCCATTCGCCTCCCTCCCTCCCTTCTTTCCAAAAACAAAACAAGACAAAAACCTCTCATCCGCCTTCTCTCTCTTTCTCTTTTTTTTTCTGTTAAAAGGATGTTTTTCGAAATCTGAGCCACTTGCCTACCTTCAGTTCACCTGCTATCGAAAGTCACATCCATCGCATCGAAGGGCTGTCCCAGAAGTTCATTTACCTGAATGATGATGTCATGTTTGGAAAGGATGTCTGGCCGGATGATTTTTACAGTCACTCCAAAGGTCAGAAGGTGAGTAGCTAAGAGATGCCTGGCTTAGAAGTCATTTAGAAGTTACAGACAGGAAATAAGGAAATCAGTATATATACCATATTCAAATTGGATCAAAGAAGCATTTTTGAGTGTTAAGCTCAGGAAAGTTAACAATCAGGGAGTGAGAAAACTACAGTGGGAACTTTGCTTCCCTATATTCTCACCCAGGACCCACCCTCTACATTTGCTATTGCAACAGCAGAAAAAGCAAATAACTGTGAAACACAAAATCGTGTTTACCATGTCAGCAAAATGCCCAAGATAGAAAGCTCAAAGTAGTGCTTAAAGACAGGGCTGAAATTTCATTGGAGGCAGCCGGTCTCCCTCTGGCTTTGAGGGGCAGGATGGCAAAGTGGTCACGAGCACAGATATGGGTGCCAGCTGTGTAGCACTGGCCTGGGTGATGACCTGGCCTCGAGGTTTCCTGTCTGTGTATTGGGGGGAACAGGAAGACCCTGGTAGTGTTGTTAGAAGGGTTCAGTGATCAGTTGGAGACTTAGCACCATGAGCTTGTAAGTTCTAGAACTCTGTCAAGCTATGGCTTGACAGGGGAGACAGACAAAACCAGTGACTGTGTACAGCGATTTCCGTGCCAGTAGGTGTGCCCTGGGTGCGAGGAGTGGGAGCGCCAGAGAGCGAAGTCACACTGGGATAGGGACTGAGATGAGCTTGGAAGAACAGGAGTTAACCAGGTGAAGAAAGACCTTGCAGGTAGTTGCACCGTGCAGAGATAGGGAGATTTTAAAGGGGAATGCATTTTTCAAAAATGATTTTAAATTAGGAAGCAACCATGTACCATGTGAGTTGTTTTGAAAGCAGACAGGTTCACAGCTCAGAATGCTGTGCTGGATAATTCATCACAGGACCTCGTGTATAAGGATATTGAGAGTTTGTCTGCCCCCCCTTTTCAGCCTTGAGACCAGACGGTGCATGAATCTGCTTAGGAGTTGACAACAGGGTCACAGAAAAGCAGTGACTTGTGTGCGCACTTTCTACCTGCACGCTCTCGAACTCGCATTTAAGTCTGGCGTGTTGCTGCTTTATTTCCAAATAGATCATTTATAAGACCATGTTGTAAGACTGACCCGTAAGTTGAGTCCTTGTCTCCTTTCCTTGAGCAACAGAAAAGAGTAAATGTGCCAGGTAAGACCCATCAGCAGGGCAGGACTGAGAAACTACCACAGGATGGCCCTGAACGCAGACCTTTTCCAGAGGCTCAATTTGTTTTGTTTTTCTGTTAAAGGAATCCTAATTTAAGAATAAAAAGTGTCAGGGGACTTACCTGGTGGCGCAGTGGCTAAGACGCTGAGCTCCCAATACAGGGGGCCCAGGTTCGAACCCTGGTCAGGGAACTAGATCCCACATGCATGCTGCAACTAAGAGTTCGCATGCCACAACTAAGGAGCCGGGAAGCTGCAACTAAGGAGCCCATCTTCTGCAACTAAGACCTGGTGTGCAACCAAATAAATAAATAAATATTTTTTTAAAAAGTGTCAGAAACCAGAAACCACTTTATTTTCCCTCTGGTTTTATCATAGGTTTATTTGACATGGCCTGTGCCAAACTGTGCTGAGGGCTGCCCGGGATCCTGGATTAAAGACGGCTATTGTGACAAGGCTTGTAATAATTCGGCCTGTGATTGGGATGGCGGTGATTGCTCTGGTGAGGGTGTGTTCAAATGTAACTTGTCCATGTTGACAGAATTTTTTTCATTTGTTGTCATTATCAACCATGTACAGTGACTTAAACATTCTTCGCGTATTGAAACAATCATCGTAGACTCTTTGGAGGTGATGACTGGTGTCCCCATGTGGCCCAGTTTATTCATATTGTTATTGTTGGGGGCATTTTCCCACATGACCCTACACTTGAAAGTGTCTTTTATTATTCAAAATATGAAAATCAGTTATACCCTTAATTATGTGAGCTCGAGAGTAAGAATTGCTCTCACTGGTTCCTGTCGGAGCTCATGGCCAGTGGCCCCTAGAAGCACACTGCTCCAGGTCAGTGAGGGACTAAAGAGATGCAGAAGAAATAAACATCTCTCCTCAGCATCTCTTCTCCCTTTCTTGTACACTAACATTTAGACTTGTTGAGGATAACAAGTTTTTACATTTCTTTATTGCCTTTCAGTTTATAAAGCATCATCCATTATCCACTTGAATTTCTCAGTCACCAAAAGAAGGAGAGTAGGTGCACAGATATTCTCATCCTACTGCATTTGAGGAAACAGGTTTGGGGAGGTGTTGGGCGAAACAAAGCTTGTGTTTCAGTCAGCTCTGTCAGAGGCACTTTTGAAAAATATGAACCGCTGCAGGGAGAGAACATAGACGTGCAGGAGAGTCTCTGCAACCCGGAGAGCTCAGGGACAGAGCAGTGACACTTGGTCACGAGCTTATTGCCAGTGTTAGGACATGTTCTTGTCAGTCCCGAGAGTCACGGTCTTCAGAATAATCTGATCCTCCATACACATCTACATGTGCCCCCCTTGAGCACATCTGAGGCCTGTACTTCTGGGTTGCACAGATGGTAAGTGCCGAGGCCTGGTCATCCCACACCCAGTCCACTGGCAACTGATGCCCCCTTTTCAGATTGTCTCTTTTTAAGCTACGTAAAATCTTCTGTTAAAGAATGGGGTGAACCTTTCCTGACTGAAATTCATGCATCGGTCTTGAAAACACAGCTGAGAAATAAGGAACTGGCTTTTTTCCAAGACTGTAAACACAGCAGGATTCTGTTTTCCTCCTCTCCCTCCAGGTAACAGTGGTGCGGGTCGCTATGTAGGAGGAGGTGGGGGCACCGGGGGCATTGGAGTCGGACAGCCCTGGCATTTCGGTGGAGGAATAAGCGGCATCTCTTACTGCAATCAGGGATGTGCAAATTCCTGGCTGGCTGATAAGTTCTGTGACCAAGCCTGCAATGTCTTATCCTGTGGGTTTGATGCTGGTGACTGTGGGCAAGGTATATTTATTGCCATAAAAACGTATTTAGGATAAGGGGGTAACAATCTTTCATAAATAGAGGGTTTTGGATCGTTTTTGTTATTTAAAGTAATAATTCTCTAGGTATCCCTTTCCCAGCCTTGCATCCAAACTAGTTGTGAGTTATGACAGGGCACAGATCTTTAGACAACATGAGACACTGAAGCTGCATCTTTTCCTGTTACTGCTCTAGTCTGATTTTTTTTTTTTTTTTAGTAAGCAGATTTATCTTAGCAGATTTATCTTACATGGTGAAGGTTTAATTTGGGAACAGTGAAAGGAGACCAATAATTCATTAAATAAGCTTGGTTTGAATACTGGATCTTGTTGATAGCTTATTAACGGCGGTCCTTTTGGTCAGAAAGTTGTCTTTTTTTCAAATGGACAAAAAGATGGAAGTTGACCATTGGAATTCGCTGTCCTGAACCGTGCCTTGTCTCTGTAGTGAGTCAGCCTCAGCATTCCATGTCGATAATAGTGATTGCTTCAGAAAGTAAAAATGAGCCCTATACCAGTAGCTTTTGTGTTAGAACTTCTGATGATTTTAAAGTCCATTTAAAGTCACTCTTAGAAAATGAAAACTCAAACCCTAAGAATTAAAGGAAAAGGGGGAAAATGCGTAGTTTTTTTAAAATCATGTTTGTGTTTTTTTCCTCTAGATCATTTTCATGAACTGTATAAAGTAACTCTTCTCCCAAACCAGACTCACTATGTTATTCCGAAAGGTGAATGCCTGCCTTATTTCAGCTTTGCAGAAATAGCCAAAAGGGGAATTGAAGGCGCCTATAGTGACAACCCAATAATCCGACATGCTTCTATCGCCAATAAGTGGAAAACCATCCACCTCTTAATGCACAGTGGAATGAATGCGACCACAATACATTTTAATCTCACATTTCAAAGTACAAATGATGAAGAGTTCAGAATCCAGATAGCAGTAGAGGTTGACACAAGGGAGGAGCCCAAACAGAATTCTACGACCCAGAAGTCTTACCAAAGTTTGGTTAGCCCCTCAGCTCTTCTTCCAGAGGTGGAAATCCTGTTTGAGGATATCCCCGAAGAAAAACGCTTCCCCAAGGTCAAAAGACACGATGTTAACACAACAGGAAGTTTCCAAATGGAGGTGCAAATTCCACTGGTCAATATTTCACTCCTTCCAAAAGAGACCCAGGTGAGCCTTAATAACTTGGATTTGCAGCTAGAACACGGAGACATCACCATGAAAGGATACAATCTATCCAAGTCAGCCCTGCTGAGGTCATTTCTGATGAACCCACAGGATGCAAAGTTAACAATAAATCACCCTCTGATGACAGAGCAAAGAAATGACAGTTTGCAGGCCCCACTGGAAAAACAGGCTCACAAAAGCATCTTACCCAGCAGCTTAGGAACATCTGAAAGATTCCAGGGGTTATTGCCTTCTCCAGCAGTGACAATGACAGTGAATGGCCACTCCCAGAGCCAGACTCCACCCCTGGACTTCGAAAGCAAAGCAAGATTCAGGTCCAAAACTGTGACCCCGAAAGTAGGAGGTGGAGGTGTGTCAAAAGAAAAGCTCTCATCTCTGATTTTCCCACTGGAAAACAGGGAGACACAAAAGGTAATCACAGGGAAAGAACAAGAGAAGAACAGAATGGAGGAAAATGCTAACAGTTACCTAGGTGGTAATGAAGTATTACCTGGAAGAAAACTGCAGCATTACACAGAGAGTTACCTGGGCTTTTTGCCATGGGAGAAGAAAAAGTATTTCCAAGATCTTCTTGATGTAAGTTACATCCAGCCTTATTGTTTCCCATGCTCAGGAAAAATAAATAACCTTGTAAGTGGTAGTGATATAATAATAGCTACCGTTCATTCAGTACTTCCCTGTGCCCGCCACTGGACTCAGTACTTTTCTTATGTGGTTTCATTTAATTGTCCCAATAATTCTAACAATAAAACTACCTTGTAAGGGTCTGCTATCACTGTCCCCATTTTGCAGTTTAGGAAGCAGCCTTCATGTGAATGAGCAAGGGATTTAGCCAGGGGCATACCCTGAGTCCATAGTAGAACAGGGATGGTATCTTTACTTGGCATGTTGCGATATCAGAAAACGCTTTTGAATACCTCGTGCAGTCAGATCTCATGTTTTTCAAACTTTACTAATGAAAAACCCAAGAGGCAGATAAATTCGTTAGCTTTCCTGACATCACAACAGCAGGTGAGGGTGAGCCCAGCGCTCTCCCTCCTGTACCATGGCCTCCACGGTGCCCTGGGGTCCTTTGTACATCTCACAAGCACCGTCAGTGTGCTGACTGCCGGGGAGTGCAAGATGGTGAGAACAGTTGCTGCTCTTGGAGACTCAAAGAGCAAGCTGGGAGGACAGATTTGTGGGCAAATAATTGTGGCAGTGTGATAAGTGTCTGTTGAAGTATGGACAAGGAGTCCAAAGGGAAGATTCCTAAACTCTGCCTGGAGGTGTTGGGGGAGGCATACAGGAGGACATGCCCTGTGAGCTGACCTTGGAAGGGTGGGGCTGGATCGTGACCAAAGCACAAACGTGAGTGGATGTTAGGCTGGGGGAAAGTGATGAAGAGGGGCGTTGTCTCATTCCTCTCATGGTCTTCAGGAAGTATCTTGTCCCTGCCATGGTAGCATTTACTAATTGTTAAGCAAGGGGCTGCAGAGTTCTTGCCTACATTGATTTCCTCATTCTCCCCCGCTCCCTGCTTTTTAAGTTGCAAAAGCACTATAGGCTAATGGTAAAAATCGCAAGCAATGCAAAAGACAAAAAAAGCAGAAAAAAAAAAAGGGAAAGATCTTTCTCCTCCCTTCCTTAATCTCCTTACTTGAGACAGTCACTATGAATATGTAGTTTGGTGGGTATTCTTCCAGTATTTTTCTATAGATATGCAGACATACTATATAGTTTGTTTCGCAGCAGTGAAGTTATATATATTACTCTGCAGTTGCCTTTGATGTGGTAGTATGTGGGCAAATTGCCATTGTTTTTTTTTTAACAGCTGTAAGTTGTGTTCAGTGTTTTTGCAAGTACAAATACCTAATGTTGCAATAAATATTCTTGTACATATATCTTACTCTTGAGGAAGTTTTATTTCTGTAGGTAGAATTGCTAGGTTAAAGGGTCTATTGCGTATAAAATTTAACTGTCTTTCTTAAATATTGCACCCCTTCCTCCTTCCACAAACAGTATGCAAGCGTGCTTGTTTCTCCACAGGACTAACCAACAGCAGTTAATAGCATCTATATTTTCATCAGTTTGAGAAGCAAAAATATTTCATCTTCTGTAAAGTGTGTCCAGGTTCTTTGCCAATATTCTTTGCCCATTCATTCAGTTTCGCCTCTTACTGGTTTTGATAGGGTTCTTTACATTTCATAATATTAACACTACTATATGGTGAAACAAATTTTGTATTCTAGTCTTTGTGTTCAGAACTCAAGGGACTTGCTGCTTTGATGTCACCAGTAGAAATAACTTGATACTGAAAGCACTATCAAATTTATTGTAAATCAATTAAATATTGCATTGAAATTGGCTATGAAATCTCATGATCAATGACTAGTCCTTAAAGAGTACCCTAAAAGCAGACCTCCACCCCACAGCTGTCGTTCTCAAGCCGATGTCGGCGATACTTTCACTGAAATCCAGTTTTGTCCTGATGTTAGGATGCTTGAGGAGACCTGTTAGTGCTCGTTTCATTTGCCCCTCAGGACAGTTAGTGACTAGTTATTACCACGTGACATAAAGTAGTACCTCTGTCTCTTGTTAGCACAGGGCACCTGTGCACTAAACACAGTGCTGTGTTGTGTGAAATTCTCTTTTCAGGAAGAAGAGTCACTGAAGACACAACTGGCATACTTTACTGAGAGCAAACACACAGGGAGGCAACTAAAAGATACGTTCGCAGATTCCCTCCGATATGTAAACAAAATTCTAAATAGCAAGTTTGGATTCACGTCTCGGAAAGTCCCTGCACACATGCCTCACATGATCGACCGAATAGTTATGCAAGAACTGCAAGACATGTAAGTCTTGCTTGTGTTTGAGTTGTCTGTGTGTGTACAGAGCCAAGGCTGCTTGAAGTTTACATCCTTGCTATGCTGCGTTTATGGCTCTAACACTTGATGACTAGTATGTCGAAGGTATTATCTATATAAGTGGGAAGGAAGATTCTGACTCCACAAGTGTTAGGTACTGTATATATTTTAAATATCCAGATCTTATGGTATGCTACATTTGGACAGGTTCCCTGAAGAATTTGACAAGACGTCATTTCACAAAGTGCGCCACTCTGAGGACATGCAGTTTGCCTTCTCTTATTTTTATTATCTCATGAGTGCAGTTCAGCCACTGAACATATCTCAGGTTTTTGATGAAGTTGACACAGACCAATCTGGTGTCTTATCTGACAGAGAAATCCGCACGCTGGCTACCAGAATTCACGACCTGCCTTTAAGTTTGCAGGTATTGTCATTTTTTTTCCCCTAAACTTAATGACATTTTGAATGAAACTTTTGATACTTTCTCTCTTTCCCCTACATACTTCAATGGAATGCAAGTACAAGTAATTCTTCATATTTAATGAGGGGGTTCACAACTAGTCCATTTTAAATGCCAGGATTAAAATCAAATTTGAAGTTCATATTTTATAAGATTACTTTTTTTAGGCTTTCAGTAGGGATTGTAATTGTATTGTCTGGAGACGAGGCAGACCATACCTGCAGGTAAGATTCTCGTGTCAAGCTCATTCAGGGCCTTCAGGTGTGGCCGAGTGGAGATCTTAGCCAGGCCCACGGTGTTGCAGAGCCCCTTCTGTCATGGCATCCTTTAGTCCCAGGAGTAGGACACTCACTAATGGAGAGCTCCAAGATGAATCCAGCTGCAGGACACCCATCTGGTGATCCCGTGGACCACCTTGTGTAAAACGGTGCCTTGCAGGCCTGTATGTTCTACTTTGAGACAAACATGAGTTATTTGTATTGTTTCATTCTGCTCTTTTTAGGGTGTCTTTAAGAATCATATAGTCAAACCCTCTTTGACGATAACGCTTAAATTTTGGTGACTTTAACATTTTTGTTTTTAAAACCACAGTTGTTACTTGTAATGTATATAGGTTTATCCTTTTATTTTTGTTTTGTTAGGACTTAACAGGTCTGGAACACGTGTTAATAAATTGTTCGAAAATGCTTCCTGCTAACATCACTCAGCTAAACAACATCCCACCAACTCAAGAAGCGTACTATGATCCCAATCTGGTGAGTGCCATGGGTTCTTTTATGTAAAGTAGAAAGTATATCCTTATCGGGTGTTAGTTACATCATTTCTGTAGAGCACTTGAAAAACTAGAAGCAGGCTCTGTTTATAGGTCTTTGGTGGAAGTCAGTAGCACAGATAATCCAGAATCATTCATATTTTTCTTTGGAATATCTTTTTTTCCTCCCTAATGGATGTTAAGCTAATACTGAGATTACTTGCTTATATTCTATAAGCAGACATCCCATTCACTAAGGATAGCGGAAGATAGCGCCAGAGTATACTCACTGGCTTGGGAGAACGATCCTGAGGTTAAACATCAAATGGAATCCCATCTTTCATCAAAGCTCAGTTGCTTTGATGCTGGCACTTTCTGGATCTTACCACTAGGGGCAGTGGATGATCTATACACAAGTATATCGGAGTAGCATTTGGCTGAAATGCTTGGAAGACTGTTGATATCTGTAAGATGCATCCCAGCTTCAGAGAAATGATAATGTGGAAAAAAAAAAGTGCATTTAGAATTGATGGACCAAGGATATAATACAGCCATTATGTGATGCTTACAGTTAATTTTTACTGATATATATGGAAGAATGTTTATAAAATAAAATTAGGTGGGGAGAAAATGGGTACTGCCATATACAGAATACAGTTTGAACTATGGAAAACTCCTGATACCTTCACACATATTCCCAAAATTAATGAAATGACAGTAGGTTAAATTATAGGTAGTTTTTTCTTTTTTTTAACATCTTTATTGGAGCATAATTGCTTTACAATGGTGTGTTAGTTTCTGCTTTATCACAAAGTGAATTAGCTATACATATACATATATCCCCATATCCCCTCCCTCTTGCATCTCCTTCCCACCCTCCGTAACCTATCCCTCTAGGTGGTCACAGAGCACCGAGCTGATCTCCCTGTGCTATGCAGCTGCTTCCCACTAGCTATCTGTTTTACATTTGGTAGTGTATATATGTCCATGCCACTCTCTCACTTCATCCCAGCTTACCTTTCCCTCTCCCCGTGTCCTCAAGTCCATTCTCTACGTCTGCGTCTTTATTCCTGTCCTGCCCCTAGGTTCTTCAGACCTTTTTTTTTTTAGATTCCATATCTGTGGGTTAGCATATGATATTTGTTTTTCTCTTTCTGACTTTACTCTGTATGAAAGACTGTGTCCATCCACCTCACTATAGATAACTCAATTTCATTTCCTTTTTATGGCTGAGTAATAGTCCATTTGTGTGTGTGTGTGTGTGTGTGTGTGTGTGTATATATTTTTTTTTTTTTTTAGATCATGCAGCGTGCAGTCTTGTGTCTGGCTTTTTTTTTAATAACATAGGTAGTTTTAATATAAATTTATTTTTATTTTTGGCTGCATTTGGGTCTTTGTTGCTGCACGTGGGCTTTTCTCTAGTTGCAGCCAGCAGGGGCTACTCTTTGTTGCGGTGCGCAGGCTTCTCATTGGGTAGCTTCTCTTGTTGCAGAGCATGGCCTCTAGGTGCGTGGGCTTCAGTAGTTATGCCACTCGGGCTCAGTAGTTGTGGCACTTGGGTTCAGTAGTTGTGGCGCAGGGGCTTAGTTGCTCTGCGGCATGTGGGATCTTCCTGGACCAGGGCTTGAACCCATGTCCCCTGCATTAGCAGGCGGATTCTTAACCACTGAGTCACCATGGGAAGCCCCATAGGTAGTTCTTAATATCGTTTTTTCACACTAGTATTTTCCATATTTTCTATAATGAATAGACTACACTTTCATAAGCATAATAACGTGTATTTTTAAAAAACTGACCATCTTGCAAATGTTCAAGCCCTATAATTAACTGCAGATGTTTGTAAATGAATGTAGAGAAGAGTAATGAATCAGTTAAAAATCTGATTCCTGAAAGAAGGCAGTCATTTGTTTGGCATTCATTGCACACGGCAGGGATGGTATTTCTCACTTGTGTTCTCGGAGGGTCCTGGGAAGCTCCCTCATGAGGAGACAGTGTGAGGGGCAGCCCAGCAGCTTTAGGAACCCGTAGACAAACTGTAAGTATTGCTGATCATGTGTTGGTTAGTTTAGCATATGACATGGGTTTGTATACAAATGTGTCACTTAAAGCCAGTTCTCTAAATATTCTAAAACTTAAAACTATGAAATCTACAAAACTGAGGTAGAGGTATAAGACCTGGTGTCAGCCCTAAGGGATTTTCCTCTAGTGGGGTAAGCAGGCATGAATCAGCAGGTGGAGACGAGTTCTGGGTTGTGGGTTCTCGGGAGGCCTCGCGTGGAGCTGATGCGCAGTCAGGCTGATAGGACAATGGCAGCTTGTCTGTGAGCTGCAGCAGCTTCTTCTGGGTCTTTGGCACAATCCAGTAAAAATGCTTTGTCAGACCCAGACTGTTACACAGAGATGTTAGTAGTTCTTTACAAGTGTGTTCTTAATGATGAAAAAGGCACATTTGTAATCACTGTAGGTGTGTTCCCTGCCTCCAGAGAGAATAGAATCAAAGTGAAAAAAAAAAGAAAGTAGATTGCATAGGCTAAAAGACATTCTCAGTTTTAGGACTTTTCAAACAATGATAAAGCTCTTTTCTGTTTTCCCCCAATTTGGAGTTACCCCAACAAAGCTAATATAATCAACTCTAAATCATCCAGAGGTCAGTGTCCTGGTTTAAACATTTTTTTAATGTATTTGTCAAAATAAAGTTCTACCAGTTATCAGACATCTGGGTACACCCTTTCTCCAGGAGGGGAACAGTGAGCTGAGGGTTCCAGGCTGCCCTGACTTGTCTTTTCTGGTATCTTCTTGGTGGGCAAACCCAGAGCACTGGACAGAGGAGGAAGAAAGGAGAAAGTGTGCTGGGCTCCTAAACCATCTCCGCTCAGCCTCTACCCTGGACCAGGCCTCTCTGGTCTTTACTCTCTTCGGGACCACACTGTGATCATACTGACAGGTTGCCTTGGAGGCTGCTGACGTCACCCCAGGTCCGGGGAGCTTTGCGAGTGGCTCAGCCTGTTTCAGTGCTCGCTCCAGACTTGTCTTTCACCATCTGTATCTCCACATCCGTCCTGTCACTTGTCTGTCTTTCCTTCTCTATAAACTTTGGTTTCCTAGTAAGATTTTACAATTACCAACCCCTTGCACTTGTATAGAACTTAGAGAAGAGTGTTCTTTTCTAAGGAAGATGATCTATGTGTAGAAAACAGTTATTCATCTTTCCCTTTTACAGGCATGATGAAAGGTTCTTGAGGGATTTTAGGGCTTTTTTTAAAGAAATGCACACATATTCATCTATTAGAGTATTTTACAGTTTTACCAAATATCTGGCATGAGGTTTAGAATCAGCAAATATCTTTGAATGCTAAGGATTAAGTAAGTAGGGGCTTCTTTGCTAATGGTTATAAGTTAGTCTTGAGGCTTATGCAAATAAAGCTGTTTAGAGCATAAGTACTAATTATACAGACGGCATTAGTTAACATTACTCGAGTAAACTCTTAGCCAAGGTGTTGGCTTCATTACTGTAATTAACTGTGATTACACACAGGATAAAGTATTTTCTAATTAGACTATAAGAATGACAGCTTAGCTTATGAGTATCATATAGACCACTTCATTACAGTTTATCTTCGAAATTTATTTTCATTTTGAAAAAATTATAGCAATCACTTATAAGACTTTTAACAGATAGTGTGTAGTAATGTGTGATTAAAATAAAACTTTATTCACAATAACAGGCAATAGCATGCAGGCCATAGTATGCCAATTTGATTTTTAAGAATATTACATTAAAATAGTCATCTTGGGCATCTTGGGTGGCGAAGTGGTTGGGAGTCCGCCTGCCGATGCAGGGGACACGGGTTCGTGCCCCGGTCCGGGAAGATCCCACATGCCGCGGAGCGGCTGGGCCTGTGAGCCATGGCCGCTGGGCCTGCGCGTCCAGAGCCTGTGCTCTGCAACGGGAGAGGCCACAACAGTGAGAGGCCCGCGTACCGCAAAAAAAAAAAAAAGAAAACTAGTCATCTTAATTACTGAGTCTTTCTGTGCCCCCTTAAATTTTGCACCTGAGATGAATGCTTCAGTGGCCTCACGCTAGTCTTTGCCCTGATGTAATGTCTGTATTTTCTCGCAGCCACCAGTCACTAAAAGTCTAGTAACCAACTGTAAACCAGTAACTGATAGAATCCACAAAGCGTATAAGGACAAAAACAAATATAGGTAAGTACTACATACATTTACTCTGTTTAATTTAAGGATAATTATGAGTGGTATTTTCATAATTTTACCATAGTTTATCTATTAAGCATTCTTTGAAATTTATGTGAGATTTTTAGTAATATGGAAAAATTAAGTCATTCCAAGGATGATTTTTTTAAAGTTTTATAAAATGCTTTTCTTATTGAAATTTTATTTTACATATCCACATAAATATTTAAACTCTTTAAATATGTTTTGATATTAGATTTGAAATCATGGGAGAAGAAGAAATTGCTTTTAAGATGATTCGTACCAATGTTTCTCATGTGGTTGGCCAGTTGGATGACATAAGAAAAAACCCCAGGTACTGTTTTTGTTGTTGTTGTCGTTGTTTTTAATTTAGAACATGTTAGGTTCACAGTGCAATTGAATAGAAAGTATGGAGGAAAAAAAGCAGTAGGACTGGAGAGACGGGAGTGGCTTATTTCTGTTTGGAGCAGACGGAAATGTCTAACGGTAGAGGTAGTGTTTGAACCGAGGGATGGGAGTTGTGAGTTGAGATCGGGCCCCGCGCGCACAGGGACTAGCACGGACATCTCAGAGTCCAGTGACAGGACTGTTCAGTGAGGCTGAGGGCTGGGCTGAGGGGCGGACAGCATCATCAGGGAGGTGAGGCCAGACGGCTAGCACTCTCAGAGCATTTCTAAAAAGGTGCTACCAGAGAAGTTGTTTTGGTGGTTAGACCTGCAATTCAAAGTTCAAATTAGCTTCTGAGGAAAAAGGAATGCTACCATAAATGTGAAAATCCAGTAAACTGCAGTCATTCTTTGGGGATAAATTCAATGTTCAGGTTTACATAAACCTTGAAAATTTCCAGCCTGGCCCCCTAACAGTTGCCCTAGTTCGATATAAGTTTTGAACTTTAGTGGGAAATAGGTGTTTCAGTAGTTTCTCTGGCTTATGAAATTGAATATTTTCATCTGAGTTTTTCAAATGCTTTTGGAAGTTTTCAGTTTTATCTCTTTTAAATCATGATCTTAATTATACATGATCAGAGGTGTAAAATTTCCGGGCATTTTAAAGCCATGGCATTTTTTCTTAAAATTCCATTCTTGATTTTTGGGCCATGGCATTTTTTCTTAAAATTCCATTCTTGATTTTTGGGCAGGGGGGAATATGGAATTTTAAGAAAAATGAAAATATTTTTAATACTTATGTAGTATATTCATAAAATATTTCCTACAAAATAATATTTCCCACAAGCTAAGCAAACAATAAGCCACAATAATTAAGAACCAGCCAGCTTGCAGCTCTTTTTGTACATGCTGTTCCCTTCTTGGAATGCCCTGCTCAAATATAAAAAAACAAAAACAACCTTAAGAGCCAATTTCAGTACTTGCTTTTTGCTTCCCCCATTCTATCGACGTGCTTGCTCAGTCCTTGGTGATCTATAGTGAGACCAATGGAGAATTTAGAGCTTTTAGTTGTACCCTATACTTTTACGTCTTGTGCCAGTTTGAAAGTTGTTGGGCGAGAGGATTCACAGACATCTTCATGATACTTAAAGGGATAGGGTTTTGCTGAAAAGACCCAAGGCAAGACAGGCTTTTCCAGCAGTGTCTGCCAGGCCCAGATACGTCCTATAACCCTGAACAGATTTTATCATTTTTAACTCTTGTTCTGTTATTTTTAAGTCAGGAGTGGAAAACCAGCCTTCTGACTGACTTACACTTTAAGAACAGGTTTATCGCATTAACAGGGAATCTAGGATAGGCAGTATCTGGGCTCTGCTGCCCTTCTCCCTTCCTGCCTGTGTTGGCTTCATCCTCAGGCTGGAGCATAGGGCAGCGGCAGCAGCTCCAATGTCCCTGCAGACATAGCCAAGTTCTGAGGCTATCGGGGACTGTCCCTTCCTGTGTGTTGTGTGTTGTTCCCTCCCCCATTTCTATACCAGTCACCGTGAAGGGGAGGGATTCACTTACGCTAGCCAGAAGCTGACTCTGGGTTGGGGTGCGGTTGCCTACCTTTTGAGTCAGCTCATGGGGGAGAAATACAGAGCAAAATGCAAGTTCTCATAGGAAGGAGAGGGAGTGTTTGCTGGGCACCCAGCAAGGTCTGCTTTAGTTACCCTGTGTCTACACATACTCTTTGTCTCATACATATACTTTCTTCTTTAACTTTTCCCAACTTATTGAAAAATTTTGAAGATACAGAAAAACTGAAAAAAATATTACAATAAACCCTTAGCTCAGACTTTTAAATTTTCAGCATTTTTCATGTCTGTCTGCTCTCTCTCTTCATCTCTCTGTATGAACACAAAAACACATAAGTTTGGTTTTTGTTTTGTTTGCTAAACCCTTTACCCCTCATTATTTTAGCATGTCTTCTTTTTTTGGCTGCATTGGGTCTTCGTTGCTGGGCGTGGGCTTTCTGTAGTTGTGGCGAGCGGGGGCTACTCTTCTTTGCGGTGCGCGGGCTTCTCATTGCGGTGGCTTCTCTTGTTGCGGAGCACGGGCTGTAGAGCACAGGCTCAGTAGTGTTTAGCACATCTTCTAAACAGAGTCATTCTCCTTTATACCACAGGACCACTAACATATATCCAAGAACCTTAACACTGACTAAAATAATACCATCTAATAGATGGTCTATATTCAGACTTCACCAGTTGCATCTAGATGCCCTTTACAGCTGTTGTTTGTTTTTAATCTAGGAAACAGTCAAGCCTCATGCATTGTATTTGGTTGACATAACTCTTTAATATCCTTTAATTTAAACTTCCCCAACTTTAGAGAAGAGATAGGATAATGAACTTTCACTTACTCATCACTCATCTTCAATAAGCAGACTTTTCTCCTCTGTTGTCTTTTATAAGCATTTGTTTTTTAACTTTGTTGGTTTGAAATGGTATCAAGTTAATTCATTGCAATTAAGTCCATACGTTTCCCATCTCTTTTTTTTAAACCATATAAATGTTTGCATGTGTATATGAAGAAATCAGATTATATATTCTGTAGATTTCCTGAACTTTGGACGTTTCTGATTGCCTCCCAGTTGTTTAACGTGTTCCTCTGTCCCCTGTATTTCCTGTAAGTTGGTAGTAGGATCTGAGGGCTTTATTAGACTTGATAAAATTTTAAAAAAAAAATTAAAATTAAATGTACTTCAAAAGTGGTGTTATCCCTACCTACTGTTTTAATGGGCCCTCAGTTTAGTGACTTTTGCCGGGAAGGGAACCTGAAACAAGTAGGGAAGCACCACTGTAACCTACTTTTTGCTGGAACTCTAGCCTCTTACAGCCTGGTTGGAGACATGTTAAGAAGTCGTCATCAATCTCATAAAATCTATAGCTATAAGGAACCGTCTCTATCGCAGTGATCTACAGGACTGCTCTTAGTAATGTAACTGTATCAGTTCAGAGAACTCAGTTGTAGGCATTTAGTAGTTTTTCCCTGGATGCTAACAGAATGCTTCAGTCAGGGACATGCCAAATAGAAATTAAAATAATTTACTCCCATAGCTAGAAGGCACATTCAAAATTATCATCCCTAGTTCTTTTTGTTTTACAGGAGAGGAATATCTAAAGAAAAATTTTACAGAACATTATTCCCCTAGAGAATCATATCAGTAAATGCAACAGCTTGGGACATAAGTCCATTTAAAATATATTTGGAATCCACACTTCTTTTGTTAGGTAAGGATCATCCTTATGATAACCAGTCATAACCCTGGGTCTCTCTCGTTTCCAGGAAGTTTGTTTGCCTGAATGACAACATTGACCACAATCATAAAGATGCCCAGACAGTGAAGGCTGTCCTCAGGGACTTCTACGAATCCGTGTTCCCCATCCCATCCCAGTTTGAGCTGCCAAGGGAGTATCGAAACCGTTTCCTTCATATGCATGAGCTGCAGGAATGGTAAGTTTTCCTGTTTCATATACGTACATATGTGTATTTTTCTTTTTTTAGAGTGATGAAATTTCTTTACTGTGTTATTTGCTTTCTTTGTAAAATACACGTATAGTTTTTATTGAGCTCACTGGCTGAGCACACTTTCTGAGCCTTATTCGTCATGACTGCCATCAGAGTGGCTGCCCTGTTTCTTGAGTACCTGCTGGGCAGTATATTGACTCTTTACAATGAAAGGTGCTACTCTTGTTGCCACGTTACAGGTGAGAGCACAGTAACAGAAGTGAGGGATTTGCTCAAGGTGGAGTAGCTGACAAGTGGCAAGTCCAGCCCGATTCCTGACCCTCCGCACGTTCGTTCCACTGTATTCCAAAGCTGCTTTAGAATGTTTCCTTCTTTGATTTTTACTACCAGCACTTCATTAGAAAGATCATTTTATCTTTCAATTTAGGGAAATTTTTGACCCCTTGCCTGCCCGCCACACCAGGCACTATGAACAGGGGCAAAGCCTCGGAGATACTGCGGGTTCGGTTCCAGACCACTGCCGTCCCCAGTTCACATAAAAGTTATGTTCAGACTGTGTCATAGTCTATTAAATGTGCAATAGCATTATATCTAAAAAAAAGTACATTCCTTAATTTAAAAATATTTGCTAAAAATGCTAACCATCATCTAAGCCTTCAGCAAGTTGTAGTAATATCAAAGGTCATTGATCGTAGATCACCGTGACAAACATAATAATGAAGCACTTTGAAATATTGCAAGAATTACCAAGATGTGATACAGAAATACGAAGTGAGCAAATGCTGTTGGGAAAATGGTGCCGACAGACTTGCTTGACACAGGGCTGTGCCGTGCAGTAAAGTGAGGCCAGTTAGGTGTGGTATTGCCTGTGCAAGACGGAAGGGACACTGCGCCGGCCTTCACCAGAAGCCAGCGAACCAGCCGTGACACGGAGGACGTGACTAGGTAGGCTTCAGTGCTCTCAGAGTACAGAGGAGGAAGCAGCTAGTTCTATGACAGGACGGCGACATTTGGACTTGGTTTTGAATTATGAAAATGACTTTTCCAGAAGACAGTGCTGTGGAGAGGGAAAGGAGAAATTGTGAAGGGCTGTATCTGAGTTAGACATCTTGCTTTAGAGAATAGGGGTTCCCAGGAGAGACTTTTTTAGATGTCTGTCTCATCAGAGTTCACGATTTGGAAAGATAACTAACAGTGCTTGCGGGGTGAACTGGTGAGGAAGGCGTCTGGAGTAAGGCAGTGTTGTCTGGGAACTTGAGGCAGAGAGACAAGCAGTAAGCATTTCACTTGTCCTGGAAACAGATGGTCAAGGTGTGAACCAAGGACATGGCCCAGGGAATAAAGAGAAGCAGTAGATACAATTGGCAGAGATTTGAGAGAGGAAATTAGCAGACCTTGGCAGGTAGAGCTCTTTGGTGTCTTGCAGTCGGGTAAGTGAGACAATTAGCATGTGTATTGCTACTATGTACATATTCTCATTTTCATAAGGAGAAGTTGTTACTAAATAACTTGTCTTCTAGCAATGGCAAGGAACGGCTTCTCACCATTTTCACTTTGTCTTAGCTCAGAGGAAAAAGATCTTTGGACGGTTCCAGCTGTCAGTCCCCACAAATCCAGTTCGTGACTAAATTCACCTTCAAGGGCCCACTGAATAAGAAAGGAGTGGGTCTAAGAGTAGCTGGAGAGGGCTTTGATTTCTGTGTTGTACAGATGAGGTGAATCAGGTTGCTGATCCGGGGGCTTCCTCTTCCTCAGCCGCCCTGCTTCTGTTGGGCTGGCCAAAAAGTTCCTTCTGGTTTTTCCACATTACGGAAGAAAACCTGAACGAGCTTTTTGGCCAACCCGATAGAAACGTCTTCCTTCACTTTCCTTTCGTGATCCTGCACTCCTGAGTCTCTGTCAACTTCCCCTGGTTTCCTGCAGTGGCTTTCTTCCTGTCCCTTTCTCGGGAAGAGCAGCTTCTGCACTTAGAGCAGTCCATGTGGTGTGCTTGTCGCTCCTTGTAGACTGTGAGCCCTTGTCGGGGCAGAGACTGGCTCTCCCTGTCCGAGTCCACTTGCATCCCTGGTGCATAGTAGGTGCTCAGTGCATGGCTGGCTGAGGGGAGCTCAGCTCCCCTGTTACAGGGTTCTCTGGGCAACTCATTAGCTGTGTCACAGCCTGTGGCTTCTTAGCTCTTCAAATTACACAGATTCTGAATGATACTGTAGACGTTAGAACTCACTGAGCTGGTTTTTGATCCTCTTAACGTAGGAAACAGAGGAGGAAGAACAGTGCGGGGCAGGGTACCGTTTGGAATATGTGACTCAGAGTAGAGATGCCCACTACCAGGCAGGTGTGAATAAGCCTGGAACTCAGCACAGAGGCCTAAACCTGGCAGTTGTTAGCGTAGCCTATCTTCTAAGCCTTATGTTAAGCATTTATTTAATCTTCATAACAAATTATTATTTCCAAATTACAAGTGATGAAACTGCTGTACTCCCATTTATCTCCTAGGCCAGTTGATCCCACCCTCAGTATGTCTCTTCTGTTGCTTCATGCCTTCCATTCTCACTGCCCTAGTACAGCCCTCATTCTTTTCTCTGCCCAGACTGACCGGATTGCCTGCCTCTGGCCACCTGCTTTGACATCCATCCTTCACACGGCCACCATTTGCACCCCGTTTGTGACACACACACACGCACATGCTGTATATCATCCCCCTTACCACAGAGTATTATGTCCAAATGCTATTGCATGGTTTTCCAGAACAGCTGTAGTTTACACCTACCTGCTTCTCCGTGGCCAAGTGTCCCTCGTGCAGACTTGGCTCAGTTGAGCAGGACGCAGCTTGCAGCGGCTGCTGACGCTCATCCCCTTTCTCAGCCACAGGCTCTCCTTCCCCACTTCAAGGCTCAAATGGAGTGTCCCCACCTCTGTGGTGCTTTCCCACAAGACTCTGCTTTTGATAACAGATATTTCTGTCCACGTGTGTGATGGCTAGTTGTCTGCACGTCAGCGCCTCCCCAGGTTTGCAGATACTTTAGAGCAGGGACTTCTCCTTGTCACCTTGCTCTATCCACAGGAGGTGTTGGTTGGGTGACTGAGCAAATACAAATGAATGGAAGAGGGGATTTTGTTTAATTTGTTAAAAATTCTAATTTTCTTTTGAAGTCCTCCCCTGCCTGGGTAACTTTTACTAATTCCAATATTTACTATAACAATGAAAATCTGAACTCAGGTGGGAAATGTATAATTATGTTAACATTTCAGAATTGCCTCCAGACATTGTTTTTGCTAAACTAGTAGCTTTACTAAGTAATGATAGTTAAACCCTACACATAACTACATATTTTCCTTCTTTTCTCTCTGAACAGGAGGGTGTATCGAGACAAATTGAAGTTCTGGACTCATTGTGTGCTAGCAACATTGATTATATTTACTGTATTCTCATTTTTTGCTGAACAGGTAAGTGATATATTTTATGTGGATGTCAAACAGTATTTCTTGGTATCATTAATCTGATGTTTTTAAGAAAATGATATAAATTCATAAGAAGAAAATGTTTATTTCTCCTGTTGGCTTATACTCATGTTAAATATTCAGGCAACAGTCATTATCGCCTTTTTTTTCCCCATTTATCTTCTAAATCTATAACCAGTATTCTTTGTACCTGGAGCTCAATAAATAGAGCTTTTCAGTTTTAGCCTGAAGTCTGCAAGTCAAACTATTTTAAACCAAAAAAACCACCTCGAATCTGCATCTGACACTAATTTTCTGTTAATCTTTCCAAACTAGTGGCCACAGCGTCTTATCTTCAGGCCTCCCCCTGTTCTGCTGACGGTGCCTGGCTAGGGCACACGGCCGGTCTCCCACTTACATTTCCTTTGAGCTGCTGGGAGTTCATCCCCACACAGGCGCACACACAGCCACCTCCCAGAAGTCAGAGGGAGATTTGTGAGGTCATAAGAGAGTCCTCATTAGGCCACAGCAGGTGTGAGATGCTCTGAAAAGAAAGGATTTGGAAGGAAGGGACGGGTGCCTGGGCTGACCGACTTGTGCCGGGCAGGCGAACCTGCCTCAGCCTCATTCCAGGTGACTCTCAAGTGGAGCTTTTCTGGCTGTCAGGATGGGAAGCTTACACTGAGTTTACTTACAATGAGGAGGCCGGGCGTGGGGCGGCGGCCCTAGAACTGAGAGCTTTAGGATAAATAGCCCTGGGCTTCGTGCTGCAGATGGAAGGAAACTCAGGAAATAAAGGTCTGACAGGCGAGCAGGATGGCAATTTAACCTTCATCCACTTCCCACGGAAAAGAAACCTTCCTCTTGGTCTTGTTGCCATTGTTCTTGGCAAGTAAAAATCTTAGGAAAAAAATCTTAAAACAGATTGTACCTGCCTTTAGAACGGAGGTCCAGCGAGGAACCTGTGAGTCAGCTGTGTGCTGGCCTGCGATGGGGGAGGAGAGGGACACTGGCTGAAAGGAGCAGCTGGTGGCCATGGAAGGAACAGGAGGGTCTTTCTCTGCTGTCATTTATACCTGCAGAGAATTGTGGACCAGAGAGGCAGGGCGAGGGGGAGAGGAAGGGAAGAGTAAATCCCCTCTCCTCCCCGACACCCTGCTCTTCAGCTGCCTGAATCGAATTCCTTAACTCCTGCACACTCCCACACAAGCCAGGGCTGCCTCTTCCGCTGCCCCAGAATCCCAGCTCGTCATCCAGACCAGGGTGGTCCCATGCTTGGGCAAAGTTCTGCTTTCACCTCAAGATGGAGCAGTAGAAATTGAAACTTTCTTATAAAGGTGGTCAGGTTTTCTATTTCAGATGTATCATGGATAAACTGTTTCTATTAGAAGTATTTATCTAAGTTCTAAGCTGCTAAGTTATAAATGAACTTTTGTATTTCAACCCATTCATGAACTTGAAAATACAGGCAATGCCCAATGATTATTGCTGTGGTCACTAAGTATAGGGAAAAAAAGTGGTGATAGAATTCTTAAAAAAAAATTAAAATTCCAACTTACACATGTAGTCATTTTCAAACCCAGAGACAATATCTTAATGGCTGAAGAGTCCATTTCCTTCAGTACAAAGACTTGACAGACACTGTGAAAATAAATATACGTGGTAATTGCTATGTAAAAATCTGTAGTTTTTATAGGTCTTAAAAAAATGAAACTTGGACCAGAGTAACTTTAACCCTACAAAGCCAAACAAAATCAGTGGTTGGTTTCGTTTTGAGGGGAGGAATGATGTTTGTTTGCTGTTTTTTATGTATAGGACTGTGGAAAAGATTAAGGTCATAAGACCCTCAGAAAGAAAGTTAAAGTTTGTCAACCTGGAGAATTAAAATTTATTCTCTGTCTTTCATCCTTTAGTTAATTGCACTTAAGCGGAAGATATTTCCCAGGAGGAGGATACACAAAGAAGCCAGTCCTGACCGAATCAAGGTATAAAGGATCTTCATCTGAAAATCTACCTCAGCATTCACTGAGCATTTTAAAACTGGACATCAGAGATGTCTTCATGATGTAATGCTTAGCCAGCTTGGCCTGAAGAAGGAATACCATCCAGTATAATACTCGGTTTCTGGAATGAATATAGCCTACTGACCAGGAATTGCATAACCAACACACGGGAAATTTGTGTGTTGAGCAGCTCTGGTTTTACTTTTAAAGCATCTGCTCGTGGACCGATCTTTCTTTTAATGAAAAGCCTCGCTGATGAGAGACATCACTGGTTGCTATGGCAACCGAGCAGCTAACTAACATGAGAAGCCTAAGCCAGCTTGAGTGCTATTGCTAAGAGTCCCCCGTCTTTTGCATTCCAAAGCTTTTTGCTGTGGTTTTACATTTTGGGTTTTTTTTTGTTTCTTTCTCTTTTCCTTTTCTCATTTTTAAAGTAAGTACATACTAAGTTAACTAAGTTATCCTTGCTTTTGCAAACAATGAATCGGGATGTGTAAACATGTTTTTATAGACGTTATTTAACTAATGCAGCAATATCATGTCCTACTGGCAGTACCTAAATTATTAACATTTAAAACAATGTGATCTTAACCCACTTACCATTATTTATGAGCTCAGTGACTGACATCTGATACTTTGTGCTTGTTTTCTTCAGCCCCTAAGAATACTGTGATTTCATGAGGAGGCCTGATTACAAAGGGCTAGAGTTAAGTAGCTGAGCTACTTGCCAGATGTAATTATGTTTTGAAGATGTACATATTCAAAAAGAAGTGCCTCATTTTAGAAATGAGTAGTGCTGGTGGTAGTGGCCCATAACAGTGGTGTCTTCTTTAATACTCATCGGTATATTCCAGTAGCTGGCTCTCAATCAGTTTCACATAATGAAGGGTCAGGAAACTTTTTCTGTAAAAAAGCCACATGGTAAATATTTGCAGGCCACATGTGTCTATGTTGCATATTCTTTGTTTAGTTTAGCTTTTGTTTTTAACAATCCTTTAAAAATGTCAAAACCATGTCTAACTCGCAGATGTACAAAAACAGGCCACCAGCTGGATTTGGGCCATAGGCCATTGGTCTGTGACCACTGGGATGGAGAATTAGTATTTTTATGTGTGGGTAAGCCCTGACGTTCAGCCATGTTTTATTTATGTCATTGTACTGTGGATTTTATGTGTCCTTTTTGGACTCTGACAGGTATTTTAGATGATGATCTTAACAGTATTCTTTCAAAATGGCATACATATTTTGTAAAAAGAACTTGTAAATAACTGTGTTTGTGCTGTAAGAGTTATGTATTTCAAAAATTGAAGTCTCATAAAAATTTAAATTTTATCTGCTGCTTTGATTTTTAATCTTTGAGGAGTGAGTTCGTTATCCAGATTCAGAAATCACTGAGTGCTTACATGGAATGTCAGGATCTGTCCTTAACACAACTGAAATTAAGTGGAAAGCAGTGTAAGGAGAGGGTGGTAGTATTACAACCTGGAGAATGTCATTATATGGGGGAAAATAAGTTCTAAATGGGATTTATGTGGTAAAAATTCAGGGGTTATCTGGGTATCATTCTTAGCATGAAGAATTCTAGAAAAGTTAGGGAAATGAATATTTGGGTGTGATGGAGATTTCTGGTCAGGTGAATATAATCCACACCTTATTCAGAGCCACACCTTATTCAGAGCCTAATAGATAATGAGATGGATAACAGAATCAGAATGTTCATAGAATCATTTATCTAATGAGTCAGTAGAATCATTAGAACAAAAGAACTTCAGAAGCTGACGAGTCGTCAAATGGTCTTCCAGAATTTTAAAGCCTCCGAACCAACAGTCCAAATGAAACCCTCTGGAAGACCAGGATGTAACACAGAAGAGGGGAAGCTGCTCATCCTACCTGACCCCAAGGCGGTGCCTCCAAAACTCCCAGGCTTCACAGGCAGAGTTTCAAAGCCCCACATCTTGTATGTTATCATCGAGGACACTAGGGTCAGGAAGATTACGTGACTTGTCCAAGGTCTCACAGCCAGTTGGGGGCAGAGGTGGGCTGGAGCCCAGCTTGTCTCTTTCTCTAGTCCCCTCCAGGCCCTGCCGCCTCCCCAGGACACAGTGGCATGTGCAGGTGAAAAGCACACTCTCTGCGGTCCGACTTGCGGCATTCGAGTCCTCGCTCCTAGACACTGATTGCCAAGATTCAGCTTTCTCTTCTAAAACGTAGGAGGCAATACTGGTGTCTGCCTACCTCATAGGCTTCTGGTGAGGATGGAAGAAATGACATGCAACATACCCAGCACAGTGCCTGGCAAATACTCCTGCCTGATAAATGTCAGTGGTGAGGATGATAGTGAGGAAAGTATGTAAAGGATTGTTATCCCGGTCAGGGGTGAGGTTTCCAGTGTAGTCTTTAGGGTGAAATTATTACATGGCCCTTAGCTAAGAAAGTGACACATTTTCTAATTAAAAATCTTTTTTGCCTACTTTTTCTTCAAGTGTTTATTTTTAAAACTGTTTCTACACACACCAAAAAGCATACAGATAATGATCAAGGGTTTAAAAGTGAACTGTGATTGCAGCTTAGGTCAGAACATTTAAGGAAGGAATAGCACTAATCCCCCAAAATTCTTCCAGAGCGTGGAAAGGAGAAGGAAAACATTGTCTCGTTTTTCCGTCAAGGTCAACACAACCCCACACCAAAGCCTGGTTCAGTTGCCGCAAGAAAGGAAAAACCATAGGCCAGTCTACCTCATGGGAATCCCAAACGAAACACTAGCAAGCCAGGTTAGTTCATTCTCCCAAGGAGCAACACTTTATGATCAGGCTGGGCCCATTCCAGGATTGCAGGTTGGCCCAACACTTGAAAAGCAGTGCACATCACATCCGGAGGGCCAAAAAGGGAAACTGCAAGAGGGATTCCCACGTGGTTGGGTAGGATAGGAAGAAAAACATCGGCTCGGAAACAAAACAGAAAACAAAAAACCCCAGAATTCCCTGGTGCTCCAGTGGTTAGGATTCCATGCTTTCACTGCCAAGGGCCCGGGTTCAATCCCTGGTCAGGGAACTAGGATCTCACAAGCTGCACAGCACAGTCAAAAAATAAAACAGCATTGAGTCGAGACCTGTGCCCCTGAGACGGGACTCACAAGGGAGGGGAGGGGAAATCGCAAGGGCAGAGACTTGCCCTGAGGAGTGAGCGGCTTGAGCCACAGACTGGGCCTCCCACGCAGAGGAGAGAAGCCTAGACCCTACTCGTGAGAAGTACACGGGTGCTGGCTCATCCTCGGACAGGGTGGAGAGAGGTCTGCCCTAGTGGCTGCTATCTTACTGCACGCCCCATTTGAGCTGAATGAACACCCCACTCCCCTCACTCCACACCACAGCTGGTACTGGATCTAGCGCAGCCAGGTCCTGGGAAAAGACTTGATTTAGGATGCAGAAGTGGCTGGGAGGCCTGGGGTATGATCCAGGTGGAGTGGCAGAGGCCACTGGCATTTACTCAGACAGTGTCACAGAAGCAGCCCAGACTTCTGACAGCAGCCCAGCTGCTTCAGTGCCCACAACCAGAATGCCATGAGCCCCAGCCAAGCAAACGCTTGAGCCCTGCCCATTCCACACCACAACACTGCACTAGATGTGGGACAACCACAACAAGGGAAAAGATGCGACCTTAGGCTACGTCTGAGTGGAGCTGCAGACACCTGTATAGGCAGTGCATGGAACCTCTCTAAGTACACAAGCCCCACTTACTTCTGCACTACCCTCCTTGGGGCAAAGGCCCCGATGCAGGGAGAAGGAAAAAAACCACAAAGGGAGCAGAGCCAGCTCAAGCCTGACCCTCAGCGCATCCACTCCAGCCACTTGGGAGCAGGCCCTGCCCCTGCCACTGAGCAGAGAAGAAGTCCGCCTCACATCCTGTGCAGACTCTAGCTCTAGCAACACCAGCCACACCCCCTATCAAAGTGGCAGTGGACAGCATACCCTGAGGAAAGATGTGGCTGACATCCACATCAAATCCAGCCCTCCAATCAAAGACACTGGGCACATGCAGTCTACACAGGGATGCTCCTACATAAAAACACCCCTTCAAGACAGTAGATAACTCTTAAACCTAAATTCATAGAGACAGAGAAAGTTAAGTAAAATGAAAAGGCAGAGGAACTACTCTTAGTTGAAAGAGCAAGAGAAAACTCCTGAAAAAATAATGCAACAGAGACAGTCTACCAGACAATGAATTCAAGAAGTTGGTAATAAAAGTGCTAACTAAATTAAGAGAATCAATCTAAGCACAGATCATTTAACAAGGAATTAGAACTTAATAAAAAAATAGATAATTAAATTTCTGAGATAAAAAGCACTCTAGAAGCAGTGAATAGACAACTAACTGACAGAGAAGAACACATAAGTGATCTGGAAGACTGAATAATGGAAATCACCCAATCGGAAGAGCAGAGAGAGACAAAACAAACAAAAACAATGAAAGCAACATACAAGATCTATGGGATAGTATAAAACGTGCCAACTTTCACATTATAGGGGTTCCAGAAGGAGAAGAGAGAGAGAAGGGGATTGAAAATGTATTTGAAGAAATTATGGCTGAAAAATTCCCAAACCTAAAGAAGGAAACAGATATCCAGGTTCAGAAAGCACAGAAAGTCCCCAAGAAGATGAACGCAAACAGACCCACACCAAGACATATCATAATTAAAATGGCAAAAGTCAGAGAATTCTAAAGGCATCAAGAGAAAAAAAAGAGTCATATACAAGGGAATCCCCATTAAGTTATCAGCTGACTTCTCTGCAGAAACTTTGAAGGCCAAAAGGGAGTGACATGATATATTCAAAGTCCTAAAAGGGGAAAACCTGCAACCGAGGATACTCTACCCAACAAGATTATCTTTTAGGATAGCTGGAGAAAGACTCTCTCAGCAAAAATAAAGAAATCAGCAATATTCAACCTACCTTGAAAGAAGTGTGGAAGGGTCTTCTCTGAAAGGGAAAAATCCCAGTAGGAAAGGCAAATATGTAGTAAGGATTGAAGATCACTTAAATAAGCCAGTAGATAGATTAAAATTTTTTTTTAATTGAAAAGCAATTATGACTACAATAAACAGTAAAGGGATAAGCCTGAAGATATAAAATATGACATGAAAAACAAAACATGGTAGAGGGCAATAAAAAATGTAGATCTTTTATGGACTTAGAGATGATCATATTAAGTAAGTCAGAAAGAGAAAGACAAATACCATATGATATCACTTATATGTGGAATCTAAAATATGACACAAATGAACCTATCTATGAAACAGAAGCAGACTCACAGACACAGAGAACAGACCTGTGGTTGCCAAGGCAGGGGGTGGGGGTGTTGGGGAGGGAAGGATTGGGAGTTTGGGGTTAGTAGATGCAAACCATTATAAATAAAATGGATAAACAACAAGGTCCTACTGTATAGCATAGGGAATTATAGTCAATATCCTGTGATAAACCATAGAGGAAAAGAATTTTTAAAAGGATGTGTGTGTGTGTGTGTGTATATATATATATATATATATATATCTGAATCACTTTGCTATACAGCAGAAATTAACACACTGTAAATCAACTATACTTCAATTAAAAAGTTAAAAATTTAAATGTAGGGCTTCCCTGGTGGCACAGTGGTTGAGAATCTGCCTGCTAATGCAGGGGACACGGGTTCAAGCCCTGGTCTGGGAAGATCCCACATGCCGTGGAGCAACTAGGCCCGTGAGCCACAACTATTGAGCCTGTGCGTCTGGAGCCTGTGCTCTGCAACAAGAGAGGCCGCGATAGTAAGAGGCCCGCACATCGCGATGAAGAGTGGCCCCCGCTTGCCACAACTAGAGAAAGCCCTCGCACAGAAACAAAGACCCAGCACAGCCAAAAGTAAATAAATAAATAAAATGTAACTGTACCATTAAAAAAAATTTTTTTATGTAGATCTTTTAGAATGTGTTTGAACTTAAATGATTATCAGTTTAAAGCAAGTAGATAAAATTATGGGTCAATATATATGAACCCTATGGTAACCACAAATCAAAAACCTACAGTAGTACACAAAAACCAAAAAGAAAGGAACTTAAGCATACTACAAAAGAAAACCATCAGATCACAATGGGAGAAACAAAAAGAGGAAATGAACAGAGAAGAACAGAGAAGATCAATGAACTAAATGATCCAATCAAAAGACATAGGGTGGCTAATTGGATAAAAAAACAAGACCCTTCAATATGCTGCCTACAAGAGACTCACTTCAGGGCAAAGGACATACAGACTGAGAGTGGGGATGGTAAAAAGATTTTATGCAAACGGAAATGACAAGAAAGTGGGGGTAGCAATAATCATATCAAACAAAATAGACTTTAAAACAAAAGCTATAATGAAAGACAAAAAAAGAGCATTACATAATGATAAAGGGATCAATACAAGAAAGGATATTATACTTGTTAACATATACACATCCAATACAGGAGCGCCTTAAATAGATGAAGCAAATGCTAACATACATAAAGGGAGAAATTGAGAGTAATACAATAATAGCAAGAGACTTTAACACCCTACTGACATCAGTGCACAGGTCATCCAGACAGAAAATGAATAAGGCAACAGAGGTCTTAAGTGACACAATAGACCAGTTGGACTTAATTGATATCTCAAGGACATGACATCCAAAAAAAGCAGAATACACATTCTTTTCAAGTGCACATGGAATGTTCTCCAGGATAGATCACATACTATGTCACAAAACAAGCCTCAACAAATTAAAGAGCATAGAAATTATATCAAGCATTTTTTTGGATCACAATGGGATGAAAGCAGAAATCAATTACAGAAAAAAAAAAGGGGGGAACATGTGCAAACTAAATGACATGCTACTAAAAAAACCAATGGGTCAATAATGAAATCAAAGAGGAAATCAGAAAATATCTCAAGACAAATGAAAATGAAAACACAACTTTCCAAAATCTCTGGGATATAGCAAAAGCTATATCTATATACTAAGAGGGAAGTTCATAGTGATACAGGCCTTCCTCAAGAAGCAAGAAAAATCTCAAACAACCTAGAATTAGAAAAAGAAGAACAAAAAAAGCCCAAAGTCAGCAGAAGGAAGGAAATAAAGATCAGAGAAGAAATAAAATAGGGATCAAAAAAGCAATTAGAAAATATGAAACCAAGAGCTGTTTTTTTTTGAAAAACTAAATAAAACTGATAAACTTTAGCCGTTCACCAAGAAGAAAAGAGAGAGGACCCAAATAAAATAAGAAATGAAAGAGGAGAAATAACAACCCATACCACAGAGAAAAAAATTCATGATACTATGAACAGTTACATGCCAACAAATTCGACAACCTAGAAGAAATGGACAAATTTCTAGAAATGTACAGCTTGCCAAGACTGAGTCAAGAAGAATCAGATAATTTGAACAGACCAATCACTAGAAGTGAAATTGAATCTGTTAAAAAAAGAAAAAAAACAAAAAAGAACTCTCAGCAAACCAAGGTCCAGGACTGGACAGCTTCACAGGGGACTTCTACCAAACATATAAAAAAGAACTAATACCTATCCTCAAATTATTCCAAAAGGATTGAGGAGGGAACACTCCTACATTTATCCTACAAGGCCACCATCACCCTGATACCAAAACCAAAGATACTACAGAAAAAGGAAATTACAGGCCAATATCTTTTGAATATAGATGCAAAAATCCTCAACAAAATACTAGCAAACTGAATCCAACCAATACATAAAAAGATCATTACCATGATCAAGTTAGATTTATTCCAGAGTAACAAGGATGGTTCAACATATGCAAATCAGTGTGATACACCACATTAACAAAAGACAGAAATCACATGATCATCTCAGATGCAGCTCTAAAAGCATTTGACAAAATTCAACATCAATTCATGATAAAAACTCCCATCAAAGTGAGTATAGAGGGAACATAACATAATAAAGGCCATTTACGACAAACCCATAGCCAACATAATATCCAACGATGAAAAGCTGAAAGCCTTCCTGCCGAATTCAGGAACAAAACAAGTATACCCCTCTTACCACCTCTATTTACCATAGTATTGGAAGCCCTAGCCACAACAGTCAGACAAGAAATAAAAGGTATCCAAATTGGAAGGGAAGAGGTAAAACTGTCACTATTTGCAGATGAAATTATACTTTTATAGAGAACCCTAAAGTCTCCCCTAAATGAATTCAGCAAGGTTGCAGGATATGAGATTACTATACAGTAACTGCTTCATTTCTATACACTAATAATAAAATATAAGTTTAAAAAAATCCCATTTAAAATTTCATAAAAAAATACTTAGGAGTAAACTTAACCAAGGAGGTGAAATACATATACTCTGAAATCTGTAAAACATTGATTAAGGAAACTGAAGATGATTCAAAGAAATGGAGAGATATCTCATGCTCTTGGATTGGAAGGATATTACTAACATGGCCATACTACCCAAAGCAATCTACAGATTTAATGCAGTCCCTATCAAAATACCCAGGGCATTTTTCAAAGAAAAAAACCAAATAATCCTAAAATTTGTATGTAACCACAAAAGGCCCTGAATTGCCAAAGCAATCCTGAGAAAAAAAGAACAAAGCTGGAGGTATAACCCTCCCAGACTTCAGACTATACTACAAAGCTACAGTAATCAAAACAGCATGGTATTGGCACAAAAAGAGACACATAGATCAATGCAACAGAATAGAAAGTCCAGAAATAAAACCATGCACCTACCGTCAATTAATCTACAAAAAAAGGAGGCAAGAATATATTGATGCAATGCAGAAAAGACAGTCTCTTCAACAAGTGGTGCTGGGAAAACTGGACAGCCACATGTAAAACAATGAGATTAGAACATTCTCTTACACCATATACAAAAATAAACTGAAATGGTTTAAAGATCTAAATGTCAGGCCTCAAACCATAAAACTCCTAGAAGACAACACAGGCACAACACTCTTTGACATAAATCGTAGCAGTATTTTCTTAGATCAGTCTCCTAAGACAAAAGAAATGAAAGCAAAAACAAATGGGACTTAATTAAACTTTTGTACAGCAAAGGAAACCACTGACAAATTGAAAAGACAACCTACAGAATAGGAGAGAATATTTGCAAACTATGTGACAAGGGGTTAGTGTCTAAAATATACAAACAGTTCATACAATTCAATATAAAAAAAATCCAATCAAAAAACTGGGAAGACATGAATAGTCATTTTTCCAAAGAAAACATACAGATTGCCAACAGGCACATGAAAAAATGCTAATCACTAATTATTAAAAAAATGCATATCAAAAGCACAATGAGATATCACCTCATACTTGTCAGAATAGCTATCAAAAAGTCTACAAATAACAAATATTGGATTTGGAGAAAAGAGAACCCTCATATACTGTTGGTAGGAATGTAAATTGGTGCAGACCCTTTGGAAAACCGAATGGAGGTTCCACAAAAATCTACAAATACGGACTTCCTTGGTAGTCCAGTGGTTACGACTCAATGCTCCCAATGCAGGGGGCACAGGCTTGATCCCCAGTCGGGGAACTAAGATCCTTCATGCTGCACGGTGCGGCCAAAAAAAAAAAAAAATTTTTTTTTAAATTAGAAATACCATATGATCCAGCAATTCTACTCCTGGGTATATATCCAGAAAAAATGAAGACACTAATTGAAAAAGATATATGCACCAAAATGTTCATAGCAGCACTATGTACAATAGCCAAGACATGGGAGCAACCCAAGTGCCCATCAACAGACAACTGGATGAAGAAGTTGTGGTATATATATATATAATGGAATATTAGCTTAAAAAATGAAATACTGCCACTTGCAACAACGTGGATGGACCTAGAGAATAAATCAGACAGAAAAACAAATACTATATGATATCACTTATAAATAGAATCTAGAAAATAATACAAATGAATGTATAAGCAAAAGAGAAACAGACTCACAGATACAGAAAACAAACTTGTGGTTACCAAATGGGAGAGGAAAATGGGGAGGGACAAATTAGGAGTATGAGATTAACAGATACAAACTACTATATATAAAGTAAATAAGCAACAAGGATATACTGGATAGCACAGGGAATTATACCCATTATCTTGTAATAACCTATAATGGAATATAATCTGCAAAAATACCAAATCACTATGCTGTACACCTGAAACTAATACAATATTACAAATCACCTATACTTCAATGATAAAATGTGCAACAATTAAAAAAAAAGAAAATAAAACATTTTGTCAGGAATCCAGGTAATTAGAGGGAATAACTGGGCAAATGACATATATGGAGGAGTAGTAACAATGTGGTCTTCTAAGAATTAGCCCTGAGACTTGAACTAGGCAGTCTCTTAAGTATGATCAACGTCAATAAAATCCTGAAGCCTTGCCAAATTTTAAAGAGGTAAAAATATACAAACAAATAAATTACAGAACTGGTAGTAAACTAAGGCGTGTACAAAAGTCAAAATATACTTTTACATTATTTGGGGGGAAATACACTTATGTACAGAAGAAAGGAAATAATACTCCCAATTTAAAATTGTGTATTGTCTCTTGGTAGTGAGTGAATTTCATTTCTTCATAAATTATTTATCTTCTAAAAATTGTTTTAGAATGAATACTTTTAAAACAAGAACAATAAATATTAGGTAGAATTATAGTGACACATGTTACATTTTTAATGGAAAGTACAATGGTTTTTATTAGCCAACCCCAGGAAAGCTAACTTTGAAAATCCATAAAATGCTGCATTTTGAGGAACCAGGATGGCAGAGTAGAAGGACGTGCTCTCACTCCCTCTTGTGAGAACACCACAATCAGAACTAGCTGCTGCACAATCATCAAGAGGAAGACACTGGAGCTCACCAAAAAAGATACCCCACATCCAAAGACAAAAGAGAAGCCACAATGACAAGGTAGGAGGGGCACAATCACAGTAAAATCAAATCCCATAACTGCTGGGTGGGGGACTCACAGACTGGAGAACACTTATACCACAGAGTCCACCCACTGGAGTGAAGGTTCTGAGCCCCACGTCAGGCTTCCCAACATGGGGGTCCAGCAACGGGAGGAGGAATTCCTAGAGAATCAGACTTTGAAGCCTAGTGGGAATTGATTGCAGGACTTCGACAGGACTGGGGGAAACAGAGACTCCACTCTTGGAGGGCACACACAAAGTAGTGTGTGCATCGGGACCCAGGAAAAAGAGCAGTGACCCCAGGAGAGACAGAACCAGACGTACCTGCTAGTGTTGGAGGGTCTCCTGCAAAGGGGGGTGGGTGGCTATGGCTCACCATAGGGACAAGGACACTGGCAGCAGAAGTTCTGGGAAGTACTCCTTGGCGTGAGCCTGCCCAGAGTCTGTCATTAGCCCCAACAAAGAGCCCAGGTAGGCTCCAATGTTGCGATTCCTCAGGCCAAACAACCAACAGGGAGGGAACACAGCCCCACCCATGAACAGTCAAGTGGATTAAAGTTTTACTGAGCTCTGCCCACCAGAGGAACAGTCAGCTCTACCCACCACCAGTCCCTCCCATCAAGCCTCTTAGATAGCCTCATCCACCAGAGGGCAGACAGCAGAAGCAAGAACTACAATCCTGCAGCCTGTGGAACAAAAACCACATTCACAGAAAGATAGACAAGATGAAAAGGCAGAGGGCTATATACCAGATGAAGGACCAAGATAAAACCCGAGAATAACAACTAAATGAAGTGGCGATAGGAAACCTTCCAGAAAAAGAATTCAGAATAATGATAGTGAAGATGATTCAGGACCTCGGAAAAACAATGGAGGCAAAGATGGAGAAGATGCAAGAAATGTTTAACAAAGACCTAGAAGAATTAAAGAACAAACAAACAAAGATGAACAATACAATAACTGACATGAAAACTAAACTAGAAAGAATCAATAGCAGAATAACTGAGGCAAAAGAACGGATAAGTGACCTGGAAGACAGAATGGTGGAATTCACTGCTGCAGAACAGAATAAAGAAAAAAGGATGAAAAGAAATGAAGACAGCCTAAGAGACCTCTGGGACAACAGTAAACACAACAACATTCGAATTATAGGGGCCCCAGAAGGAGAAAAGAGAGAGAAAGGACCAGAGAAAATATTTGAAGAGATTACAGTCGAAAACTTCCCTAACATGGGAAAGAAAATAGCGACCCAAGTCCAGGAAGCACAGAGAGTCCCATACAGGATAAACCCAAGGAGAAACAAGCTGAGGCACACAGTAATCAAATTGGCAAAAATTAAAGACAAAGAAAAATTATTGAAAGCAGCAAGGGAAAAATGACAAATAACATACAAGGGAACTCCCATAAGGTTAACAGCTGATTTCTC
>NW_020175731.1:5732004-5785874 GCF_003031525.2 Neophocaena asiaeorientalis asiaeorientalis
TTAGAGAAATGCAAATCAACACTACAATGAGGTATCACCTCACACCAGTCAGAATGGGCATCATCAGAAAATCTACAAACAACAGATGCTGGAGAGGGTGTGGAGAAAAGGGAACCCTCTTGCATTGTTGGTAGGAATGTAAATTGATACAGCCAGTATGGAGAACAGTATGGAGGCTCCTTAAAAAACTAAATCTAGAATTACTATATGATCCAGCAATCCCACTCCTGGGCATATACCCAGAGAAAACCATAATTCAAAAAGACACATGCATCCCAATGTTCATTGCAGCACTATTTACAATAGCCAGGTCATGGAAGCAAGCCAAATGCCCATCGACAGACGAATGGATAAAGAAGATGTGGTACATATATACAATGGAATATTACTCAGCCATAAAAAGGAACGAAAGTGGGTCATTTGTAGAGATGTGGATGGACCTAGAGACTGTCACACAGAGTGAAGTAAGTCAGAAAGAGAAAAACAAATATCGTATATTAACGCATGTATGTGGAACCTAGAAAAATGGTACAGATGAACCGGTTTGCAGGGCAGAATTTGAGACACAGATGTAGAGAAAAAACGTATGGACACCAAGTGGGGAAAACTTCGGTGGGGTGGGGATGGTGGTGTACTGAATTAGGCGATTGGGATTGACATGTATACACTGATGTGTATAAAACTGATGACTAATTAGAACCTGCAGTATAAACAAACAAACAAACAAACAAGAAACAACTAATAGCAAACTTTCTTTGGGTTATTTGTATGGAAATATGTTAATATACATGTTTCAGACATTACATGAAATTTCTAAAAATCTTATATGTTCTGGCATAATGTTATAAGTCATAATTCTAGTTATTACTTTAAAACGTATATCTCAGAAATAACAACAAAAGAATAGAATGCTGCATTTTAAGAGACTGTGTGTGATGAAATAAGTCATTCCAATTCTTACATTTTTATTCAGTTGGATAAGGATTAAAAATTGAAACCCCAATATAGAACAGTTCCCATTTGGAGCTAGGAAAGTCAAAAGCTGACATAATCCAATCTTGATTATTCATGAGGCAGATAATTCTTTCATCTCTTTTGTTCCTTACTTTGTTCCTGTTTTTCTGATTTTTGTTTCCTAACATTTGAGAAAATAAGGCAATGATTTTAATAAGTCAGCAGATGGAGATGTTGAGCTGTCCTCGTTAATGTGACAAATCAAATGAGTGGTTCCATACTTTAGTTGGTATGGGAATAACCTGGAGAACGAATTTAAAATGCAGATTCCCAGTCTCCGCCCACAGTTAATTTGGTAGGCCCTGGATTGGGCCAGGGAATCTGAATTTTAACACTCCTTTCTCCCACTCCGCCACATGCCCCACTTCACCCTCTGCAAGTGATCCTGGTACAGGCTGGCCCAGGAACCACACTTTCCAAAACTGATATTTGAAGCCATATGTATATATGAAAACATTTAGAGAAAGAATGCAAACCGAGAAAAAAAAAAAAACGAGTAAAACCAATTCCTGGGGAACTCCAGCATCTAAAGGTCCATTAGAGGAGGAAGAGCTAGCAAAGTACTGAGAAGCTGCCATGATAAGAGGCACAAGAGAATGTTGTGGAAGAAGCCCAAGGAAGACAGAATGAGGGAAGAAAGAGTGGGCGATAGTTTTGACTGTTGCTGAGAGTCAAGTGAGGTGAGGACCAGAGGACGTCCATTCAATTCAGCAACACGGAGATAACTGGTCACTTCAGAGCGATCACCATTTTGAATTAGTGGGAGGGGCCAAAGTTGTTTTAAAGTAGCTTAAAGCACACATGGGAGGAGAAGAAATTGAGGCAATAAACTTAGATAATTCTTTCTAGAACTTTGGCTGCTAAGAGGAAGAGATAGGACAGTAGCAGTTTGTTTGGAAATAAGGCTCAGGAATTAAGCTGAGAGAGTATTTGTAAATGTTAATGGGAAGGATTGAGCAGAGAAAGAGAGAAATAATGGATAATATAAGAATCTTGGAAGACAAGAGGCCATAGATGTTAGATCACAGGAGGAGGGACATCTTCCTTAGTCTAAGAGGAAGAAAGGATGGACACAGATGCAGGTAGGCTGTAGGTTGGATGGCAGGAGTTTTGGGGGTTTCAGTCTCAACATTTCCTCAGAAAAAAGTAGGAAGAGGAACAAATACTAAGCATGAAGGGAGGCGGTAGGGTTAAAGATTGAATCGCATAGAAAAAGCTTACTGGAGAGAATGAATTGGCTAGAGGGAAATGGGAGAATTTGGGGCAATGTTGAGGGCCCAAATGAAGCCAGAACTCATAAATTTAAATGTTACACATTTGCCCCATTGGGTAATTTTCTTCAGAGGCACCAGAGCTGGGGTAGGCATAAGAAAGACAGTTGGATTTTTGCAGGAGTAACGCTTTCCCAGACAAAGGCAGTGGAAGCACAGGTTGTTATTTGCAAGAGACTGAGTGAAATGATGGAATCTGAGTCTAAGACAACAAGAGTGGGAGAGGAAAAGTATATAAAAAGGTAGAGGACTGGAAGTTCATATGAGCCTGGCAAATGGTTATAGTGGGAACAGATGAGACTGAGCTAGAAAGGTAGGAGGAATTGGTTTGAGGGTAGGATTTCTGAAAGAGGAATTCTGAAGGTGGAACAGCTTCAGGTATGGCCACAGGAGTTGGAGGACATTGCATGGAGTGCAGGGGCAGGTCACTTTAAACAAGAATCTTAAGGAACGGAGAGGCCAAAGGACGAGGGCAGCAGCAGTCAACATGAGAAGATTGTGGCAGATGCCATAGTGCTCAGTGAGTGAACAGGAGTGACCAAGAAGTTCATATCAAGGCTGCTTGGGACGTCTGCCTAGAAGATTAACTTTCCAAATTAAGCTTTCTTTTTAACTATGATTGCAAAAATATCAATACTTACATATAATCTTGTCCTTTTCAGACCTTCTTAGGAGGCTCCTTTGTTTTGGTGAATGGAGTAATAGAGGGGATGCAACAAAAGCATGAGAAAGTTATCTTGTTTACAAAAGAAAATGATAGAAGAACACAAAAGGGAAGATCCAGGGTAACAGGAAAAAGGAAAAATAAAGGTATAGTGGGGAGGCGAGCAAGTAGGAGACACAGCGGGAGGGAACTGGCAGCTTCCACGAAGCTCTCCTACAGGGTCTTGGAGGGAAAGGGCTCCCTGGTTAAAGGGATGTCTAGGAAGTTGTTCTCTTTGATGTGCAAAGTGTCAGTTCACTAAACTTAATAAAAATCAGTATAATTTGCCAATTATAGGCAGAATTGGATGGGATAAGGAATGAGACTGGCCTTAAGATTGTGAAAGCAGGGAGGGGGAAGGGTGCGCTTTGACAGGGCGAGAGAGAGTCATGGACATATACACACTAACAAATGTAGTAAGGTAGATAGCTAGGGGGAAGCAGCCGCAAGGCACAGGGATATTAGCTCGGTGCTTTGTGACAGCCTGGAGGGGTGGGATAGGGAGAGTGGGAGGGAGGGAGACGCAAGAGGGAAGACATATGGGAACATATGTATACGTATAACTGATTCACTTTGTTATAAAGCAGAAACTAACACACCATTGTAAAGCAATTATACCCCAATAAAGATGTTTAAAAAAAAAAAAAAGATTGTGAAAGCAGTGACTACCATAGGGTCCTTCTAAACCAGTCTATGCAAAAAATTTTCCTTTTGATTAAATAGCTGTCAACTTCTTAGATCCTTTTTTTGTTTTTTTGGCTGCACTGCACAGCATGCCGGATCTCGGTTCCCTGCCCAGGGATTGAACTCGTGTCCCCTGCAGTGGAAGTGTGAAGTCTTAACCACTGGACCGCCAGGGAAGTCCCCTTAGATCTTCTTTTGGAAATACTTCCTTAAAGACTCAGATGCTTTCTACATAACCTAAGTAACTCTTCTATTTGAAAGAACTGTTATATTTCTATCTAAAAATCTACACTTGTTGATAAAATTTTACTTCTAATTTTTAATATAACATTTTTATTTTTTATGTTAAATATGTCTGGTGTTGGTAGACATTCATATGTTTGATATTCAGGAAATACTACACCAGTGACTCAACAAGTACCCATTATAATATTATCAATGTCGATAGCTTATATCTACTGAGTTCTTGGCTATATGCTGTTGAGTACCTAAGAGTTTTTATGCATTTACTTCACTTTTCTAAAAGAAAAAACTCTGAGATAAATACTATTATTATGGCCATTATGTTAGTAAAGAAAGTGGAGGCTTAGAGAACTCAAGTCATTTGACCAAGTTCTCACAGTTAATAAGTGTCAGAGCCCAATTTCATTTTGTCCTAGATTTTCATGTCTTTTTTTTTTTGCGGTACGCGGGCCTCTCAATGCTGCAGCCTCTCCCGTTGCGGAGCACAGGCTTCGCGCAGGCTCAGCGGCCATGGCTTAGCGGCCCAGCCGCTCCGCGGCATGTGGGATCTTCCCGGACCAGGGCACGAACCCGTGGTCCCCTGCATCGGCAGGTGGACCCTCGACCACTGCGCCACCAGGGAAGCCCCCATGTCACATTTTAAACCATTTGAATGAGTTTCTCCTTGGGTAATATTATACTTAACTTCTAAGATTCTTTTTGGAATTCTTCTTGGTAGGAAGCAGTGATTGCTAGCTACTCACCTAACTCCTCCTTCTTCTCTTCCTGGGCCCTCAGCTTGGCAACATTTGCCAGTCTTCCTGACTGGTAGGTGTGACCAGGTGACTTGGTTAGAACCAAGTTCTAACCAATAAAATGTGAGCAGAAATGATGTGTCAACTGCTTACATCTTCCAAGCCTAGCCCATAAAAACCTCCATCCCCGCCAGCTAGAAGGGGAATAGAGTACGGAGACCACCTCTAGGGCAAACTTGGAAGTCACATGTTGAAGACGGCAGTTTCTATCAGCTTGGGTCCCTGACTGACCACATGGATGAAAACTGGCCCAAGGACCTATTCACTTGCCCAGCACTGTTACAGAAGTAATAAAATTTTTGAGTCATTATATATGCTTGGATTTCTCCCAGTAAGAGTCCATTTTAGCTAATGCAAACTAGGTAAAATAATGAATTTCAGTTATTACCTCTATATTGTTCAGAACTGCATTTGGCTGCATTACACATAATGACTAACCAAAAATAAATACACACATCTCAGCAGAGATACAGGGAGGTGCAAAATATGAAAGAGATTTGTTTTGGCTTTGTATTTTTTTTTTTTTTGGCTGCACTGTGCGGCTTGTAGGGTCTTAGTTCTCCAACCAGGGACTGAACCCGGACTCTCAGCAGTGAAAGCACGGAGTCCTAACCACTGGACCACCAGGAAATTCCCATGAAAGAGATTTGTGATAGCTTATTTGTAAAGATGGCCACAATAATCACTCCTGTCCCTGTATGCACAGACTTTTGCACTGTGACTATGCTGTTCCTTCCACCAATTTACTGGAATTTACTTCTCCACCCTTTAAAGCTGGCTTTGCTATTTGAATAGCTTTGGCACATGGAACACATCACATACAGAGGCTTAAAAACTGTTTGTACTTTGGGCTTGCCCTCTTTTGGCTTCAGCTGGAACCTTGAAACCTTAATGTGAATGGGCCTGAGCCAGCCTCTTGGAGAGCCCACTTAGAGGAGAACTGAAGCACCGTAGCCAATAGCCTGCATATCCCCAAACATGTAAGCAAAGACATATTAGATCATCCAGTCCCCATATACCTGCCAGATGATTGCTGCCACATGAGTTACAGGTGAGATCAGCCCAAAGTGATGACCCATAAAACTGCAAACAAATAAAATGGTGTTTACTTTTAGCCACTAAGCTTTAGGGTGGTTTACTATGTAGTAACAGATAATTGATAGAAGTTTATAGATATCGTGGATGTAATAAGATCTAATATAATTTAATTAGAGTCTGAGATAGAATGAAGAAGAGAATAGCTAAGAATTTTCCATAAAATTTGTTTCTATGAAACAATTGAATCTACAGATACATGAAGAACCAAAGGGGACAAATAAAAAGAATACACACCTAGACTCATTGTAATAAAGCAACAGTACACTAAAAAACATAGTAGCAAGACAGAATATTCAGATCATATAAAAATGAACTACAATTTAATAAACTGCCTATGAAACAACAATAAGCAGACTTCCTAACAGCATCAGTGGAGGCGTATATTTGAACTGCTGAGAAAAAATATCAAATCAGAAAATGATCTTTTAAGATAAAAGGCAAATAAGGACAATTTCTGATAAGTGAAAATAGAGTTTACTACCAAAAGAACTTTTAAGGCGTGTTATTTCAGGAAGAAGGAAAAGGATGCCAGAAGGATGGTCTAAGATCCAAAAAGGAGTATTTTCTGAGTGCAGAAATTGGCAAATATATAAGTAAATTATCAACTGTCTGTATATATTATTACAATAATAATAATGTCTAACTTCAGGGATTAAAGCCAGAAATAATGGATAACAATAGTGTATTTTGTATACATTGGAACGTATATATATGATGACTGGGAAGGGGTGACTGGAATCAAAGTGTTCAAAAGTTAAGCTGTTCAAAATGAAACTGAGGACTTCCCTGGTGGCACAGTGGTTAAGAATCTGCCTGTCAATGCAGGGGACGTAGGTTCGAACCCTGGTCTGGGAAGATCCCACATGCCATGGAGCAACTAAGCCCGTGTGCCACAACTGCTCAGCCTGTGCTCTAGAGCCTGCAAGCCACAACTACTGAGCCCGCATGCCACAACTACTGAAGCCCGGGCTCTGCAACAAGAAAAGCCACCACAATGAGAAGACCGTGTGCCACAAAGAAGAGTAGCCCCCACTCACCGCAACTAGAGAAAGCCTGCACGCGGTAATGAAGACCCAATGCAGCCAAAAATAAAATTTTTTAAATTCTATAAAGAAAATGAAATTGAGTAATTTTAGATTTTAAGTGTGAATGGTAAACTACAAGAGTTAGAAGTTGAACATATAATTTCTGAATGAGTAGAGGTGGGTAAAATGTGAGATTAAAACAGAAACAAAAACACTCCATTCAACACAAAGCACACAAGAGAAAAAGAAAAGGTAAGAAAAAAAAATAAATTACTACATGGTAGGAAGAAGCTCAGAAGTGTGAGTTAGTCACAGTAACTGTTAATGGACAGAACTTACCAGTTAAAAGATAGACTATTATATTGTATCATAAAACAAAACCACTATTATATTGTATCATAAAAAAACCCCACATATGCACTATGGGATACACATGAATATAAAAGGATATGGAAAGTTTGAGAGTAAATGGATGGGAAAAGATGTCCTAGGTAAATATGAAACCAAACAAAAAAAACATAGAGAAGTTTTATTAATATCACACAAAATAGAATTTTAATACAAAAAGCATTATTAGGATCACTACATAATGATTAAAGGTTCAACTGACAGGGACCGGCCCATGCAGCTAAGGTGTCAGCGCAGCCATTTCTCACTAGGCACTCTGATCTGAAGTGCCAGTGCGAGGCCTCTACATGAAGCACCCTGTGAACATGTGAAACTAGACAAAGCACAAAGGAAAAGAAAAAAAGAAGCAAGCTGCAAACCGTCTGAAAAAAATGCCTCTACACCTCTAGTTCTTGCAGAGGTTGGTGTCTTCAGTGGAGTCTCCTATTGCAGGGGAACCTTCAAGATGGTGGAGGAGTAAGATGTAAAGATCACCTTCCTCCCCACAAATACATCAAAAATACATCTATGTGTGGAACAACTCCTACAGAACACCTACTGAACGATGGCAGAAGAACTCAGTCTTCCAAAAGGCAAGAAACTCCCCATATACCTGGCCATGTGGCTGACAGAGTCTTGGTCCTCCAGCTGGGTGTCAGGCCTGAGCCTCTGAGGTGGGAGAGCCGAGTTCAGGACATTGGTCCACCAGAGACCTCCTAGCCCCACGTAATATCAATCATCAAGAGCTCACCCAGAGATTGCTGTCTCGACACTAAGACCCAGCTCCACCCAATGGCCAGCAAGCTCCAGTGCTGGACGCCCATGCCAAACAACTAACAAGACAGGAACACCACTCCACCCACTAGCAGAGAGGCTGCCTAAAATCATACTAAGTTCACAGACACCCCAAAACACACTGCTGGATGCAGCCCTGCCCATCATAAGGACAAGACCCAGTCCCACCCACCAGAACACAGGCACCAGTCCCCTCCACCAGGGAACCTACACAAGCCACTGAACCAACCTCACCCACTGGGGGCAGACACCAAAAACAACGGGAACTACGAACGTGCAGCCTGCAAAAAGGAGACCCCCAAACACAGTAAGTTAAGCAAAATGAGAAGACAGAGAAATATGCAGCAAATAAAGGAGCAAGGTAAAAAAACACCACCAGACCAAAGAAATGAAGAGGAAATAGGCAGTCTACCTGAAAAAGAATTCAGAGTAATTATAGTAAAGATGATCCAAAATCTTGGAAATAGAATGGAGAAAATACAAGAAACATTTAACAAGGGCTTAGAAGAACGAAAGAGCAAAGAAACAATGATGAACAACACAATAAATGAAATTTAAAATTCTCTAGAAGGAACCAATAGCAGAATAACTATGGCAGAAAAACAGATAAGTGACCTGGAAGATAAAATAGTGGAAATAACTACTGCAGAGCAGAATAAAGAAAAAAGAATGAAAAGAATTGAGGACAGCCTCAGAGACCTCTGGGACAACATTAAATGCACAAACATTCGAATCATAGGGGTCCCAAAAGAAGAAGAAAAAAAGAAAGGGCCAAAGAAAATATTTGAAGATATTATAGTTGAAAACGTCCCTAAAATGGGAAAGGAAATAGTCAATGAAGTTCAGGAAGTGTAGAGAGTACCATACAGGATAAACCCAAGGAGAAACATGCCAAGACACATATTAATCAAACTATCAAAAATTAAATACGAAGAAAAAATATTAAAAGCATCAAGGGAAAGGCAACAAATAACATACAAGGGAATCCTCATAAGGTTAACAGCTGATCTTTCAGCAGAAACTCTGCAAGCCAGAAGGGAGTGGCAGGACAAACTTAAAGTGATGAAAGGAAAAACCTATAACCAAGATTACTCTACCCAGCAAGGATCTCATTCAGATTCGACAGAGAAATTAAAACCTTTACAGACAAACAAAAGTTAAGAGAGTTCAGCAACACCAAACCAGCTTTACAACAAATGCTAAAGGAACTTTTCTAGGCAGGAAACACAAGAGAAGGAAAAGACCTATAATAACAAACCCAAAACAATTATGAAAATGGTAAAGGGACATACATATTGATAATTACCTTAAATGTAAATGGATTAGATGCTCCAACCAAAAGACACAGACTGGCTGAATGGATACAAAAACAAGACCCGTATATATGCAGTCTACAAGAGACCCACTTCAGACCTAGGGACACATACAGACTGCAAGTGAGGGGATGGAAAAAGATATTCCATGCAAATGGAAATCAAAAGAAAACTGGAGTAGCAGTACTCATACCAGATAAAATAGATTTTAAAATAAAGAATGCTAAAAGAGATAAGGAAGGACACTACATAATGATCAAGGGATCAATCCAAGAAGAAGATATAACAATTAGAAATACATACGCACCCAACATAGGAGCACCTCAATACATAAGGCAAATGCTAACAGCCATAAAAGGGGAAATCGACAGTAACACAATCATAGCAGGGGACTGTAACCCCCAACTTTCACCAATGGACAGATCATCCAAAATGAAAATAAATAAGGAAACACAAGCTTTAAATGACAGAACAGACCAGATAGATTTAATTGATATTTATAGGACATTCCATCCCCAAACAGCAGAATACACTTCCTCTCAAGTGCTCATGGAACATTCCCCAGGATAGTTCATATCTTGGGTCACAAATCAAGCCTTGGTAAATTTAAGAAAACTGAAATCATCTCAAGCATCTTTTCCAACCACAATGCTATGAGACTAGCTATCAATTACAGGAAAAAAACAGTAAAAAATACAAACACAGGGAGGCCAAACAATATGCTACTAAATAACCAAGAGATCACTGAAAAAATCAAAGAGGAAATCAAAAAATGCCTAGAAACAAATTACAATGAAAACACGACGACCCAAAACCTATGGGATGCAGCAAAAGAAGTTCTAAGAGGGATGTTTACAGCAATACAATCCTACCTCAGGAAACAAGAAAAATCTCAAATAAACAACCTAACATTAAACCTAAAGCAATTAGAGAAAGAAGAAGAAGAACAACAAAAAACCCCAAAGTTAGCAGAAGGAAAGAAATAATAAAGATCAGATCAGAAATAGATGAAAAAGAAATGAAGGAAATAATAGCAAAGATCAAAAGAACTAAAAGCTGTTTCTTTGAGAAGATAAGCAAAATTGATAAGCCATTACCCAGACTCATCAAGAAAAAAAGGGAGAAGACTCAAATCAACAGAATTAGAAATGAAAAAGAAGTAACAACTGACACTGCAGAAATACAAAGGATCATGAGAGATTACTACAATCAATTATGTGCCAATAAAATGGACAACCTGGAAGAAATGGACAAATACTAGAAAAGCACAACCTTCCAAAGACTGAACTAGGAAGAAATAGAAAATATAAACAGACCAATCACAAGCACTGAAATTGAAACTGTGATTAAAAATCTTCCAACAAACTAAAGTCCAGCACCACATGGCTTCACAGGAGAATTCTATCAAACATTTAGAGACGAGCTAACACCTATCCTTTTCAAACTCTTCCAAAATACAGCAGAGGGAGGAACACTCCCAAATTAATTCTACGAGGAAGAAGACATACAGATGGCCAACAAACACATGAAAGGATGCTCAACATCACTAATCATTAAAGAAATGCAAAGCAAAACTACAATGAGGTATCACCTCCACCAGTCAGAATGGCCATCATCAAAAAATCTACAAACAGTAAATGCTCGAGAGGGTGTGGAGAAAAGGGAACCCTCTGGCACTGCTGGTGGGAATGTAAACTGATACAGCCACTATGGAGAACAGTATGGAGGTTCCTTAAAAAACTAAAAATAGAACTACCATATGACCCAGCAATCGCACTGCTGGGCATATGGCCTGAGAAAACCATAATTCAAAAAGAGTCAGGTACCACAATGTTCACTGTAGCACAACTATCCAGGACATGGAAAAACCTAAATGTCCATAGACGGATGAATGGATAAAGAAGATGTGGCACATATATACAGTGGAATATTACTCAGCCATAAAAAGAAACAAAATTTAACTATTTGTAGTGAGGTGGATGGGCCTAGAGTCTGTCATACAGAGTGAAGTAAGTCAGAAACAGGAAAACAAATACTGTATGCTAACACATATATGGAATCTAAAAAAAAATGGTTCTAATGAATCTAGGGGTAGGTCAGGAATAAAGATGCAGACGTAGAGAATCTATTTCAGGACACGGGGAGGGGGAAGGGTAAGCTGGAACGAAGTGAGAGAGTAGCATGGGCATATATACACTGCCAAATATGAAACAGATAGTTAGTGGAAAGCAGCTGCATAGCACAGGGAGATCAGCTGGGTGCTTTGTGACCACCTAGAAGGGTGGGATAGGGAGGGTGGGAGGGAGACACAAGAGGGAGGGATATGGGGATATATGTATACATATAGCTGATTCACTTTGTTATACAGCAGAATCTAACACAACATTGTAAAGCAATTAAGCTCCAATAAAGATGTTTTTTAGAAAAAGGTTCAACTGACAGATGTATGCATTCTAAACTTGTATTCACCTAATTAAATAGGTTCAAAATACAAAAATGAAGTTGATAGAACTATAAGGAAAAATTTATAACTCCGCACTTCCCTGGTGGTGCAGTGGTTGAGAATCCACCTGCCAGTGCAGGGGACACGGGTTCGAGCCTTGGTCAGGGAAGATTCCACATGCCGTGGAGCAACTAAGCCCGTGTGACACAACTACTGAGACTGCGTGCCTAGAGCCCATGCTCCACAACTACTGAGCCTGTGCGCCTAGAGCCCATGCTCCACAACTAAGGTAAGCCGCCGCAATAAGAAGCCCGCGCACTGCAAGCAAGAGTAGCTCCTGCTCTCCAAAACTAGAGAAAAGCCCGCATGCAGCAATGAAGACCCAATGCAGCCAAAAATAAATAAATTTTTAAAAAACTTTATAAATCCACCATCAGAGTATATTTTAACACATATCCAGTCATTCCTCAATTATTCCTAGACCAAGGAGACAAAGATATCAGCAAAGACATAAAATATTTGAATGACACAATTAAAAAGTTTGATATATCTTGGATATATCTAGAACCCAGCACCTCCAAATTAGAGCATATCCATTCTTATCAAGCGTGGATAAAATCTTTTTTTAAGATGGACCTTGTGTTAGTTAACACACTTCAAATCATAGGTATGATTCAGATTATAGGGGTATCCAGTTAGAATAGCCCAACAATAAATTTTAAGAACCAAATTTGTTTGAAAGCCTAAAAACACATATTAAGCAACTCATGGATCAAGGAAGAACTTATAGTGGAAACTTAAAAATACTTAGAACTGGATGGGAATGAAAATATTGCCTATTACAACTTGTGGGGTTCAGCTAAATGATACATAGAGGGAAATTTATCATCTTAAATGAGCATCTTGGAAAAGGAGAGAGGCCGGAAATGAACAACCTAATGGTCTAACATAAAAAGTTAGAAAAAGAACAATAAAAGAAAGTAGGGAGGTAATAAAGGTAAGAGCAGAAATTAATGAAATAGAAAAGTAAGGCTTCACACATAACCCACGCCTTCCACGTTATCAGGAGACAGAGAATACAATGAACTTCTCCTAGTAGAGAAATAGACAACAAATTCTAACAGAGCTCTTGCTGTCAGCCTGTGGGAACAGTATGAGCCTGTAGGAGGGGAAACTTAAGAGACTATATGCAAAAGAGTGCTGGGGAGCAGAAGACCTAGATGAAGTAAAGATAAAATAACTCCTAGAATGACAAAATGTAATACTACTAAGAATTAAAACAAGGAAGACAGGCCTGGGACTTGCTAGTACTGGTTGGGTTTTGAAAGAAAGCAGGACCAATAGTGGTGGCAGCCTTAAAGAAACATTGCTTCTGGAGAAGGATCAGATAAGAGGTGGCGCCTGGGACTTTCCTGGTGGTCCAGTGGGTAAGGCTCCGTGCTCCCAATGCAGGGGGCCGGGGTTCGATCCCTGGTTGGAGAACTAGATCCCACATGCATGCTGCAACTAAGAGTTTGCATGCTGCAACTAAGAAGCCCTCATGACGCAACTAAGAAGCCTGCATGCTGCAAGGAAGATCCTTCACGCTGCAACTAAGACCTGCAGCAACCAAAATAAACACATAAATATAAATAAATAATATAAATATTAGGAAAAAAAAGAAGTGGTGCCTCTTGGAGCTATGAGAAAGAAAGACAAGAGAGGAAAAATTAAAAATCCTGCAAAAACAAAAGTGAAACAAGACACATCAACTTATCCTCCTCACCCCAACTCCATTACTGCTTAAAAAAAAACTGCACTTCATTATACTGACAGAAGAAGGTGCTCTTGAACTAGAAACCCTGTCCACAAAATGCTTAGAAATTGGGGGGCGAAGGGGGAGAATCAATCTAACTCCGAAGGAAGGAAGGAAAGAAGAGACAGGCATAGGGGAAATACCTATTAATGCAGAATAATTTAAAAAATCAAAGGAGACTACTGTATACATCTCTATGCAGGTAAGTTTATAAAACTAAATGAAATAGAGAATTCCTTAGAAAAAACAGTTTACTATATAGTTGACCCCAATAGAGACAAATGCTTAAAAAGACCAATTTCTTCAGAAGAAAGTTAAAAATCAAGAACACTATCAAGAGAACTACTATACCGGGCTTCCCTGGTGGCGCAGTGGTTGAGAGTCTGCCTGCCGATGCAGGGGATGTGGGTTCGTGCCCCGGTCCGGGAGGATCCCACATGCCGCAGAGCGGCTGGGCCCGTGAGTCATGGCCGCTGGGCCTGCACGTCCAGAGCCTGTGCTCCACAATGGGAGAGGCCACAACACCACAACAGTAAGAGGCCCGCATACCACAAAAAAAATAAAATAAAAAGAACTACTATACGACCCAGCAATCCCACTACTGGGCATATACCCTAAGAAAACCATAATTCAAAAAGAGTCATGCACTGCAGCACTATTTACAATAGCCAGGACATGGAAGCAACCTACATGTCCATCAACAGATGAATGGATAAAGAAGATGTGGTACATATATACAATAGAATATTACTCAGCCATAAAAAGAAACGAAACTGAGTTATTGTGTTATGCTAACACATATATATGGAATCTGAAAAAAAAAAGGTTCTGAAGAACCTAGGGGCAGGACCGGAATAAAGACACAAACATAGAGAATGGACTTGAAGACAAGGGGAGGGGAAAGGGTAAAATGGGATGAAGTGAGAGAGTGGCAGGGACATATATACACTACCAAATGTAAAACAGATAGCTAGTGGGAAGCAGCCACATAGCACAGGGAGATCAGCTCAGTGCTTTGTGACCACGTAGAGGGGTTGGACAGGGAGGGTGGGAGGGAGATGCAAGAGGGAGGAGATATGGGGATATATGTACATGTATAGCTGATTGACTTTGTTATAAAGCAGAAACTAACACACCATTGTAAAGCAATTATACTCCAATAAAGATGTTAAAAAAATAAAGATAAAAAAGAAAACTTTCAAGGATCTACTCCAATGACGTCACTAGGTTCAGATAGTTTCACAAAAGAATTTCAAACATTTGGGGTTAAGTAAATGATCAAATTACATACAACAGAAAGCAGTAAGTGGTAGGAAAAAGGTAGCTGGGGAAGGAGACTAGGGAAAGAAGAGAAATAAAGGTGCTGAGTTTACAATTACAATATCCAAAAATGGAGGCACAGAAGGCCTCATTGAGATGAACAGTGACATTTGAGCAAAGACTTGAAGAGGGAGCAAGCCGTGTGCATAGCCTTGATTACAAACCAGATAAGGACAGTAGGCTAAGGGAAAATTACAAGCCAATCTCAGTCATGAAAATGGACACAAAAAGCTGGACAGCCCAAACACAGCAATGTGCTTAAAAAGTTAGTACATCGTGATCAACTTGAGTTTGTCACAGGAATGTAGATTTGGTTTAACATTAGGAGATGATATACATTTTTTTCACTACATTAACAAATTTAAAAGATCGTTTCAATAGATACAGAAAAGAATTTAATAAAATGCAACACATATTCATGATTAAAAAAAATAAAACAAATAAGCAAACAAAAAACTCTTAGAAAACTAAAAATAGAAGCTAAGCTTTCAAAAAGGGCAACTACCAAAATCACACACATGGTATATGTTACCGAACCAGGTTTGTCTCGCCTGACGCCCAGCAAGATGAAACACTGAGATGCCGAGGTTTACAGCAAAGAGGGTATTTATTCAGAAGACAGCCAAGCGAGGAGACAGGAGAACCAATCTGAGCTCTGCCTCCCAAGGCAAGGGGCTCAGGGTATTTATGGGATAAAGAATAAAGAAGCAGGGCGGTCCAAGGTATGGGGAGTGTGGGGAAAGGTGATTGGAAAAAGGTGTGGTAACTGACATCCTGAGCAGGTTTAACTAGGCTCCAGGCCTCTGCATGTTCTGAGGGTAGAGTTTTTAGCCCTTTGATGTCAAAAGATCACCAAGCAGACACTCTGGAATGCCCAGCTGAAGGGTGGGTGGTCCTATCCAGACTTACCCAGCTCAGCTCAAACTATAGCAGCTGACTCCAAGCTCCTGGAAAACAACTCGGGCAAACACCTTATTGTCTAGGCTAAGTGCAGCTTGGAGGTCAGGCAAATCTTAAAACGACCTTGATTAGTGACGGCAGGTGAAACGGATTTAACCCACGGTTTCAATATCATCACTGTTAATAGAAACTTTAGAAACATGCCCTTAAAATTAGGAAAAATGTCTAGTATCCATGCTTTTATTCATCTTCGTACTAAAAATCCTAATCAGTGCAGGCAGAAAATGAAAAAAAGCCTACGAACTACAAAGACACGAGAATGTCATTATTTACAGACGATATTATTATAAGATTCCAGAGTCTACAAATTATTGGAAGTAATAAAAGTGTTTAGCAAGTTGCTGGAGAGAAGAAGACCCAGGTCCCTGCTTCCGGGTCCATCCTCACAACACACTTTACGGGGAAGTCCTCCTCACTGCTGACTCACCGTGACCCCCCATCCAGCAGAGTCCTTCCACCGAGGTGGAGGCCGCCGTCAGCCGCCTGATCAACCTGCACCTCGGGCCTCGTCCACTTACCTCTCTCTGAGCCTCTACTTCGAAGGCGTGGGGCGTGGGCCGCTTCTTCCGGGAGCTGTCTATGGAGAAGCGCAAGGGCGCCCAGCGCTGTCCCCGGAGGAGTGGGGCGCCAGCGTGGGCGCCACGGAGGCCGCCACGGCCCTGGAGAGGAGCCTGGACCGGGCGCTCTTGGATCTGCAGGCCCTGGGTTCTGCGAGCGCAGGCGCCCAGCTCTGCGAGCTCCTAGAGAGCCACTTCCTGCAGGAGGAGCTCATCAAGAAGCTCCTCAAGAAGATGGGCGTGCACCTGACAGACCTGCGCAGTCTGGCCGGGCCCCCAGGCCGAACTGGGCGAGTATCTCTTCGAAAGGCTCTCCTGTCAGCGCAACTAGGAACCTCCAGAGCCCGGCGGCCTCTGCGAGACCCCCCTGCCTTCCCCCGCCTCGAGATCTCTGCCCGAGCCCCTTCCTCCAGCCAGGAGGCAACCTTTTTTAACCACCCTGAAACCTTCACCCAAGCCGTGGCACCACATGGAAATAAAAAAGTTCTTTTTGCATAGGAAAAATAAGCTAGGCTATAAGAAGAAAACATAAGTATCTGAATAGCATGAATGATTTGTAGTCTAATTCTCTAGATTTTCTAAAGAAATGGTTCCTAATTTATGTGTATCACCTGGGTACGCTGAGTGCAGTGTATCTGATAAACTGTTTTCTCTGGCAAGAAGACTAAAAGCACCTATTCAGACAATGTTGCATAGAATTTTAAGGGTTTCAGGACTTCTCCGGAGACATTCTGGGTACTGGATTCAACTCTGTTGTTCCAAAATGTATCTTTGGTTTTGTTGAGCAGAGCAAAGAGCTGAGTACCTTGACCATATCATATTGTGTTCCCCCCATCAACCCCCAAACTCATGATAAAATTGCTTTTCCTGATTTTCAAGTTGATGTGATGCCATCTGCCTGTATTGAAGAAAGAGCCCTGTGAAATTCATCTTTGTGTCTCCCATTAGGTTGCTACTGAGAACACTGATTATTAATTACATCATACACTGACCTCTTTATGAAGCCTCTCAAGAGAAATTTCTTTCTGGTCTTAATATTAGGAATAACAGTGCTTCGCTTGGGTAACTGGTTTGGTTTTGCTTTATGAACACTGTAAATGATGTAACTAAGTTTCCTTTTCTGACTGCCTGCTGAAAACTTAGAGCCAAATTTGTGGTCCACCCAGAGTAAATGAGTAGGATTATATAAGCATTTTGCATACATCTCATTCCTGATTCTTCTATTACTAATTCCTTGGTGTATTTTATGGAGTCTTTTAAGCCACCTTAAACCCTTTCTGGAACAATGTTGTGTATAAGCAGATAAATAAACTTTTAAAATGTGGATTTAAAAAGAAATAAGACCCATATCAGAAATCAATTGGATATTTATATATCAATTAGAACAAAATTATATAACAATTTGAAAAAAATAGAGACAAAATATAAGTTACTTATAAATAAATCTAATAAAAGTGCAAACTCTACACAGAGAAAAAAATTAACTTTATTGAATTATATTAAAGAAGTTCTAAATAAATGGAAAATATGCTACGTTCAAGAATCGGAAGACTTAGTTCTCTCCAAATTGATGTATAGATTTATTGCCATTCCAATTAAAATCCAGTAGGTTGTTTTGTTTTGTTTTTTTTCCTGGAACTTGGAAAAGTGATTCTAAAATTCACTAGAAAAGCAAAAGTTCAAGAATACACAGGATACTCCTGAAGAAAAAATAAGGTGTGACTTGCCCTCTTAGATGCCAAACCTTTAATAAAGCTGGAATGATGAAAACTGACTTTGGCACAGGAATAGGCAAACTGACCAGTGGAACAGGCTAGGGAAGCAGACTCAAGAACATACAGAAACATGACAGATGACGTAGCTGTTAAAGGGAAAGCATGCACTATTCAATAAACTGGTTTCCACAGTGAGGGGCGGTGGGGGGGGGGAGTAATTGGACCCTACCGGTCACCAGGCACAAAAATAAATTCTAGATGAACAAAGGCTTAAAAATAAAACCTTAAAACTTTTGTATTTTTATGACTTCAGGATAAAAATAAATTCATTTAAAAAGATACAGAAAGCAGTCATAAATATTAACACCACTCCCATATATAAAGAGCTACAACCCAATTGAAAAATGAGCCAGAAACCCAAATAGATATTTTAAGGAAAAGGAAATGCAAATGGCCAATAAACATAACAAGAGCTTAATCTTATGAGTGATTGGAGAAATACAAAAGCAGACCCTAAAGAAATATCATTTTACACCCAACTAGAATGGCAAAATTAAGAAATCTGACTATACCAAGTGATGATGAGTGCATTGAACAATGGGAACTCACTGTTGGTGGGAGTATAAATTTGAAACCAATTTGGCTTTTACATCATCTAGCCTATGACTGAGAAACTTCACACCCAGATACTCTGTAAAAACTTTAGCATATATGCAGGAGATTAGACTATTCATAGGATCATTGTTTATACAGGCTGTAATCTGAAAATAACCCACATGTCCACAGACAAGAAAATAAATGAATAAATGGTGGAATAGAGGCACAATGGGATATTTTGCAGCATTGAAAATGAAAGAACTATGGCTACATGTAATCTAGATTCTCTTAGTGACATAATGTTAAGTTTAAAAAGCGAATGACAGAATACTACATAGAATATGGTACAACTTTCTATACTACCCAAACACAAACAGAACTAAGCAGAGTTGTTTCAGGGCACATACATGCGGTAACAAAACTTAGAAAATGGGAGGATCCAATGATTAACACAAAATTCAAGATAATTTTTAAAAAAAATCTCTGAGTAGAGAATGAGGGGATGGGAGGGAAAGGACTCCCTGAGGAGATGCAATAGGCTCTGGTAAAACTGTACTTCACAAATTAAGTTGTGTGTTCTTTATATTCTTTTGCAACATTATTATTAAAATATTGTGAAAATTTTAAACTTAAATTACAAAAAGAAACTGGAAAGCGCCTCGTTTCCGGTGTACTAGCCATAGATGCCGCCCGCAAGGTGCTCTGGGTCAGCACTCTCGTTGGGCGTGGCATCCGAGGGAGCGGAGCCCCCAGGGTCGCTGCACGCATGTGCCCTCCTGCCAGCCAATCAGAGACGCTCCCGGACGAGGCGAGGCTGGCTTTTCTTCCGCGAGAATTCTGACCTGCTTCGGAATAGCTTCGAGGCTGTGAAGAGGTGAAGACTGAGGGGTTGCGGCAGGCGAGGCGGGAGCGGCGGGGACTCCTGTACTGAGGCGTATAACTGTGGTCGTCGGCCATTGGGGTGTTTTCCAGGTGTGAGGAGGGGAGCGTTTGTCCCGCGCGGGAATGTGAGCCAGGGGTTATTCTTGACCTGTGAGGTAAATCTTACCCGCTGGGTCTCCCTGGGGCCCCTGACAGGAATTTGAAGGCAGTACAGCTCCCTGCGGGCAGGGCCGTGAGTGGGTGGAAAGGTGCTAGCTGCGCTGCCTCGGGACTGGACGCGACGCTGGGCGGGTGGACAGGTTGACAGCAGGCGAGGTGGGTGGGCCCTCGTCAGCGGGCCCACACCCCGCAGAAACCATTTAGATGAAGCCAGGTCTCCCCTTCACTGGTCCTCGAGGCCTGGGTCGTGGAAATCTTACGGGACGTTATTTTCTGCGGCCCAGGACGCAGAACGTTTTATGTTGTATTTCTGTTGCTGGCAACTTCTTTGGGGCGGGCTCGTGATCCATCCTGTCAGTAATTACGATTTTCACATTGTGACTGAAATCAGCTGGATCTAGATTTGCCCCGATTTAGCCAGAACCTGGCCGGGCTAGGATTCCGCCGCCCTCCCAGTCCTCAGAGGCGAACCACCGCCGGCGTCAGGGGCGGCGCAGTCATTATCTTCTTCTGTTAACTTTTGGTCCAACAGAATAAATGAAGAGACTCCTAAAGTGGTATTCAACTAAAATCATCTTTATTTGATATCTCTCATTTTGAAATTTGCCAGTTTATTTAAATGGTGTCTTTGGATTCAGCAGGTTTGATTTTTTTTTTTTTTTTTTTTAATCAGAAAACATCGAAAAATGGTGCCCTCTGGAAGAAAACATACCGGGAAATCTGGGAGGACATTCATGGAGGATCAGGTTATAAGAGCCTGTGACTTTGAGAAAGCAGATAAAAAACATCTGATTGGTTCAGAGGATGTCATCGAAGGTACCATGTAGCTAATGTTGGGCAGTGACCATGTCCTGCATTTATTTTCATGTACTTCATGTTTCTTATTTGGACTTAGTGAAGCTCCTATAGCATCTTTCGCCTGATGTCTGATAAACAGTACATAGATTATTATGACATTAACACAGGAAGACTTGCAAAATTGTTCCCATAAAATGGTCTTGGATCCTGATTTAATTCCATCTAACCTGCAGAGAAAGTAGTGCATTTATATGTCTGTTTTAAAAACTTGTCTTGGCACAAAGCCTCAAAAAACCTCGAAATTAAGATATTACTCCATTTAAAAATTACCAAAATAGCATACTTAATTTCAACTTTTTCTTTTTTTATTGTCAATTCAGGGAAGACTCCAGTACTTGATAAACATGGGAAGAAAAGGACTTCTGCAGGAAAAGTTGAAGACGTGGGGTAATATGCTTAAACAGTTTTCACCTCTTAGACTTTAAGAAAAGTCTATTTGGTTGTCCAATGAGTATTGCATGTAAAATACTGGGCAGGTGATATTTCTTCCAAAACAAGAATGATATTTTATGGATCCTTAATTAAAAGTTTTTTGATGTATTTTTTTTCACAGGGGTGAAGTACAGAATATGCTGGAAAGATTTGGAGGTATGTTTTAGGAGATATTTGTATTCAAAATTGTTTTAAACCATATAATTTGTATAATAGTAAGTAATAATCAGTGGAATATAAGACTGTTATTTAATGCTTTGTTCTCATATGTAAGATTTTGCAGAAGTATATGTGGTTCGGCTTCATAGATTTCCTTACTATTTCCAGTTGTTGACGTGAAAAGAGATGGTGTTAACGATAGTGAGCTAAGAATGGTCCTGTTACTTTATAGGTGTGTGAGTTTAATGGACTATGAAATTTTAGAGCAAAAATGGATGGGAAAAGTGTCTATCCCTCTGTTTGGACTTTCACGGACTAAGTGATACAAACACACGCACATATCTGTATATGTCAGTTTTTCATTTTCTCAATTTAGTTATTTTCTATGGCATTCCTGTGTTCTTTAGGAAGGGCAGTGTAAATTAAAGCCTTTAAAATAACTTTATTTTTACATTATTAAACTATGTAGTTGAGAATTAAAGACCACCTTGCTAGTAAGCAAGAGATCAGATAAAAAGTTCATAAACTTTAAATTGTATGTCAAATATCAGTTACATTAACTGTGTTAGGGGATAGTATTCTTACAAAAGAGTCAATATTTGGCTCCTCTAGTGTTATTCATATAATCAAGTCTTTTTTGAAAGCTTTGCCCTATTTGGTAGTAACAAAATGCTTGTTTTATAATCTGTCTTATAAATTTATTATTATAGATGGATATTGGAAATACAAAACATTTATGTAATAGTGTAGGTCACCTCATCATGATTACTGAAAAGTAACTATTGATGGTAGATCCATATGCACGTGCCTAGCAAAGGATTACCTGAAGTATTAAAAAGTTTATGAAACGCAGTACTTATATTATTGGTAAAATGTCCCATAAAAATGTATTTAAAAGGGTTCTTTTTTCTTTTTCTTTTCTTTTTGGCTGTGTTGGGTCCTCCTTGCAGCACGCGGGCTTCTCATTGCGGTGGCCTCTCCCGCCGCGGAGCACGGGCTCCAGGCGCATGGGCTTAGCAGCTGTGGCTCGCGGGCTCCAGAGAGCAGGCTCAGGAGTTGTGGTGCACTGGCCCAGGTGCTCCACGGCATGTGGGATCCCCCCAGACCAGGGCTCGAACCCGTGTCCCCCGCACTGGCAGGCGGACTCCCAACCACTGCGCCACCAGGGAAGCCCTAAAAGGATTCTTGAATGAATTTATTTAGATATTTACTTAAAATAAGATTTTCCTATGCTTGGTTGGTCTTTGTCTCTTTTAGTAAAAATATTTTTTAAAGTATCAACTGACTATATTTTAAAAAAGTATTTTCTTTAACTTTTTATTCTTTTTAGACTCTTTTAAAATAGTTTTGTGTTTCATATAATGAGTTCTAAATTTAGCCTTTATTAGTGTTTTCTTATGAAGAAATTAAAGTCTGTCTTTCAGACCCTTTCTTTCAATTATTAGCTCTTTTTAATCACCTCTAAATTAAAAAATTATCTCTAGTTAGGAAAATCAGAATTGGGATACCAATAACTAAAAGTTTTCTCAGAAAAAAAGCAAGGAAATAATCTTGCTTTTTGATATTTTGTGTATTTTTAAAGATCTTTTCAAAACTCTTGAACCAGCTTTATCCATGTTTATTTGAATACGTGGGAACAAAGTAACTTTCTTCCACATTAAATTTAATGAGTATTTATTTTCAATATAGCTGATATTAACAAGGCTCTTCTTGCCAAGAGAAAAAGACTAGAAATGTATACCAAGGCTTCTCTCAAAACCAGTAACCAGAAAATTGAAAACGTTTGGAAAACCCAACAAGAGCAAAGGTAAGGATGTTGTTTTTTTCACTGCCACAACATTTGCATCATTTCTTAGTATTCATCGGTGCAAAATGAGAAGTACTATCATCTTCTACTTATTGGGATCTCTAGTAAAAAAGTATATTTGGCTTGATTTTCTCCTAAGTCCTTTAGTCCTATAACTTCATTCCTTCACAGACTTGAGATATATTTCCTAGAAATCAATAAAGATGTCCTTTTTCCCCTTTTAAATAATGTTTGAGGGTTTTTTTAAACAATAAAGGTAATTTATATTCATTCTAAAAATACACTAGCTGAATAAAAAGTAAATGTCATATAAACCATTAGTCTTAGGATAGTTAACTGTTTAACAGTGTAGAAAAAGATGAACCTTATGTATTATAAATAATTTGTATATTTTAGCTGAATTAACTATTCTTTTGTACAAAATCATGGTACCAAAATGAGGAAAAATTAAGTGAAATATTTCTATTTGGAAATCTTATATGATAAATATAATAACTTCAGTGAATCTATTTATCATATCACAACCTATATTCAGTAGGAGAAAATGAAAAATAAATTGCTTGGAGATAAAATGGACTTTTCTGGAAAATGTATATGTACAATAAAACTCCCTTAGTTTTCAAGAGCTTAAAGTACATGAGAGGGTTTTTCTGTTAGTTGGTTAGGAAAATAAATACTTCTGAATCATCATAAATCATAACTTTACTTCTTGGCTTCACATCTGAAAATCTGATATTATTTTCTTTTTTATTATAGTATAATTAGTCAAATCAGTTTTGTCTTGAAAGTCTTTCCATATTGATGTGAAATATGACAATATTCATTATGTTTTACAGGCAGAAGCTTAACCAAGAATATTCTCAGCAGTTTCTGACTTTGTTCCAGCAGTGGGATATAGATGTGCAGAAAGCTGATGAACAAGAAGAAAAACTAACTGTTAGTATTATGCTTAGCTTTATAGCTTTATAATTAATCTACTATTACCAAGTGTCAAGTAGGAAGGGAGAGGCCGGCCTTGCAGTACATCCATGGACCTTAGCCAGGTTCCATTGCCCATTGCTGGCTATGAGTTTGGTTCTGCTGAATGCAGAAGTACAGGCACATACCATACTCATAAAAGCTGTTGGTCTTTGCTCCGTAACATATTGTTAATATCAAGTTTGCTATTATTAATACTATGCAGAGGTTATAGTTTTTGGTAATGACAAAATCTAGGGTATGCTTATGTAAGTGGATGGCTAAAGTAGGGTGAAGAACAAAAATCATTGGTGGAAAACAGGCCAAGAAACTGAAAGACCAGCAATATTGTAAGGATCATCTGTGTTGACATTGAAAGCACCAAGAATTAAAATATGTTTTGAGTACTGTTGAGATTTCCTACTCAATGACCGGTAGGGTTATTATATTATTGTATATAAGAGGTGAACACAAATTATCTAAACTCAGTCATAGTAAATGCTAAAATCTTAAAAATATTGATTTAAAAACTATTCCTTTTAAGTGTAATGTAGAATTAATTTTTGCTAAATTTTACCCAAATTGTTATTTCATAATTTTTTCTTTTACATTTGTAGAATATGTTTCGACAGCAACAGAAAGTTTTTCAACAGTCTAGAATTGTTCAGAACCAGAGACTGAAAACAATTAAACAATTATATGAGCAGTTCATAAAGGTTTGTTGTATTTGGTAACATAATACATTCTTATAAAATATAATTCATTTGTGGAAGTAGAAGATAAATTTTTTCTCAGTTTAAGGGAAGAACATTTTGCTTATACATTTTAAATTCTTAACAGTTTTCCATTTTGAATGCATTGTTTTCGATTTAATTTAAGTACTAAATGCTATCACTAAGTATTACCACTTGGTGTAGGAACTTTAGTACTATATTTGACTCCTCCATCTCTCTTATTCTTCACATTCACTGCTACTGCCCTAGTTCAGAACCTCATTATTCTTTGCTTATACTATGAAAACTCTTAACTGATTTCTGTTTTCCAACCCATCCTTCGTGGGTCTGCCATATTTTCTTTCTACAACATTACCTTTTCCCTCCTGAAAAACTGTCAGTAGCTTCTCATTCTAAATTCTTAGGTATTCAAGATTCACCCCCCAAAAATATGATTCTTTTTTTAATGCTCCAATTACTACATTCATCCATTACTTCCACCCCCTCCACATAACGGCTTTCTCTGAGCTCACTCACTTTGCACTTTCATGCTTTTGTTTATGCTCTTGCCCTAGAACACTTTTAACCCCTTTTCCTAACCTTCCTTTCAGTCTTATTCTTTTGCCAACTAAATTGGAATTAAGTCCCCATTTTCTACTATATAGCTACAGGAAGTTTTGCTTCTATTCCTTTTATAAAATTTTGTGTTATTTTTGTTTGTTTCTTCCAGTGAGAAGGTACACTACTATTGTACCTCCTTTAATAATATTTGATTTATGTCTGACATTTTCTATTCCTTCAGTGGATATTTTGGTTTTCATGTATTAGAATATTTTTATTTGAGATAAATAATGTGCATTGTTGAATATTAAAAAGTTCCTGCTTTTGAAAATTAATTGTATAAGTTTTGAACCTGAGATGAAAAGTGGTGGTTTGTAACTGAACTAGCCTTTTGTGTTTTAGAGTATGGAGGACTTGGAGAAGAATCACGATTATCTACTTACTGGTGCACAAAATGAACTTAGAAAAGAAATGGCTATGTTGCAAAAAAAAATTATGATTGAAACGGTAAGTTATTATATTTAAAATTGAAAAAATAAGGATTATTGTAAGCATTGAAATATTTTATTTGCTGAAATATATATAACACTTATCTAAAAATTAAACAAATGTTTAATATCTCCTTTCATTTGACAGCAGCAGCAAGAGATGGCAAATGTTCGAAAGTCTCTTCAGTCCATGTTATTCTGATGACTCTTTGAAGGAATAACTTGAACCTAAGTAATATGATACAATTATAACATTAGCTAAGAGGCATGTAAGTTTTTAGAGTGGTTGAAAATTCTGGTTTAAAATATTACATCATATTAATCATTAGCTTAAGTGCAAGACCCTTCTTCTTCACCTCCAAATAAAATAATGAAGTTATGTGAGTAGCAGCAATTCCTAAATTATATGTACCACTGTGCTTTCAGCTCTTTAATACTAATAGTGATTTTTTCTAACATTTGTCAATTAACTCTTAGCAATAAATATGATTTAATTTCAAGTTTTGGCTTCAGTGTATTTGTATCACTTCCAAAAGGTAGAAAGCACAGGTATAGATGGTTAATTAATTTTGTTCTTAAGGAAAAAAACCCACAAAATCTGTTTTATATGTACACCCTTTCATGCATATTCATTAAGTTACACTACCAATTCTAATGAAAATAAGATTTCAAAAGAAAATACATTCTATTGACTTACAAAATTTATTAAACGCAACTTAAGTTTCCGTTCTGGAATAAATTAAACTGCTAAAAACCATCAACACAACCGAACAAGATATATAAATAATCCATTTTAAGACATGGATTTGTGAATGTCATTTCCACAACATCAAAATGCCATTTAATTTGGCTCAGTCCACAATTAAATGACACATGCCCTTAGTAATGATTAAGAGCATATCATTAACATACCTAATTACTTATGGTTTAAGTATTTCACATCTGTCTTTAACTATAAATTACACAGAATGTCTTAATTTTCAGTTTTAATATTCAGTAAATATATGGATGTTTTTACATTCATTTCCAAATTTGAACAGTTAATTCCTATATCCTGTATTTTTAAATGTGCATTTTTTAACATAGAAAAACATATGAAACTCTTGATTTAATAAATATTAAATTGTTTCAGCATTTGTTTGAAATATTTGAGTTAAACTTACTATTTTTTGCTGAAACTACTTTCACTGAATCATTCAAAAACAGAAAATATGCCCAATAGACGGAGAAAGGAGTGACTTTGTCCTGTTTTTCCATATTTTAAATTCTAATTTTTGCTGCATAACCCACACTTATCTTAGTTTTAGGTTTTCCAAGTTTTTAAAAATGAATCCATACTGATTCTCTTTTTCTAACTGTGCTAACTTATGTAGGAAGAAATTAGTCCTCCACCATTAACAAATATCTGACATTAAGGGGACAGTTTACTTCCTAAATTTTTGCATTTTGTAAAGCCTTTTAAGCCAAAGTACATGCTGGAATGTAAATTTTAAGTATTATAAAATTTAAGTTTTAAGTACTATTCAAATTAAGAAGGTCCTTATTGAATTTACCAGTTGTTTCAGAGGCAAAATAAGTCCTCCAGAGTATTTTCTGTGTACTTAATTCACATAAGTATATATTTTTTCCTATTTTAAAAAAAATATTTGTCTGCACCAGGTCTCAGTTGTGGTATGTGGGATCTAGTTCCCTGACCAGGGATCGAACTCGGGCCCCCCACATTGGGAGCATGTAGTTGTAGCCACTAGACCACCAGGGAAGTCCCTATTTTTTCCTTTTAAGGAATATCAACTTTCACTCTTTTTCAATATGCCTTTTTCTTGCATATTAAGATACAGTACATGTTCATTACTCCTTTTTTTAGAAAAAATATTTCACCATATGGCTTATGGTCTACAGAACTGTTGGATAAAATTACAAACAGGTAAGATGGGAGTCCGAGGATTTGGATCACCAAAGACCCATGTGATAGTTCTATTCATAATGAGCAAGGTAAACACTTTTAAGTGAGAGTGGAAAGATGAGAATCAGTACATAATGTAGTTAGTTGTTGAATAACAGATACTTATTTTATCCCCATTTTACCTCAAATGAGTAAAAGTGTACTTGAAGTAGCTTTAGCTGATATTCTAAAGGGGAGATAATTTTGCTATGTTTTCATAAATTACTAATTTTCTTACATGTCAATTGTGCTTTAGCTATTGTTTTGTTTTTCACAAAGGGAAATGTTTAATGTCTCCTTTTTTTGTGACAGTGAAGTTTAAACTCAGAATATCAAGGAACAAGTTGCCCTCACTGTAAAGATTCATTTGTTTTTCTGAACTGGTAAGATAAATTCCTCTTACTGACTACAAATTACAGAAGTTGGTATACTAAAGCAAGTATTTTGTTTTATACAATAGTAATTAATGTACCGTTTTTGAAAATGGCTAATAAAAAATACCTATAACATCATTTGACTCAATAATTACACTATTACAATTCATGCACTTATGTAATATTATGAACGCACTTGTCAATTTTTAGTGAAGTAAGCATCACCCTCAAGATGGCTAAAATCCTTTAAGTCCTGAATTTTTATGTAATCCTTTGGCAGAGAAAACCCCAATTGTCTGATAAGGATTTCTGAGACAAAGAGATTGCTCTTTAGAACTATAGTGGTTCACTTTCTTATACTCAGAAAATTGAAATTTCTTTCTTTGGTTTTGTTTCTAATTAATTTACAGATTGTATTACTCTGATAATACCTTGATAAAAAATGTTGCTACACAACGAGGGCTTTGCCACTGAAACAGACATAATGGAATCTACAGGACTTAATGTTTATATTAAAATATAACCTTATTTGATAGTATACTAGCCTCCTGAAAAAGGGGATTCCCTTCACTCCTAGGTTCCCCTAACTGCTTCTCCTCTTTTCCTTGGGCTATTAGTCAATATGCTCGTGAACCTGTTCAGGTGCTTGATGACATGAAGTCTTGAAGATACTTAGATGAAGGTGTCTTGAAATTTGCAGGCACAAAGCACTAAAGTACCTCATCATATCAAATGAAGAAATGACCTTTAGAAGCAAAAAAGAAAATATAAAATGGATTATGGTCTATCTTTTCTAAAGCAGCAGCTATTTTTCTGTCCCCTCACCCCCTAAACTCAAACCTTAACCAAAAATTCTTCAAACCTTAACCAAAAATATTACATTTTATAGTTCATATTTGGACCTCACTGTAGTCCTCTAGAATATGCAGGGTATTTCACAGTTACAGAAACTGAGGCTCAGAGTGGTAAAAGGTATAAATTACAAAAGCTGGAAAACAACAGAACTCAAGTCTTCTGACTCCATATCCTTTCAATTTTCTACTGTGCAACAAAGCCTCAAATTTTCTACTAGAAGGGGCTATCTATCAGTCATTACAATGAAATCACTTCACCATATACTTTTCTTATTCCTTTGAGAGTAGCTGTAAGAAAGTAAAGGCCTGGAAGAGACATCATAGTTGAGGGAAGGCATATACAAAATTGTGTTCTTTACAAAATTAAGCAGGGAGGCACACTATTTAAGAACTTTCCCAGAGGCTGGGGGGAAATGCTTCCTTTTAGAAAAAGGAGCCTCACAGCTCTGCGGGTGGAGAGGGAATTCTCATCAATGGGGGGAAAAAAATCTCCTTATCATTTACTTGAAAAACTCTGTCTGACTCTTTTCTCTCTGAAGCAAGAACCTTTTCCCTAAGGATGCCAAAGGGCACAAGACGCTTATTTTGGTATACATAGTGGCTTTTTGTTTGTTTTTAATTGTGGTCCACAAAGTGTTTTAAAGAAAAATTGAATTCGACTTTCTCACCATAATCTCCACCACTAATGTAAAACCAGGCCAACTCACTCATTACAAATGAGGTGCTCAAATTTTTAACGTTCACTAAAAGAAACCCTACATTGAATTTTCAGATATTTTGAAAAATCACCACCTATTTCTTACATTTAGATTGTTTTGGAGCCCTAATAATATTTATAGTGGATACCAAATTAAAAGAAATTATTCTGATTTTCAGATATTTTTTAGAATATTGCCTGAGAAACTTTCAAGGACTAAGATTTACATCTCACCACTATTTGAAGAATGGAAGACTTCTGAATGGATATTAAGTTATTAACTTACTCTAAAAAAAAGTATAATACTATATAGAACCTAGTATAAAGGATGATCAGATGTACCCCAGGGGTCCATGCACAGAACAGACAGGCTTTGTTTTAATACCTCTATCTAACAAATAGTGTGAGATCATTTAAATTATCAAAAGGTTCAGTGTTTCTTTTAGCTCACTTTAATATTAGTTTTTGTATATCACTAACAATTTGGTGAAGTCCAGTGAGGTCTGGAGGTAGCAAGATTGTCCAGAACTACCATTAATTGAAGACCAACCATAAAGATAATGTCTTAGTAAAATAAAAAATTTAGTAATGCCTCCTTTATCCACTTGTGTGATTAAAATGTTACCAACAATGATTTTCTTTTCCTCAGATGGCTAAAGCTTCTCTCTTATGCACCATAATTCTATTTTATAATCATTTTGAACAGAAATTAATATATGTATTATCCAAATCACTTTCTAAGCAGGATGCAATTAATGAGAATTTAATTTGCTTGATAAGAGGCATCATTATTAATATAAATTTTGCACTATCCTCAAGGGCCATACAGATACGTAGCATTGCTTACTTCTAGCATAAAATGGTCCCAGAACCTTGTACTGGGTAGTACTGTCTGTTCTGTTTTGTTTTGTTTCCTCAGTATTAGCTGACAGTTCTTGATACAATAGTGCCCACCTCTGCTAACACCAACTACATTTAATTTACCTGTTATCTGCTATAAGCTCATAATAATTCTAACAAGCTGGATTAAGTAAGTCAGACACTAATACATGTCTGTAGTCCTTTGCCAGAGAGTTGAAGTGATTTTTGACATCTTAGTACTGTTTTTTTGGTACTATTCTTTTAAGGTACACAGTTGTGTTTTTAAGGATTTAGGTTGTTGGAACCCTGATCTCCAGATATGTGGGCCGTTTTCAAACACAATATAAAGCAAGCTTTAAAGAAGTAATTTTAAATGTTCAGAAACAGTTACTGTATAGATTAGAAAGTAAGGCTACCTGATATCTCACTGAAATGACTCATTTAAGCATAGTATTATCTGATATTTGTTAAAAATAAATAAAAATCTTACCAAAAAAGCACTTACCATTGCTATCCATAGAACAACATATTCGTCTACAAAATTATTAAAGTACTGGTCTAAAAATAAAAGACCTGGGCCAAGAAAGACAGTGTCTTGAAGATACAGTTCACTTTTGGTCATGTGAGCTATCTATAAAAAAGTAAACAAAATAATTTCACCATTAAATTTTAAATGTTTCAGCTTTTAGTTTCAGGATAGAATTACCTAGAACTTTAATTTACTATTAAGACAAATAAGGATAAAGAGACCATTTATTTAATCTCACATTTGATATGGGAATACTGAATCTAAAATTTCTCAAATTCATGACTGGGTAGCTTATTAAAGTTTCTAATATTTAAATTCCTTGATATCAGAAAGTTATAATTGATAATCATTGCTAAACAAATAATTAAAAGAACTTACTATACTAAGGAGTCTGTCTCTGAATCTAACATTCATTTACAGTATTACTTGGAGCACAAAGAGCTAACTATTTATTGTGATGATAACACCATAAAAAACCTACCCATTGTATGAAATAGTTTCCAGCTTTGTGTTTGAGGAACAAGTACATATTTATACCATGGATCATAAATTAAAAGAATTTCTTACCACCAATTTCTGTGAGATTTTAGCAAAGACACATCCAAACATTAGGGTATAAAGACAAGGATGCTTTTCAAACAAATTAGTTGCTGACTTTTTATAGATCATTATTGCCAGTAAAATAATTATTCCTATGTGGAGTCCAGGTGACAAGACACTGGTACCCTAATGGATAAAGCAGAAAATCAGCACCAAATTTTAAAAATGCATTTATTACAATGCAAATATTTTCTAAGCATCTATTTTGTGTTAGGAACTAGAGACCTAGAGAAGAGTATGATAATGTATGGCCTAAAGGAGTATACAGACCTTAGCCATGCTTTTCAAACTTCCACAGAAACCTAGGGTTACACAGAGGTAATAGAGTGCTTAGATGTTTGGTTCCAATTTTATATGAACACACATTTTAAACTAATAACCACTAAAAAAATAACATGATTTATTCCATACCAAATTTTACCATGCTGAAGGCCATCAACACTCCAATTGCCAAGTTAACATATTTTTGTGCAGATATTGAAATAAAGCGTAACCTGCCACTTTTTCACAATCTTAATCACTGATTAGGAGGAGTTTAAATCTGCCCTGGTCTCTCTCTATACCAGTATCCCACCCCTGCCCCTGCCTTTTGCATTTAGACTACAAATGCCCTCTTACGTAACATTGTACAACCCGACCCATTACATTTTTACCTATGCAAATCAGGATGCTCTCAGCACTGCTTATCCTAAACAAAATATTGAAATAAATTTGATTTTAAGGCTTACTAAATATATAACCACCAATTTAAATGTATCCATTAAAGCAGGCTTATTCTTGTTTATTAAGTCTATATGTTATAAATTAGAACTTACTATAAAATTACATGAATAATATTATAAATATTACAAAATCGTATCTTAATAAAACACTATACTATATAGTTATGTTATAAATACTTAGATTATTAAAACAGTGCTTTTACCCGTACTTTGGTTCTGTAAATTTTATTCAAGGAAATCTGCTGCTAAAGAAGTTGGAAAACCACCAGTTACGAGTTTGAAATCAACCACTCCTTGGTTGATTTCAAACACAGACATAGTGTTTGATTTCTTGTCTTCCTTCAGACATTTAATGAATTATGTCTTAGTAAAATATTCTAAAGTGGACACTGATCATCACTAGATCTCATCATCCCTAGTGGAGCTCCTGTTCCTGCAAGTATTCTATTTTATCGTCCATGGTCAAGCAAAAAGTATTCTTAAGCATCTTATGCAGAATACTTTAACATTTCTAAAGCAATTCTGAGGTTAACTGACAAGACACCTCAAAACACAACAAATTAAAATTTCCAAATATATCAGAACTTATGTATCTAAGTGAGTTTTATACTTTGCCTTTGAATTATGTATATAACATATATTCATAAAGATTGATAATTTATGAATTATGTGGATTCCTTTGAAATAGCCTTAAGAGCCAATTTATAAGTCATTTAAGAGAATGAGTCTTTTTTAAAACTAAAAATGCTATATTTCATGTTTTTACTCCTCTTATTTATTAGACCTAGCTTCACATGACTTTGATTTTTCTCAAAATCAAACCCCCCCTTAAAAGATAGAAATTTTGAACTACAGCACTGAAGAAATTATAGAGAGAATGAACTATAGCTTAAAGGCATTCCAAGAATGTTTTGACAAAAGATGGCATCACTGGAATAAGTACTTATCTTCTTGTGATCAACTACCTTGAAGATGACAATATGTTTTTTTAAACACATGGATATTATGTTATATTTGTTAAAAACCGGGCAGAATTCCTTTCTGCCTCTTTCCTGTGTAAAAGTATTGAAGAAGTTTTAAAAAACAAATATGAATAAATACAAAAGAATTATAGATGAGCAAAGTGTAAAGAACACAAATACAAGTTGTACCGACTCCAGAACTGAGGTTAAAATTTTTACCTTTTAAAATATTAGGATAGTTTTAAAAATACATTTCAGTGAAATTTCAATAAAATTTACATCATGACTAATAAATTGCCCCATATGTGAAACCATGACCTTTGGCAGCTTTCCTGATATTCAACCAGGAACTCATTCCCTACTCCTCCTCCTCTCCTATATCAGGGCCAGGCACAACGAGCAAGAAGACAAATGGCAACTCTTGATTATGTACAGTAATGAAACAGCAGATGATTAAATCGAATGTCACAAAAGTCTACTCTGAGAAAGGCTGTAGAAAGAGGAAAAATTCTTTAACATCAGTCTAAACTGTTTTAAAAATGCTTTTGTGTTATGTGCCTAAAAAGACTTTTAAGATATTTAGTTTCCTTCCCTATTCTTGAACTTTGTCATATTTTTAGTATCTCTGTAGCTGGGTGCAAAGAAAATTGATCATAAAATTAATACTGAATGATGATGAAATTAATGTCTTACTGCTATAGTGGATCCATTCTTGCCAACACCACCATGGAGGATAACATGGAAATAATTTGAACAGGAAAATATTGCTCCACCTACTACTCCGAGAACTGGTAAGATCTTCAATTTTATTTCTAGAACAGGTATCTTTAGGGGTAGAGGAAAGAAACACATCATTAAGAAAATAGAATTTCTTTTCCTATTAAAAAGTAAAGAAACATTATGATACAGCCCTGTACAATAAGCTATTCTTTTTCTTATAATCAAACCTTAACTTCTGGAATGTAACCTGAAGTGGTAACTTTTCTTTTAATGGTTTTATCTCTTAAAGTGAAAAATCCAGCTAAGTCTATTTAAATAAGTGGGATGAAGTATTTCATCTCACAAGCCTTCATCTGACTTAAAGAAACATGAAAAAGGATAGTTCACTTGACTTTAGTACGTTTAAAAGGCAGCATCACAGGACAGTCAGACACCATGGTCTGCATCATGAATGTGACAAACGTGTATGCATGCAAAAGTTTTGTGTAGTTAATATCCAGGATTAAATCTCTAGCAATATATATTTACCTGTTGGTCAATTGCTGTTCAAGAAAACTTCCAAAGGCAGCAAAGGATTTAAAAGACAGTAACAATGAATTGCCAAAAGCTGTAGGCTATTGTGTATTGAAAATATACTTTGAAATACTGCACCAAAATTTGTGGAAACTACAGATCAGCAATTAAAATTAGAAGATCTATATCTAAATTAAGTATTCTTATTGATGAGAATAAGTAGGTATGCTTTCTTCCTATGGTATTGGCAAAACACTGAATGAAATGATTTTAAGATTAAATTCTTCCCCAGTATAACCAAATCAGAATTCCAAATTTAAAACACCACATCTGACAATGACCAGAGTTGCCTAACTGCCTCTAAGTCCACATTCCCTTCTAATGGGTACTGGCTGAACAGGTACCATGAAAGACACATCACATCCCTCTAGCATATTTTAGAGGCCTATGTATCCTTGATTCTATTATTTATTCTTACATGATAAGAAGGAATATGAATATCTCAGGGAATGTTCCTCTACTTAAAAATATGCTCGAAGTCTATTTCTGAGCCTAGTGATATGAACTGTGATTGGCAATTCTGAAACTAAATGCCACAGGGAAATCTCTTACAATTTTTGAAAAACAGACTTAATTTTTAAAGCAATTTTAGGTTCACAGCAAAACTGTACGGGAAGTACACAGAGTTCCCATATACTCCCTGCACTCATACACACATGCTTCCCCACTTATCAACATCCTCCACCAACCAGAGTGATACAATCCATGTGTTACAATCCATGAACCTACAGTGACACGTCATTATCACCTAACGTCCATAGTATATATTAGGGTTCACTCTTGGTGTTGTACATTCTATGACAATGCATAATGCATAAATGACAAATGCATAATGACAGGTGGACAGGTATCCACCATTATAGTATCACACAGAATAGTTTCACTGCCCTAAAAATCCCCTGGACTTTGTCCATTTATCCCTCCTTAACCCCATAACTTCTGGCAATAGCAGGTCTTTTCACGGTCTCCATCATTTTGCCTTTTCCAGAATATCGTATGATTGGAATCATACAAAATGGAGCCTTTGCAGAGTGGCTTCTTTCACTAAATAACATGCATATACGATTGCTCCGTGTCTTTTCATGGCTTGACAGCTCTTTCTTTTTAACACTGAATACAATTCCATTGCCTGGATGTACCATAGTTTATCCATTCACCCACTGGAGGACATCTACTGAAGGACTTGCTTCCAAGTTCTGGCAATTATGAATAAAGCTGCTATAAATACCTGTATTCAGGTTTTTGCAAAGACATAATTTTTTTTTTTGGCTGTGCCATGCAGCTTGTGGGATTTTAGTTCCCTGACCAGGGATTGAACCTGGGCCCACGGCAGTGAAAGCACAGAGTCCTAACCGCTGGACTGCCAGGGAATTCCCTGCAGAGACATAATTTTTAACTTATTTGGGTAAATACCAAGAAGCATAGTTGCTGGATCCTATGGTAAGAGTATGTTTAGTTTTGTATCTCTTACTATTTTTACCAGGGTTATATAGCTTAGTGATTAAAAACAGAGTCTGGAATCAGCTCCAGTACTTACTTACTAGTTATGTGTCATTGGACAAATTACTTAATCATTCTAAGACTTATTTATAAAACACAAAAATGACAGTATCTATTTCACAGGGTTGTTCTGAGGGTCAGATGAAAACAGTGATAGTAAAATATTTAGGAACACAGTAAATGTTGAGTAAGTATTAGTTGTTGACTATTGATATTATCCTTATTACTCTTCTTAACTCTCTGGGCATGAAGTTTTAGTCAGCCAATACTGTAAACTTAGGTTGTAGAGACAGAATAGTTTCTTCATAAATTTTCTGCCTATACAAAGCATGAATTTATAACAGTGGCCTCTGAGAATCAGCTTTTATCAAAATACTGAGGTCTCCAACCACGCAGAAAATAAAAACACTCCTTAGCATGGGAAACTTCACTATAGTAGGTTATAAAAAATGCAAATTAGCAACTTTTCTTTCCTAATATTGAGGGACAAGTTTCAAACATAAAATATTTTACTGAATTTACGTTTTATGTATCTATTTTATGAGATAAGTTTTGGCCTGAAAAGGTAGTTCACCTAGTCTGTTTAATTTTATATTAGGGAAATGGGGTCGTTTTCTTTTATGTGGTAGTACATTCATGCATAGGGTAGTATATTCATGCTGTAATAAGGTATATAGAATAGTAAAATTATAAAATGAAGAAAAAAGGTTAAGAAATGGAATGACTATTAAATACAACTCCAAGGATTTCTGAAGAAAATTAACAATGCAATATTTTTCCTAAATATTTTTAAAGTACTTAAATATAAATTTAAATCCTCAGATTTACCGTATAGTCCCACATTGTTGCTCCTCCAAATGTAGACAACACAAAGATGATCACTAAAGCTACCTGAATTTCAGTTACATCCACTCTAAAGAGGAAAGATAAAGAACAGATGTTTGTAAATCAAATTCCTAAATATGAAGCTTAATTAACCTTATATTAAAATCAAAAGATGTAAAAATCTCTATAGGCTTGGTTTATTTTTACCTTTAGTTTCATCACTGAATTATCAATTAAGTGAAAAAGCCTACAGAACAATGCACTTACATATAGGTAAAAAACTTGTATATCATATATAAAATTGCTAATAAAAGTTATCACTGAGATTACAGAAGGCTTTTATCTTCTACTTTACATACTTCTGCAAAGTTTGAATTTTTTAATAACAATCATGTATTACTCTTATAATCAGGAAAAATTATGATAATATAAAAACAACCAGATGATTTAAGGCAAATTCTTAAACACTCTCAAGTCAATTTCATTTAAAAAGTAGGGAAAATTACAACAGTTTTTCTCATTATGTTACTAATAGTTATTATAGTTTTTTGGTTTCCACAGACATTTTCCCCCTATATATAAACAAACTTCTTTCAAAAACCCACTAAACCAACATCAGTCTCTAATCTGCATCCCCTGCAGCTATCAACTCCTCTCTCCTTTGCTCCAAAAACAGGCTGAGAAGTAGTCCACATTTGTAATTTCCTCCTCTCTTCATATTTGCTGCTTAATCCATTATAGTCCAGTTTTTGGCCCCATTCTATTAAAACTGTTTAAGGTAAACAGTGACTTTCAATTTGTTGAATGCAAGGGATACATTTCAGTTACTATCTTGCATAACTCCTCTCAATATTTAAAATGCTGATCACTCCCTTTTTCTTGAAATGCTTTGCTATGTTTTTATTGCCATGTTCTCTCGTGATTCTCCTAGCTTGCTGGAAGCTCTTCCCAGGCTCCTTCCTCCACATCTTAAATGCTACTGTTTCCAGAATTCCTCTTTTCTCTTTTTAGATTCTCTGAGTATTACATGTATACCTAAGACTACCATCTATATGCTAATGACCTCTAAATCCGTTTCTCCTAATCCACATCTTTTTTTTCCAAGCTCCAAATTTTTATGTCTACCTACTTTGCATCTCCATTTGGATGCCCTGGAGTTTTTAGATGCTAGAGGAATACTTATTGTTCTGCAAATATAAGAAATGTAAGGAACAGATCCAGATATAGAAGAAAAGACTTCTCAACTGAGTTATTTTTGGGGGCATTTAGAAGGAGAAGGTGAATGGAACATTAACGCATAAATAAAAGGAAAATAATAACATCCAGTATTTGTAAGATCAGTGCTGGGCAAACCAAGGCCTCCAGGCTGCATGGAGAAATAGTCAAGTTAGTTGAAAAAGGTAAATGTAATAATACAATGTACGGCATTTTGTGGAGAAAAAGGAGGAAAAGTAATAACATTTACTAAGATCAGTTATGAGTCTTATGAACTATAAATTGTGCCTGTTTTTTGGGAAGGGGAAATTGAAATGATTTTTTCATGCCTGTATTGAAACAGGGGATATTACTACAGGAAGAAGACTCCAGAGCCAACATTCTTGCTGCTCCGCCTATGGTTTATTATTAGAATTGCGCACTCTGTTTCCAGTAACAGTGGCAGAATTACATTAAGTTGATCCATCATTTTTCCAGGATATGATTAGTGACCAGAAGCAACTAGAAAAGCTGACAGAAATTACAGAACAAACTTTCTCTGAACTAAATGACACATACAGGGATTGAGCTAGGAACCTTGGTTTCACATACGCATCATTCACACCACAGATTTTAAATTAAACTGAAAGCTTCATTCTTCCTCTCTGCCTTTTAAGGATAAACTAAATAAGTGACAATTTTTGGGGGAAATTTTTTATTGTTTATTTTTTCTCAGTAATTTTTTTCTTTACAATGAAGAATGCTGGTGTTCATGCATGTATGTTAAATGACAATTCTTGAGTCTGGAAAAAAGAAAGCTGAAAGGATATGGTAAAAAGGGTGGAATCACTAACAAAATCCTTAAATATCTGAAATATGAAGAGCCAGTTGAAGCTTGAAAGATGTATTAGACAAATAAAAGAATAATCTGTATAACAATTTACAAACGTAGAGAACTCATTAGGGGGTCCAAGATTTTAAAAAGTAAATCCAAAGACATAAAAAATCCAAGAAAGATGGATACTGGGGATATGGTGCAGGTACATTCTCAAACTATTATAGAGAACAATCTACAACAGTGCTCTTCAAAGTGTGGTCTAGGGTTTGTTACAGTCCGCAATAAGTATAGAAATTGAGAGTAAGCATTTAGAAACTTTCATCATAGTTTGATAGAGTAATTTTGTATCTCTTGAATTGAATGAAATATTGGGGACTGCATTTTGTAAGTCTGTTTTTTAATTTTTTAATTGCATGTTATCTCTCCATGATGGATTTGGGGGGCGGGCAGGGTAGAAATTAGTTCTTTACCACAAATATGTGGAAAAATGGACATAATACCATATGGAAATTCTAAGGATTTTGAAAGAAGAGAAAATTAACACCGAGTCTAAATATTCACATGTAAATAACAAAGTACCACATAATACAAGTCAACATTGGACTTGGTTTAGATTTTTTAATTAAACTTTAAGGATTGTTTGCTGTATTGAATTGCATGGAAGCAGACCCTTGATACATGGGAGCAAATATGCTATAAATAAGATATGCCTTATCTCACATGGCAAGCATTAATATAGGGACAGATTTTAACTGTTATCCTGTAAATTATTTCACTAACTATACTAAGGAAAAAACTAATATATCACTGATTAACTTTAAAAAATCCTTAATTAAAAGTTGAAAATTATAGTTTGAGATAGTTATTAATGTTTTGTCGTTTAAATTATCTTATTCAAGATAACAAATTCATATTTGTAATAAAATCTACATATTTTCAGGAGATAAAACATATAACAAAATATCTGCAAGTAAAATAGAATAGTATTTCTTTTTCTGTTCTATGAAACAGTATAAAACAGTATATTAATGTTCATAAGAAAAACAGAATAGTATTTAGTAACTCTCTCCCTTCTCTGTTTAATTTTTCTTCATACAATTAGGAGAGGCACTCTGCCATGAACCCTGAGCATCCCTGCACGTTCCTGTGGGGTGTGCAAGGAATCCAAGATCCTGAGCACCCTTTACCCGGGCCATTTCTCAGGGCTGTGTATGCAGTGAGCAACCTTGAAGGATGAGGTTACATCTCCCCGCAAAGAGCAGGCTTGCTTCCACTTACTATAAAAGCAACAGATCCCTCAGTGTTCCTCTCCCATAATGCCACCCACCACATGTGCAGGCATTCATCCAGTCCCACCGCATGACCCCATGGGGCTCGGGAGTGGAGCAAGGGAACCCGGCATGAACCTGAACCTTAGGCTGCTGCTTTTGCCCTGAGTTATAAAGTTGTCCTCTGCCTCTGACCCAGGAGTTTTGTGTCTTCTCTCAGCATTCATGAAACATTAACCGGCTCGCTCGGAAGCTTGTAAGGGTAAAATCCCAGACTCTTTACAGTTCATGACACAGAGCACTTACCACTCACTAGCTAATGTGTTATGTGCAGTATTTACTTGTTTAGCTTGCTTTATTGTCTGTCTCCCATATTAGAACATAAACTCCAAGGGGGGCAGGGATTTTTGTCTGTTTTGTTTACTCATATTTTGTTTACTCATGTTACCCTAGAACAAGGCCTGGCATATACCAGATGCTTAATAAATATTTGTATGAATACTGCAAAAATATTTATTAAAATTCATTGTAAAAATATTATATCAGTATTCACTAAAATCACTCAAATTATATTGACCTTCCATCCTCAAATTTATTTTAACTCAGTTTCTTCTGTATGCTTATTTCCTTATGAAATTAGTTCCTTATCAGTAACTTACTGATTAATACATGACATCTGATTTTCTTTTAGTAAGAGTTACTTTTTAATGTCACTCAAAGTAAACATACAAAAGAAATTGAATTAAAGGATATGTCATGATAATGCTAACCTTATTACTGAGTACTTCTGTCCTCCAGATTCTATACTAAGTCCTTTATATACATTATTATTTAATCTTTACAATAACCTTTTAACACAATTATGATTATTCTCATTTTACAAATGAAGAGAATGAGGTTAAATAATTTATTTGTGGTCAAACAACTGGTATCTTGGAGACAGAATTTGATTCTACCCAATCTGATTCTAGAGCCTATGCTTTTCACTAGTAAACTTAAAACAGGAGCAATAGTAATAAATAACTTAAAGGTCTTTGAAAATTGGAAAAAAATTAAACAGCAAAATGTAGTAAGTTTTTTAGTCCAATTAAGCTCTCATTTGGCATATCTTTCTTCAGTCTTTCAGAACAAGGGAAACCACGTTAAGTAGGCTTAAACCAAGAATGCATTCATAAAACAAATTTCCACAGTAGATTCTGAGATTGTTTAGCCTGGTTTCATATATCTGTATCATTTATCTGTATTCTAATAACATAAACACCATAAAAATTAAACCTCTCAAAAATTGACAGATTTTCAGGAAATACGTCCTAGTCAACAATTGATACTGACTGAGTTTGTAAGCATTTCCAGAGGCTTGGTTGATGTCCTACATACAGATCCTTCTTATAGTGTTAAGCTGGAACCAATGTATCCTACTCAATGCTCAATGGCATCTTTACTTTGGTAAAGTGAAAAAATACACAGATTAGGATCTGTGCCATACAGAGTAAGTATTTTACATGGTTGACCCCTAGGCACTGCAGGATCTCCTCCAGTCCCTGACATGCATGGTGCTCAACCATAACAGCCATTCCCCTAATGTTCTGAGTACTTCCTTTCCTCATGCTCCTGCCTAGAATGCTTTTACCCCAATCTGTCTGGCATATTCCATTGGCAAGTGACTCATCTTTGTATGTGCAGTTCTAGGCACACATTAGGCTCTCAGTCAATAGCAAATGAGTATAAAATATACAACTGGGCCAGGAATGTGAACTGATTCATTTCAGAAAGATTTTTAATGAAGTTATAAGCCAGAAAGGTAAAGTCTAAGTCATTAAATAACAACAACAATTAACCAGAACATTGCATTTGTCATTAAATAACAATTAACCAGAACATTGCATTGTTATATGACTCCAGTTTACCATAGCAAGTTCACCATATTAACTAAAATGCATTAGACTTTGCAAAGCTATGTTTCTGTTTTAGCCTATTTTAATCTATACATAGGTACAGATTCTTAATTTTACATTCTTGCCTTGAATTTTTAGCCTGGCTTTTTTGTTTTTTGGCTGCTCGGCTTGCAGGATCTTAGGTCTCTGACCAGGGATTGAACACAGGCCCCAGTAGTGAAAGCGCCAAGTTCTAACCACTGGACCGCCAGGGAATTCCCTAGCCTGGGAATTTGATCCTTGGGTTCTTGACCAGTAGGTAAAGAATCAGCTGAAGACTCAACATTTTCCATAAAAGCTTTCCTAAACGAATTCAGCCTACAGCCAGCTTCTCCTTACTTAGGATTTCTTCAGTGCTATGGAAACCTAAAGCAGGTCATTTTTCACATGGTTATGGACTGTATTAGCAGTGTCACAGAAGTATTATCCTATCCCTTTAACACAGTATACTATATAGTTCCTAAAACGGATTTTTAAAAAATGCATTTTATATCCTTCCACAGTACCTAATACATTGATAATCCCACAGTACTGAGCAGCAGTCGTTAAGAGTGTGGGGTTTGGAGACTTGAGTTTTAACCCTGGCTCTACACTTTTTAGCAGTATAAGGAAGTTACAGAACCTCTCTGCCTCATTGGTACAGTGGCGGTAATACCCTTACAGGATTAATGTGAGGAATAAATGAGATAAGGCATGTAAAGCACTGAGTACAATGCCAGAGCCATGCAAGTGCTCAAGAGGTGATAGCTGTGACTATTCCCTAATTTAGAGTCAATGTGGAAAATTGCCAAAGGCCTTCACTCTGATAACGATCCGTAGTTTTGAGCTTCTTTCATTTATCATTATCAGAGATTTTTTTCAGAGCTACTGTTTTTCCCATGCAGCAATAAAGTGTGGCTAAAAAGAATCAGTAGACGGGGAAGCCAAAGCAGAGAATGAGCCAATGGCAGACAGCTATTAAAGGACCAGGCAGAAAGGGAGCTGATGGAAAGAGGGATAGAGAACAGAGTTCCTGCCTTGTGCACTATTTCCTGGTGTCTAAGAATGAGGCATCGGGGCAAATGTTACAATGTTATTACATCATCTCATCAACTGTCTACCACAGCTGAGAGTCTCATGATTACTGTTGTTGGTGACTGCTGTAAAGGGGTTACCCTTTCTGGACACACAAAAATTTGACCAAAAAGGACCTTTAGAGTCCATGTCTCATTATTTTATCACATAAGCCAAATGCTTTTTTTTACTTTTTAACATCTTTATTGGAGTATAATTGCTTTACAATGTTGTGTTAGTTTTTGCTGTATAACAAAGTGAATCAGTTGTACGTATACTTATATCCCCATATCCCCTCCCTCTTGCGTCTCCCTCCCACCCTCCCTATCCCACCCCTCTAGGTGGTCACAAAGCACAGAGCTGATCTCCCTGTGCTATGCAACTGCTTCCCACTAGCTATCTATTTTACATTTGGTAGTGTATATATGTCAATGCCGCTCTCTCACTTCATCCCCGCTTACCCTTCCCCCTCCCTGTGTCCTTAAGTCCATTCCCTATATCTGTGTCTTTATTCCTGTCCTGGCCCTAGGTTCGCCAGTACCATTTTTTCTTTTTTTAGATTCCATATATATGTGTTAGCATATGGTATTTGTTTTTCTCTTTCTGACTCACTTCACTCTGTACAGCAGATTCTAGGTCCATCCACCTCACTACAAATAACTCAATTTCGTATCTTTATATGGCTGAGTAATATTCCATTGTATATATGTGCCACATCTTCTTTATCCATTCATCTGTCAATGGACACTTAGGTTGCTTCCATCTCCAGACTATTGTAAATAGAGCTGCAATGAACATTGTGGTACATGACTCTTTGAATTATGGTTTTCTCAGGGCATATGCCCAGTAGTGGGATTGCTGGGTCATATGGTAGTTCTATTCATAGTTTTTTAAGGAACCTCCATACTGTTCTCCACAGTGGTTGTATCAATTTACATTTCCACCAATAGTGCAAGAGGGTTCCCTTTTCTCCACACCCTCTCCAGAATTTATTGTTTTTAGATTTTTGGATGATGGCCATTCTGACCGGTGTGAGATGATATCTCATTGTAGTGTTGATTTGCATTTCTCTAAGGATTAGTGATGTTGAGCATCCTTTCATGTGCTTCTTCGCCATCTGTATGTCTTCTTTGGAAAAATGTCTATTTAGGTCTTCTGCCCATTTTTGGATTGGGTTGTTTGTTTTTCTGATATTGAGCTGCATAAGCTGCTTGTATATTTTGGAGATTAATCCTTTGTCAGTTGCTTCATTTGCAAATATTTTCTTCCATTCTGAGGGTTGTCTTTTTGTCTTGTTTATTCTTTCCTTTGCTGTAAATGCTACTTTTTAAAGTACTGCATATCCTTTTTCTATATTATTCAGGTCCCTTATTTTTCTCTTTCTCCTGTCTAATGTAAACTTGGGTTAGTAAGTTGGAGAAGAGGGAAAAAAATACAATTATCATCAAATATGTAACTATAACATGAAGAATACCTGAAAGATTAAAATTAAGGTGTAGCATTTATGGATGCTTCAATACGTTAAAAGGTAACTTGAATTCCTGATTGACACTTTGTCCCCCTTACTATGGATAAATGAAGTATGACAGATAGTGAAAATGAATTTGATTATATTTTTAAATGTACAACTTAAAATACATACTTACTTTCCAAACCTCAACACGCCTGAAACATAAGTCTGCCAGTGAGCACAATAAAACATGAACATCCCAACAAAAGAGCAGAAAAACAACCAGTCAGGATACGTTCCTAAGCGAACAGCAATTGAAGCTCCAACTGCCATAAAAACTGAAAGAAACAAGAACCATTAACAATTTAAAATAATTAATTAAATAATTGCCATTGACTGTTTAGAAATACAGAATTTTAAGGTGCATAATCTTGGCATGAAAATAAGGCACACTAAACAAAATAAATTCCTGAACAGACTTTCAAAATACACTGTGCAAAACTGCTTCCAACTGTAAACCAAAACAAACCAAACAGCTCAGTTTTTAAGCCATCATTAAAAGACAAACAAACAAAAAAAAAACAACTATAGGAAAAATACCTCCACTAAAACCTTACCTGTGGAAAGAGAGTCACAACCATGGTCAAAAAGTTCCCCTAAAGGAGAACAAGAATTTGTTCTTCTGGCTTGTTTCCCATCAATAGCATCCAGTGACTGGTAGATAAAGAGCCCTAATGCACATAAAAGGTATGTCCAGTACGGCGCCTAAAAAGAAATGTAAACAGTGAAGACTGGTGAGTGACAATAAGCTAGCTTCTGTTTGAAAATAGCTCAACCCAAGCCAAGTGACACATTTTCTTATGTTCGCACTTTATATCACCTCAGTGTGTTACAAGGAACATTTATAACCTTCCTTCTACAGATGAGAATTAAATTGAGAAGTGAATTGCTCTAGGTCATCTGGGTAGCGTGTCACAAAAGTCCGTACTGTGAGAGGCCGAAAGTTAAATGACCAAGCAAGGATTAGGACCCTGATTTTGATTCTTAGTCCACAGCTCTTTTAATATAACACTATTCATATATGGCACGGATTTGAAATTATTCAGTTAAGTCTCTGCTATGAAAGAAGATCTTAAAGACAAACCACAGACCCCAGCTTCCTTTCATGATGGAGTATCAGGGGCTGGATTTACTCTCCCATCTTGTATAACTAGAAAAGCAATAAAATAAATAAAACAACCATTTTCAGACACTGCAGGCAGTGCAGCACTGTGATCCCTGACAGAAGGGAAACAAATGACCTGAGCCCTGTGACTGCTCCAGCTTAGTGCCTATAGGCAGTCTCCAGGCCACAGTACAGGAGTGGGGAACCGGAACAGAGGCCAGCAATCCTGCTGTGCTGAGAAGAAACGCAGCAGAGGTCAGGAAGGTCAAGGCAGCTAGAATCTGTGTGGCAGAGCACTGGAGAGGAGAGAGGCACAAACTGTGGAGATCTAGAGTCTTTGGCTGAGAAGTGACCTGTGCCTAATGAGACAAAACTACTAACCAAGGCCAGGGAAAGAACCACTGGACAAACAATTCTTGAAGCCCACACAAAGCTGGGAATGGTTTATGTTCCCACCAGGCACAGCATGTAAGACCATGGGTAGAGTTCTCAGAAGTGTATTGCCTTAGCAGTGGGCATTAATTAGCCCTAGACCAAAGGCCCTAACAGATGTAAAATCTAGCCTCAAAAGGATCTGACTGATTCCAGGTAACTTAACTAAAGCCAACACAAAGTACAACATCTTAAAGGAATACCCCACCAAACCTAGTACCCCAAAATGTAAAATTCACAATGTTTGGCATCCAATAAAAATTACTAGTCATTCAAAGAAGCAGGGAAATATGCTCCACAACTAGGAGTAAAATCAATCGATAGAACCAGACCCAGGAATGACAGAGATAATGAAATCTGCAGATGAGGACATTAAAAGTTCTTATAAATATGCCTCATGTGTTCAAGAAGGTGGAGGAAAACATGAAAGACTACAGTGTAACCTCTAGAAATGGAGAGTACAATATTTCAATGTAAAATATACTAGATGAGATTAACAGCGTATTAGACAGTGCAGAAGAAAAGATCAGTGAACTTGCAGAGTACCGACAGAAACTACCCAAAATCATGCACAGAAATAAAAAGACTAAAAATAATTGAACTGGGCATCAGTGACCTGTGAGACTACAGTAGTCTAACATATATGTAATTGAAATCTCAGAAGGAGAGAAGAAAGAGGGTTGGACATGAAACATAAAAGAAAAAATGATGGCTGGAAATTTTCAAATTTGATAAAAATCTATAAACTTACATATCCAAGAAGCTCAACAAACCCCAAGCAGAATACGTTTTTGTTTTTTTTTTTTAAAAACCCACCAAGGCACATCATAATCAAATCACTGAAGACCTGTGATAAAGAGAAAATTATTAAAGAAGCCAGAGGAAAAAGACACATTACATACAGAAGCATAGATAATAATGGCAGAGGAAAGAGTAAACTTGAAGGTAGATCAATAGAAATGATGCAATTTAAACAAGAGAAAGAATAAAGATTTAAAAATGACCATTCTTTTCTTTCAGCACTTTATAAATGTACTCCACTTCCTCAGGGACCTGTGTGATGATAGCAATGGTCAACCCAGAATTCTATGTCTCAGAGAGGAAGTACAGCAAAATTGTTGACTAGGGTTTTAAAGTTAGATCTGTGTTTGAGTTCTTGGCTCTGTTATTTAATAGCCAAGTGACCCTGGGAAAGTCATGTAAACTCTCTAAACTTTGGTTATCTCATTTGTAAGATGTGAATAATACTTGCAGTTGTATCTGATGAAAAATATTCTTAGATGGCTCTTTACACAGAGCCTGGCACATAGTAAGTGCCCAATAAGGTTAGCTATTGTAGGGAGTTCCCTGGTGGCCTAATGGTTAGGATTTTGGGCTTTCACTGCTGTGGCCCGGGTTCAATCCCTAGTTGGGGAACTGAGATCCTGTAAGCTGCACACAGTAGCCAAAAAAAAAAAAAAAGTTAGCTATTGTCATTAAATTGTGTTTTGCATATTTTTAGTGGCAAATATAGTTTTTAAAATATCAATGTATGTATGGTCTATGTGGTAATTCTGCAAATACCAATCAACGTGCTACCTCATTCTTCAATCTAAGTAGAAGTTTACTTTGAACTTCAATAAACATTTCATCATTTGTTAATATTACATGCCCAGTATTAATAACTACACTATTAATTGCTTTAAAAGACTTATGAAAGGCTTCCCTGGTGGCACAGTAGTTAAGCATCTGCCTGCCAATGCAGGGGACACAGGTTCGAGCCCTGGTCCGGGAAGATCCCACATGCTGCAGAGCCACTAAGCCCGCGTGCCACAGCTACTGAGCTTGCGCTCTAGAGCCCACGAACCACAACTACTGAGCCCATGCACCACAACTACTGAAGCCCATGCACCTAGAGCTCGTGCTCCGCAACAAGAGAAGCCACCGCAATGAGAGGCCCACGCACCCCAAAGAAGAGTAGCCCCGCTCATCACAACTAGAGAAAGCCTGCGCACAGCAACGAAGACACAACGCAGCCAAAAATAAATAAATAAATATTTTAAAAATGCATTATTGTATTTGATACAGCAATCCACAGAGACAAGGCGGACAAGACATTATCATGTTCTTTGCATTACAGATAAAAGAGAAATTTAGGGAGGGGTGATAAAGTTCCATTGAGAAGAGCAGCTAGACTGGGTCTAGGCATCAAACCCAGGTTTTCTGACTGGCCCTATGGTAGATCTATCAGATCGGTCGTGCTGCAGGCTACACAGGCTGGATGCAGCTTCCCACCTGGATTCTTACCTATTCTTTCAAACCTGCTGAGAAGCACTTTCCTGCCCCCACAATACAATTCCAGGTGCAGTGAACCAGACAGGTGGGAAAGCGCTGCAGCTGAGAGAGACTTCTTTCCTCTTAAGCCCAGAAAGGCATACCAGTCCGCCAGCTGCTCGTTCGCTACCTTTCCAGTCTTCCCAAGGCCACAGGAGCTGGACCTATTTTCTCTTTACTCTGTTGTCATCACCTCCATTCCCACCTGGGAGCTATGAAACAGTCTGCAAATTTTCAACTTCTTTTCTCACCTGTTATCTCTGCAAAACAGGCCCCAGCTGGGAGATCCACTTACCGGGAGCAGCATGCCCCTTCCTTCCAGGAGTCTACTTAGCGTGGGTGTCACTACAGCAGACACTCTGGGTGGAAGCAGGATCTACAGGGCCACCCCAACTCAATTCTAGTTTTCATGTTAACTTATTTTAAAAAATTTTAAATGTAAGCATGGGAAAATCAGGTGTGGATTACAAAGTCTTAAGCAATATATCAGAATACTTCTGCAGAAGGAGACTATATAAAAAGTGGAACTTCTCCAGATCATATTAGATTCTTAATATTTAAAGTTCTTAATTATATAATTTTTATAATATCTACTGTATCCTTTAAGATCGGAATTTTATACTACATCACAGAAACCTTTCCAGGTCAAGCATAAAGATCTACATCATTCTTTTACATGACTGCATGGTACTCAATTATGTGGCTATATCACAATTTAAGTAATAACTCACTAATGATGAATCTTACATGACTGTGTGAAAGATTATTATATAAGTTTATTCTAGAAAACAAAATAATTACTAAGAATCAATCATAAGCCCTAGTCATTAAAAAAAAACACTAATACATTTAAATTGCTTTTCAGTTACATCACTGAAAAAGAACTGCATACAACTAAGTATTTGGGATATTTTACTTTTTCCAGTTACTTGAAATAAAGGATTAGAGAAACCAGAGATTTGAACCAGACCGTATGGCAATTATTCTTGTTCAAAGTAACTCTGGATCAGAGAGAACACTCATATATAGATCAATTATTTATCCTGGGTATTATACCCCTTTTTATACGTGTTTGAATGAGCACACACATCAGGAAAAGGACGAAAAGATTTAGAATGTGATCAATGAACACATTTCTTTTTTTTATTATTAATGAATTTATCTACATTCTTTTGGCTGTGTTGGGTCTTCGTTGCTGTGCGTGGGCTTTCTCTAGTTGCGGCGAGCGGGGCTACTCTTTGTTGCGGTGTGCGGGCTTCTCACTACGGTGGCTTCTCGTTGCGGAGCACGGGCTCTAGGCACCCAGGCTTCAGTAGTTGTGGCTTGCGGGCTCTAGAGCGCAGCCTCAGTAGTTGTGGCTCACGGGCTTAGCTGCTCCATGGCATGTGGGATCTTCCTGGACCAGGGTTCAAACCTGTGTCTCCTGCATTGGCAGGTGGGTACTTAAGCACTGTGCCACCCGGGAAGTCCCAGTGAAGACATTTCTGCTCACTGGACAAATTTTACTTACAGCTCAGAACTTAGAATACTGGATTTTGGGGAATACATTCTTAGGTTTTCTGTAAATGAAGATGCTAGACTAGGTAGTCTCTAAGGCCCCATCTTTAATATGGAACTAGAATCCTCTCAAGAGCAGGAGGTATGTTCTCTGTTTTTAAAATCTGCTGTTTATACCATGAGAGCTAAATAACTAGATGATTAAAATCAACTGATCAGGTTAACAGGTTACCTGGTAACCTATCAGGTAAAATGGTTTCCAAAAGGAATAATACATGTCTTGGGTTTTTCTTGCAGAGTGGTTAGGGGTATAGACTCTGCACCTGATCCTTGAGTTAGCTGGATGAGCCACTTAACCTCTCAGTGCCTTAGTTTCCCTTTATGAAAAATGGGAATAATCACTGTTCCTATCTCACTGTGAGAATTAAATGAATTATTACATGTCAAGGGCTTAGAAAAGTGCCTGGCATATGGGAGGAGCTCAGTATATTTTAGTTATTATTTCTGATACTATATAAGATAATTTTAGGTGATTCACAGATAAATTTTCATTTTAATACTTATGTCTTTGATGTATTTTGGAAAATATTAATTTAAAAATTATCTAGCATAGCTATCAAATCTATGATTGTAGATATTAAGGCTTCGAGTGTAAGTCTTTAAAAAGGAGTAGATTTAAAGTTGCTGTAAAGAAAAACAGTAAATAAAAAATAGCATAGGTAATACACAAAAGCAAAAATCTTCCTCAATTAAAATTTAGGAAATACTGAAACTATACAATGCCTATTTATATGAATTTTCATCCTTAAAAAGTGTCTCTTTGCTTTAAATAGCTTTGGATATAAGTTGATACAGATGCAAAAGGTATTACATAATCAGTAACGACTGGGTCACCTTGTAACAGGGAGATTTCAATTATCCAAACATCAATTGACTTCTCTCGCCATAAAAAATAGAAACTGCATTTATAAGAAGTAGGAAGAAAGAAAATCAGAAGACAGGTCAGGCATATGTGAAGAAATGTAACGCTGGTATGGCGTTAGAGGTGGACTTTGTACCCAGTCGAGTGATTCTAGTGATTTTTAAGCTAAACTCGTTCAATTTTAATAGGCTGCTAATCTGACACGGCTCTAACTCGTATTATGTGCCTGTGACACAGCTGAACCTGTGGCCAGGGGCACTTCCTTGTTTACAGAAGGACGGTTCCCGTTGGAACCGAGGCTGGGTAGGCTCCAAAGGCTTGGTGGTCACAAAGGGTAGGGTCATTCTCAGTCCTGCCCAGCAGGAAGACCCTAGCCGCTTACTGCCTCACCACGAGCTTTGGCTTCAGCTCGGGTGCAGGCCAGCATTTGAGAGGAGCACACCCACCTTCAGGAAATAAGGCGGGTTACAAGCTGGGGGTGGGGGGGGGGGGATGAACACCAGGCAACCAGCACCTCAGGGCCGGAGGGGCTTTCTCAGGACATTAGAAATCTTTACTTTGAAAGGCATTCTTCTTTCTTTGTAAATTTCCTGTGAATAGTTGTATTCTTTTTAAAAACCTCTTTTAGTACTTATTAGAATCCTTGTTGAAAATGCCAGCCTCTCACTGGGCCAAGGGAAACAGGCAGGGAGAGGGGAATGAAGAGAATCCCCTGGGCAGATCTATCATCATCAACTGTGCTGGGTGCTTTCACATCTGTTCTGCTCTTTAACTTCACAGAAACCAAGTGGTCGGACCCTCGCCCAGGTCAAACCGACCAGGAGTGGGATTTAAAGCTCCTTCTATACACCACAATGCCATGTTTTATCCACACTTGAACCAGAATTCTAAAGGAGAAACAGCTTGTTTCTTGGGAATCAAGTATAGGAAAGCCACAGGAATCAAAGGGACGATCCTCAAAGCAAAGCTACTTCTATATTACCTGCAGAAGCTCCTTCTAGAGAGGGCTGGATTTAGGGTGAGGCAAGCAAGGCACCGTGGCTGCAGAACTTAAGGCGGCATTTACTGCTCTCAGGGTCGTGCACATGCCTGCTTGCCTCACTCTACTCTGTGCCCTGCTTCTAGAACGTTCACCTCCTGCAAGTTATTTTGCTTTAGTAAGAGAGGCCACTCTCTTACAAGAGTCCTGCCTTAATAAGCGATGCTTGTTAAGTTACTGAACTGGTTAAAAAAAAATAGAGAGAGATAGGTGATTTTTAAAAAAGAGGAAATATTCTAGATTTCAAAGAAACCAAACCTATAAAAGAATAAAAGAATTTGACTAGGTTATTGCCCCCAATAACCTAGTTAAATACCCTGTTATTTTTTACCCCAACAAATAACTCTTTACTTTATAGTCCAAAATCCAACCAAATCTGAATTATTTAGACAGGGAATAAACCATTTCTTAAGGTCATTCTGATTTCCATAGATACACTTGCTTTTCGATTCAACTTTCTATCATCATGAAGGAAAGAAATTATTCAATGCCCTTTGACCCACCCTAGGCTGGGCACCTATCTGCTACAAACACTCTCTTAACAGACACTGACATGGATTAATATATATAGATCAAGAGGGCAGAGCAACAATTAGAGAAAGAAGAACAAAAACACCCCAAGTTAGCAGAAGGAGAGAAATCATAAAGATCAGAGGAGAAATAAATGAAAAAGAAATGAAGGAAACAATAGCAAAGATCAATAAAACTACAAGCTGGTTCTTTGAGAAGATAAACAAAATTGATAAACCATTAGCCAGACTCATCAAGAAAAAAAGGGAGAAGACTCAAATCAACAGAATTAGAAATGAAAAAGAAGTAACAATTGATACTGCAGAAATACAAAGGATCATGAGAGATGACTACAAGCAACTATATGCCAATAAAATAGACAACCTGGAAGAAATGGACCAATTCTTAGGAAAGCACAACCTTCCGAGAATGAACCAAGAAGAAATAGAAAATATAAACAGACCAGGGCTTCCCTGGTGGTGCAGTGGTTGAGAGTCCGCCTGCCGATGCAGGCGATGCGGGTTCGTGTCCCGGTCCGTGAGGATCCCACATGCCGCGGAGCGGCTGGGCCCGTGAGCCATGGCCACTGAGCCTGCGCGTCCGGAGCCTGTGCTCCGCAACGAGAGAGGCTGCGGCAGTGAGAGGCCCGCGTACCGCAAATGAATAAATAAATAAATAAACAGACCAATCACAAGCACTGAAATTGAAACTGTGATTAAAAATCTTCCAACAAACAAAAGCCCAGGACCAGATGGCTTCACAGGCAAATTCTATCAAACATTTAGAGAAGAGCTAACACCTGTCCTTCTCAAACTCTTCCAAAATATAGCAGAGGGAGAAACACTCCCAAACTCATTCTACGAGGCTACCATCACCCTGATACCAAAACCAGACAAAGATGTCACAAAAAAAGAAAACTACAGGCCAATATCACTGATGAACATAGATGCAAAAATCCTCAACAAAATACTAGCAAACGGAATCCAACAGCACATTCAAAGGATCATACACCATGATCAAGTGGGGTTTATCCCAGGAATGCAAGGATTCTTCAATACACGCAAATCAATCAATGTGATACACCATATTAACCAACTGAAGGATAAAAACCAGATGATAATCTCAATAGATGCAGAAAAAGCTTTAGACAAAATTCAACACCCATTTATGATAAAAATTCTCCAGAAAGTAGGCATAGAGGGAACTTACCTCAACATAATAAAGGCCATATACGACAAACCCACAGCCAACATCGTTCTCAATGGTGAAAAACTGAAACCATTTCCACTAAGATCAGGAACAAGAAAAGGTTGCCCAATCTCACCACTATTATTCAACATAGTTTTGGAAGTTTTAGCCACAGCAA
>NW_020175731.1:5787049-5791343 GCF_003031525.2 Neophocaena asiaeorientalis asiaeorientalis
AAAAAAAAAAAGATGCAGACGTAGAGAATGGACTTAAGGACATGGGGAGGGGCAAGTGTAAGCTGGGATGAAGTGAGAGAGTGGCATGGACATATATACACTACCAAATGTAAAACAGATAGCTAGTGGGAAGCAGCCACATAGCACAGGGAGATCAGGCCAGTGCTTTGTGACCACCTAGAGGGGTGGGATAGGGAGGGTGGGAGGGAGACACAAGAGGGAGGGGATATGGGGATATAAGTATACGTACAGCTGATTCACTTTGTTATACAGAAGAAACTAACACAACAATGTAAAGCAATTATACTGTAATAAAGATGTTAAAAGAAAAAAAAGAGGGCAGAGCAAAAATATTTACTCAAATAAGCTGAAAAGGGAATGGAGCCATAGTTTATTCCAGCCAGAAACAAGCATATGAGTATTCTGTGGTAGAGAATGCTACTAAGCTGAAGCCAGAAGAACCAGATTCGAATCACCAAGTTTTCTCCTCTTCAAATGTAGGAATTGTATTAAAGAGGCTCTCAGGTCCTTCAAGCAGTCAGAGTCTGTGATTCTAGTTTAGGATTAAGGAGCCAAGGAATGGGGGCCAAGGACTATATACAGAGCAGCATTCAGACAGAACTGCTTCATCAAGGTGAGGGGCATGCAATTCAGTTCTTGTTTTCTGTTTGCCCCAACTTTTGCTTACTTGTGTTAAAATTCCCCCGGTCCAAATTGATTAAGTATTTAATCTAAGACCAGGTAAAACTGAATAACGGTGGGAAAACATCATCTCCCAAGATTACAATTTGTTATTTCATGCATGCAGGCAATAATTTAGCAAATATTTACCAAGCACCTGCTTTACGCAAGGCACTATGCTGCGGAGAACGTGCAAATGGGCAATTGCTGTCTGAACTTAAAATATGGTAGACTGTCTTGCTCAGTAAGGACATACATAACCAAAATCACATCACACACATAACCAAAACAAAATGGAGACGTTCCACAAGAGAGCTACAAAGACCTGCGGTGGAAGTATAGCTTTCTGGCTTGGAATCCTGGTATCAGCTTAAAGAGGTTAATTTATTTCCCTTCAGTTTCCTCATCTATGATATGGGGATAATAATGATACCTAAAGTTGTTGAGAAGATTAAATGAGATAATAGACAAAAGCAGCTTAAGTTAATGCCTGGTACATAAGTAAAACCTGGTAAATGTTAGTAATCATTGTCATTATTATGGGAGTTTATAGGATTAAGTGGTTGATTTGACTCCAAAGAAGAAAAAAAATTTCCTAAGGATGTAGCATTAGGACTGGACACTGAGAGATGAAGTTGGACAGGAAAAAGGAAGAGGAAGGAGAAAAGAGAGGGAAAAGAAGGAGAGAAATCTTTGCCATAAGAAGTAGTTCAGGGCTTCCATGAGCGCAGTGGTTAAGAATTCGCCTGCCAATGCAGGGGACATGGGTTCGAGCCCTGGTCGGGGAAGATCCCACATGCCGCGGAGCAACTAAGTCTGCACACCATAAGTACTGAGCCTGCGCTCTAGAGCCCGCGAGCCACAACTACTGAAGCCTGCGCGCCTAGAGCCGGTGCTCTGCAACAAGAGAAGCCACCGCAATGAGAAGCCGGTGCATCGCAACGAAGAGTAGCCCCGGCTCACCACAACTAGAGAAAGCCCGCACGCAGCAAGGAAGACCCAACACAGTCATAAAAAAAAAGAAAAGAAAAGAAGTAGTTCAATTTGGCTGGAGTGGAAAGTTCCTTAACGAAATGGTGGTGTGAAATACAGTTCAGAACGCCACTGTAGAAGTTTAATATAAATCATTTAACTTTTTTCCTATTAATTTCCCTTCATCCCGTCATGTCCTAGAAATATCAACACAGTTAAAAAATAGATCAAATGTTATTATTAATATAGATATGTAGTCAGCATTACGTCCTCAATGGGTAGATAAATCCAAGCATCAGAGTCCAAAAACCATATGGGTTTTCCCTGACCTTTTCTGGAAGCAATTTGTCAAGTCTGAAAAAGCACTAAGAATTCTTAAGTCTAAGAATCAGAAAACAAGTTTCAGGCCAAGTTAAAGTCACTTAACCCTCCAGGCCTCAATCTCCTCTTAATAAAAATGTATGCTACTATTACTTCAGGATGGATGGATAGAAGAAATACTAAAATGGTGGGATGGCCATTCTAGGAAGGGAAAAAACTTGCCAGCCTCCTTGAGTTGATATAAGACACAAACGCAGTAATGGATGTGAACGTACGTTACATACCTAATAAGCATTACATAGAACCCAAGGTATTTTTCCTACACATCACACAGAAAGGCAAGAACTGCAGATGAGATGGTGGTGGTATGTGGTAAAAAGAATCCGGCTTTGTAGTCAGACCAACTTGGGTCTGAACCCTACCAGGTCCTGTCATTTACTAGCTCTGCGGCCTGAAAGCAAAATAGCCTGAACTGCTATGCTTCTTTTGTGCTATTGCTGGGATTTTATCAGACAGGCAATGTGAATCCTGTAATGGTGTTTCCCCTCACTGCTTCAGCCACCTGGAAGCAGTGCAGGATCTAATTACATTTCAGAAACTCAGTTTCATTTTATTTCAACCCTTACTTCCCACTTTTGGATCATTGCGATGTATTTTTTTTTTTTTGAAAAGTGCCTCAGATTCTTCCCACCTGCCACCTTTTTTTTTTAAATGAAGCATAGCCTAAAAATTAATTTAATCATAATTTTACCTTTTCCATCAGCCCCCCACCCTCACCCCGACATCCCTAAACAGATTCTCTTGGACTTCTTGGTATGGCCTGCTTTTTGGAAGTGCTCAACAAATGGTTCTTAAGTTAATAATAACATTGAAAAGTTCACAATTTAACTGGCAAATATCAGAAATATCCAAATGCTGTTAGACAAATCTAGGCCCAGTAAAAACTAAATTTTATTATAGGTTTTCAGGACATTTTTAATACCAGTAATATTTTTAACATGCTGAACAAATTCTAATTTTCTACATTTATCTGCATGTAATATATCATTTAGTCCTCACTGCATTCTTGTGAAATTGGTTTGGCAGGTATTATTTCTATTTTACACAGGGAAAGCAAGACTCATGTCACTCCATGCTGTGGCAGAGCCACATTAGAACCAAGCCTTCACTTCTAACCCAGTGCACTTTTCATTCTGGCGCACTGCCTCTGGGGAATTCTGCAAACAGGCTGCAACTTACTTTTTTAAAAACAATATGTAAATGAATTAACAACGGGAACGTCTGCTGAAAAACCATATATAATAACATATCCATCAATCAGCAAGATATTCAATACGTTTAAAATGTAGGTTTCATCAAATACTTTAAAAAATGGATCCATGTATGGAGGGCATGAAACATTTCCACTGTATTCCTGCTATCCAACCTCATCTCGAATTAGTTCTCCACAGGACCTATCCTAAAATATGATTATAAACGGAGTTCTCTATTTGAGGGAAAAGAAAGCAATGTCACAAAACGTGCAATACTCTAAAAAGCTATATATGGGAGTAGCTCCCTCTGCCTCCTGTCCCCCATCACACTCAGCCCAAGGGATGTTCCTGATTACCAAGTATAGAAAGCCCACATTATTTACTCGTCTTATTTTGGACATAGGTCAAATATTTATTGCTAATAAAATCCGATGGCTTTTACGATCCCTGGGTCGTGAAGATAAGGATTAATACCTTGCTAATACTTTTGTTTTCCACGAGAAAGTCAACGAAGCAACGAGGAAGTAACCTCTTAAAAGTAACTTATCTCTGATCAGTGCTACCAGTAATTACAGGATCACCAGCGCCAACCTTTGAGAAACGGACGGCTGAGTATAAAAGTGTTCAATGGGCATCTCGGGCTTGGCCAACCCAACCACAATCCCCGGAGCCAGGCGGGACGGAGCTGTGGGTGTTCAGTGCCCAGTGCGCAAAGGAACCGACTGCTTGTCCACCCCCCAGCTTGGCGCGGGATGGGGCGGCGGCCAGGCAGGCAGGCGCCCCCCGCTCCCAGTGGCCGAGACCGCCCGTCCGCCGCCCGAAGGAGAGTGGGGGTGGACACGGGACTGGACAGCGACCTTGACAGCTCCTCCGCCGTCCGGGGGAGGCTCGGGGTGGACATGGGACAGGGTAGCGGCGTGACAGCCTCCGGGCGGGCCGGGAAACGCTCGGGGCGACTGCGGCGCTGGGGCAGAGGCGGGGTTAGCCCCTCCGCGGCCCCGAGAGGCTCGGCCGCGCGGGGGGCTCTCCGGGCGACTCCAGAGGCGCACCCGGGGCGGGGCGAGCTC
>NW_020175731.1:5791365-5795089 GCF_003031525.2 Neophocaena asiaeorientalis asiaeorientalis
GGAGCAGCCAGGTCCAGTAGAGCTGCAGCGGCGGCTCAAGCAACGAGACGCCCGCGGCGCTGTAGCGGTGTTCCTCCAGCCGCCGCAGCTGCGCCGCGCTCAGCGGCTCGGCCAAGGCGAGGGGCGAGGGGGAGGGGCGAGGTGTCGGGGCAGGTGGGACAGGCCCACACTGGCCACCAGGTCACCGGGGTGGCTCCGCCGATCGTCACTTTCTAATTGGCGCGAAAAGGGCCCAGACTTCCCCAAGAGCCTGATGCACCTGCTTCTAAGACCCGATTCTTCTCCGGGGACGGCTGGTGACGCTCCCCAGAGGGAAGTCTCGACGGCTGGACAGTTAGAAGCGGGTTGCTCTAACTCATGCGGTGTGCGAACGCCCTGGCCTTTAGCCACACTGCAGGACGCCGCAGCCTGCAGAGCCGGGGGGTGGGGAGCGAGGTATTGTGTGAGAACATGATTTTTGCACGTCTTGGGTCACCGGCATGAGGTCTCCATCCGTCGGCCCAAAGAGAGGTCCTGCCTGATAAACACACGGGCACAGTTCTTTCTTCCAACCCCGAGGACTGGGGCCCTGGCTGTGTATTAGCTCTAGAGAACCCTCACTTGCAGGTTCAGGGATCAAGGTTCAGGGTTCAGATTCCAAGGTATTGGACCTACCACTCAGGACTCAGAAACACCGTCTAACAAGGGGACTGAATGGTTGAAAGCCAAATAAATGCCTATTTCTCAGAGCATCTGATACCAATAATAATGGATATTTTTACACACACCCTTCGTCCCAAAGACAGGGATCCAGGTGGTATCTTCCACTGGCCTGCGGAGCAAGCATGCTTGCCACACAATGGCAGTTCACCAGCTCCTTACCTCACAATGCACCCATTTAGACAGGGGATAGCCTGTCATAAACATGTCATTTTGCACAACCTTTGCCACTTGCCTTTTTCTTCACCTCCTGGTTCTTATCATTATGCACTTCTCTAAGGCATAGAATAAGCTCAGAAACTGCTTTCGTGATAGATCGGTAGGGCAGCAGCTATCGGCAGGTGCAGTTTGTCCCACAGATTCCACCACAACACCTTGGAGACGGGCCAACAAACTACTACCCGGCCCACCACCTGCTTCCATACAGCCCATAAGCTAAGTACAGCTTTTTAGACTTTTTTTGGCTGCCATTGGGTCTTCTTTGCTGTGCATGGGCTTTCCTCTAGTTGCAGCGAATGGGGGCTACTCTTCGTTGCAGTACGCGGGCTTCTCACTGCTGTGGCTTCTCTTGCTGCAGAGCACGGGCTCTAGGTGCATGGGCTTCAGTAGTTATGGCACGTGGGCTCAGGAGTTGTGACACATGCGCTCTAGAGCGCACGTTCGGTAGTTTTGGAGCCCAGGCTTAACTGCTACCCGGTATGTAGGATCTTCCCTGACCAGGGATCGAACCTGTGTCCCCTGCATTGGCAGGCGGATTTTTAACCACTGTGCCACCAGGGAAGTCCCTAGACTTTTAAATGACTGAAAAAAAGATTTTTTTCTGTGATGCAAAATTACATGAAATTCATATTTCTGTGCCAAGAATAAAGCCATATCTATTCCTTACATATTGTTTATGACTGCTTTCATGCTCCAAGGGCAAAGTTCAGTGGTGTGACAGAGAGCATATGGCTCACCAAGTCCTACAATACTGACTGTCTGGCGTTTTACTGTAAAAAAGATTAGCAATCCCTTCCTTAGAGCAATATGAGGGTATCTGCAGACCAAACCATGCATTGAATATACATCTCCTAATCTTTAATGTGAAAAACGATGCTGACAAATGCAGGAAAGGAATCAGAACGACAGAGATCCACTTTTAACTATGTTGGTTTTTTGTACAGTAAACTTGGAAATATCTATCTTTTAACTTAGTGCCATGAGTAAGCCAAGGAAAAGTCCTTTTCCAGGTAAATAAATTTAACTGTATTACAGATAATTTCTAATATACATGAAAAACATCAGAAAGAATGAAAGGGCAAAATACCTTTTTCCCATAAATGGGAAAAAGGTATTTCCCTCAAATAAAATCCATATTGAACAGTACCCAGATCATATAAAGAATTCCTAAAAATCCAGAAGAAATAGAAAAACAATAAACTAGATTTATGTTCCGATATCTATAACAAAACCCCCCAAACGTGGTGACATAAGCAAATAGAGGTTTATTTCTCTCTCACGTAAGTTTAGAATTGACAGCCCAGGACTGGGATGGTGGGTCCATGGTCATCAGGAACCCAAGCTCTCCTGTCTTTCTGCTCCAACATCCTCACTCTGACTTCCACCTACAAGGTCATCTCTTGGTTCTGAACAGGCTGCTGTAGTGCCAGCCATCCTATTCGTATTACAAGCAGCAGGAAAGTGGAAGAGGGTAGGAAAAAAGCTGAATGCCACTCAACTCAGCCAGCAAAGTAGAACGCTTTTTCAGAAGTCCCAAACAACAGCTGTACATACCTCCCACTGGCCAGAACTTAATCACCAGTCTACCTATGTTCAAGTGTAATCAAGGGAGAATAGATGGGTACAATCATTTGGTCAAACAGTCTGGCATTATCTGATAAAGTTAACGTGTACATACTCTGTTACATCACAATTCTGATCCAGGAGTGTATCCCAGAGAAATTCTTGCATGTGTCCTAGGAAACACATATAAGACCATTCATAGCATCTTTGTACAGTAACCAAAAGCTGTAAATAACCTAAATGTCTACCAATTCTGAATGGATAAAACTGTGGTATTTTCACATAATTTAATAGTATTTAGCAAGTTTAATAAGCTACGCTTATTAACATAGATAAATTGCACAAGCATAATACTGAGTGGCAAAAAAGCTTACAGAAAAAAAGGACAGTATGATTTCGTTCACATACAGTTCGAAGATAGGCAAGATTTTGTGTTCAGGAATACGTACATATGTGGCAAAGCTATGAAGAAAAGGCAAAAATGATGAATACAATTCCAGAGAGTCGTTACTCCTGGTAGAGAGGAAGTAAGATGGGATCGTGGAAGGGCACACGGATGGCTTCAAAGGTATTGGTAATTGTATGAGCTAGGATACAAAACTACAGAGGCTGAAACAGGATAGATGTTAATTTTTTTCTCACCTAATTGGGTAGACAATGCAGGGCTGGTATGGCAGCTCCAAGGTGTCAGGGACACAGATTTCTTCCATTTTATTAGTCTGACAACTTAGTGTGTTGCCCTTGTCCTTGTGGTCAGAAATGGCTGGCCACAACTTCCAATCAATTGGAAGGGGGAAAAGAGGGGAGACCCTGTGTTCCTTTCCCTTTAAGGGCATGGCCTAAAGATGCACACATCACCCTGCTCTCATCCCATTGGCCAGAACTTGGTCACACGGTTACATTTAGCTGCAAAAGAGGCTGGAAATGACGTCTTTAGCAGGCCAACCATTATTCCAGCTAAGACATTTCTATTGAAAAGTGGGGGAATGGATACTGGAGTGTCATCTAGCTGTCTCAACCACAGTTTTTAAACGAGGTAATAGGAACATGGTATTCATTTTAGTATTATTTATGCTATATGTATGTGTAATCCTTTTCTTTTGCAAATATGGAATAGTTAAAAAGTAGTAAAAGTAATAAAAATTTCAAAAGCACATCTTCTTTAACACTCATGCTTCTAAGCTGCTTTTCACCTTTCCCATGGTTTTTATTTTTGGGGGGGCGGGGGGGAGCGGTTGGTGAA
>NW_020175731.1:5795183-6078868 GCF_003031525.2 Neophocaena asiaeorientalis asiaeorientalis
AGCTTTTGGTGAATTTTTGGAAATTTCAAATTAATTCAAGGCGTATCTGTCTAATGTCAGAGAAAAGTAGATTAGAGATTTCCTATCATTTTACCTCTTGCATCATGGCTTCCTTTGATTATCATGGTTTATTACACACTGGTTGATATATATATAATTTTTCCTTTTCCTGAACAAACATGGCAGCTTACATTTAGGCGTTACTATTCTATACCAGGAACTGTTCTGAGCATCAGGAGTTATTTCACTTAATCCTCACAAAAATCCTAGGAAGCTGGTACCATTGTTAGTCCCCATTTTGCAGATGAGGAAATTGGAACACAGTGAGGTTCAATAACTTGACCATGATTGCTAGAATAGAGATACAGCCAAGATTCCAGCCAATGTAGTCAGAGTCCAGAGCCTGCACTCCTACCTGTGGCTAAATGTCACCTAATAAGTTACATATATTAAATAGCAGACTTAGATGAGTATTTTTGTCAATATTAAGCAGTCCTTTTTCTATATATCATCTTACTAAATTTACTAAAACTAACGATACATTCCCTTGTTCAGAGGACTTTGGTAAAGTCCAACCTCCCTAGCTTGGCATTCTAAGGTCCACTCTTCCAGTCTTATCTCCCAAGTGCCTCTTCCCTCACTCCCCTCCCTAACTCCGATGCTCCACCTTCATGGGTCCATTAGCTGTTCCTAAACATACCAAGCGCTTCCTCATGCCCCTCCCCCAACTTTGCTCCCTGGGCTTAGGGAGTACCTTCCATCCTTCATCATCCCTAAAACAGTGCTTATCAGTCAAGGCTCAGCTTAAATTCCTCCTTCTCTGAGATGGCCTCTCCTATTCTTCCAGTTGACCTCTCCTGCTTCCACACAGAGTACTTTGTACCTTGTCATCCAGTCTGTCTTGGGGCACCTATTTATGTACTGATCTGCTTCTTGTCCAGCCTCAGAGTATCAGGACCACATCCCTGCACTGAGTGTGTTCTTGAGTTCTTGGCACCCAGCAGACATCCGTACTTTTAAAAACTCTTTGTTTTGAAATAGTAGATTCACAGAAAGTTGCAAAAATTGTACAGAGAGATCCCGTGTACTCATCCCCCAGCCTTTCCCAATGTCTTACGTATCCACAGTACAAGAGGCATCCACAAGTTTTTAGCTGATTGCTTATCTTGGTTTTACTACTGGTTCTTTTTGTGTAACTTGCACTCACATTTCAAATCTTCTTCCTCAGCGTCTTCGACATCTAGATCAACTTCCCACAAAATGTTACAGTCTCATATAGCCACATTAGTTTAGGTGTAAAATAACTGCTTCAAAAAGCCCCTGGATTTCATTGGTTTGGAAAAAGGCATGGATTGCAATCAAGAAATCACCTGGCTAGATTTGCAGCGTAGCAGAATCTTATCATTCAGGGAGTCAAGCTATCTGTGTAAGGGTTTAGAGCTTTGGACCCACAGGCTGGAGTATTTAGGAAGACTAGTATAGTTCTGTGGTATATACTTGCCTTTTCTCATCTACTTGCTTTGGTTTATTTTGTTTTTATAGTTTTGTACTGTGTGACTCTAAAGTCTAAATTTTATAGAACCATGGAACCTTACAAAATACACGAGCAGAATACAGTTTTCAATAACAGATTGACAAAAACCTTTGCTGTCTTCTCTAGAAATGCTTAATTTCTGGAACAAGGTCAGAAAAGCAAATTTCACAACAGAATCCCTCAGATGTTGTAACTGCTTTTTATCTGAAATTGCAAAAGTGATTTAGGGTTGGAAATTGATTTCCCTCAGAGACACGGTTCTTAGCGTTCTGCCCTATTTATATCCTTTAACTGTCTTTTATTTATTATCCTTTTCTGAGTTCACATCCTACTGCTTTAAAATGTTTTCCATGGTATGATCTGAGGAGCACTAGAGGGAATCTCCTTCCTCAAAAATTCCTTCTTCAGCAATCTGAGGTGCATAAAGCCCCACAATGAGTTATTCCTATTTTGGAGTTGGGGCTTTTAGGATAAGCAGAGGAGGTCAGACTTCCATGTTAGGTTAGGTCATTATCAAAAACACCTTAGGAGGGCTTCCCTGGTGGCACAGTGGTTAAGAATCCGCCTGCCAATGCAGCGGACAGGGCTTTGAGCCCTGGTCCGGGAAGATCCCACATGCCGTAGAGCAACTAAGCCCGTGCGCCACAACTACTGAGCCTGCGCTCTACAGCCCGCGAGCCACAACTACTGAAGCCCGTGCGCCTAGAGCCCGTGCTCCGCAACAAGAGACGCCACCGCAATGAGAAGCCCACGCACCACAACGAAGAGTAGCCCCGCTCACGGCAGCTAGAGAAAGCCCGCGTGCAGCAACGAAGACCCAACGCAGCCAAAAATAAATAAATACATTTATACTAAAAAAAATAACACCACCTTAGGAGTGATGCTTTTATCAGAATGTCTTTCCTCTGAGACACCTGAGAGAGACTGGCTCCAAATAAATAGCCATGCGAGGAACTTGCGAGAAAGAGGGCTGAAGCTGCGCTCCCAACATGGTCGAGCACAGGAATCACCTGGAGATTCTGTGATAATTCAGGTTCTGAGTTAGCGGATCTGGAGAGAGAGCGGAGGGAAGCGTTTTCATTCCTAACGAGCTCCCAGGTGATGCTGATGCCGCTGGGAAGCGACCACACTTTGACTGATGAGGGACTGAAGCATATTCAGTCTTAGGAGGCTTGGGTGGAGGCACAGCTCTGAGCAGGCCCCAGGTGGAAGGGGGATGGGGCAGAACGAGGAGACACAGGGCTGAGGACAATTAAAGGATAAGAAAGACCAGGCTGGCTCACTTAATTTTGGTTCAACCTGTCCTTTCCAGGGCAAAGAAGGGATATATAGATAGATATTAAATTTTTCTATTTTATTTTTATATTATATATATGTATATTGGAATTGAGATCTACTTGTTGGTCCTCAGTGAGGGTGTTTGTTGTTCATAGTTGATGAGTCTTTTCTAACAATCTGCTGTGCTTCCCAGACTGGGATACCTTTAGCTCCCTGACAATATGCTTGGAACAACATCCATTTGAAGATCTGGGAAGGAAAAAATTACTTTTCTATTAAATAAACTCATATATCATGGAGAAGAAGGTAGCATGTGGATAAACTTTAATGAGTAGCACGTGAGGGGTGGTGGCAGTGACTTCACGCTGGGCTCTCACATCCTGTCCAAAGTTGTTCTTTCTTCTGCAGAGAGGAGGGCTGTCGAGGTAGACAGGGTGAAGAACCTGTGATGGAGATAATGCCCGCGAAGCACAGAAGCAAGAGCTCTTTTCTTTCTAGTGTTGATTTTCTCATTGCCGTTTCCTCTTTCTTTAGTTTCTTGTCTGGTGAGGCTGTTTCTGGCTTCATTTCTGTCTCGCTTATGTTGACTGCCCTTCCCTCTGTACAAATAATAATGTGTTGGTCTGTCCTCCTTTCCTCCCTCCTACTTGACGTTGACCTTGGTCTTGGCCTTCACTGAGCCCTTTCTTGCCACGCCCTCCCTCTCTGTCCATCACTGTTGCTTAACTTCTTCAGGGAGTGGAGTTACTAAAGGCAGACTTTGGGTCAAAGTCCATGCTGGCCACTATGAAGACCTGGCAGTCATGGAAAGACCCAGGAAACAACTTGTCTCACCGATGAACTCCTGCTTCTACTGCTAGATAATGTTTCTTGAGCCTTAGCTAGGAGCTATGAAGAAGCACATAAAAATAACCCCACATATAGAGGCTCTGTCCCTTCTTGGCAACCTCCACTATTACCCTGCCTGCCTCTAGCTCAGTGGTACTGCCCAGGGCAGGAATGAGAACTGAGTTTCCAGTGAGCCCCCTTGGACACTCAGGAATGAGGCTGGGGTGACCAGTCCAATGGCACTTTATCCCATAGCTTGCAGGGGATACATCATTTGGCTCTCTAGTGCTTGGAATCTTCCAAATGACCACATGACTTCAAATCAGCTTTGGTTTATTTTGAAACGTGGCTCCCTTCCAATTATTCCTCATCCCAATTGCCCAAGAGGGATGCATTACAAAGTCTGAATAGTGGCTCCTTTCTTTGCCACAGTGTTGCTGGTAACGCCTAGTTATTTTTTCTTTCTTTCTTCTTTTTTTTATTAACTTAAAAAAATTTTAAGCCAATTTTTTTTTTTTTTTTTTGCGGTACGCGGGCCTCTCACTGTTGTGGCCCCTCCTGTTGTGGAGCACAGGCTCCGGACGCGCAGGCTCAGCGGCCACGGCTCACGGGCCCAGCCACTCCGTGGCATGTGGGATCTTCCCGGACCGGGGCACGAACCCGCATCCCGAACCCGCATCCCCTGCATTGGCAGGCGGACTCTCAACCACTGCACCACCAGGGAAGCCCAAGCCAATGTTTTTAAATTAGTGTATAATATCTTTAATGTATTTTCTTGGTCTCCAAGACTAGGATGAAGGTGAGAGGAGAAGGCTGGAAGGATGAAATCTCTTGCCTGTGGATAGCTGTGTAAGTGCTTATCTATGAAAAAGAGAGACATTCTCTCTAAAGCGATCCCTTGGGAGAAGAAGAAGTTATGGTCAATTATGCATTTGAGTACAAGGTTTTTGCCTTTAAAGATGTGAGTCTGCCAGTACCCCCAAGCCACACTCTGAGTGAGCCCCCTGGGAGTGTTTAACTGCCCTGTCACCTCCCTGGTGTTTTGTCCCTAGTAATCAACTCCAGATAGAAGATAAATATTTATCTAGGCCAGAGGCTACTCCAGCCAGTGCATCTGGGGACAGAGAGAGATCATCAGGTGAGTTTAAGAGGGTGATGACAGCCCTTAGAATCAGGAGAATTGGTCATTCCATTAGTGCATTTATTTCTCTCATCCATTCTAAGTTATCAAAATTTAATTACAAAGGATTACATAAATACCTACACGTAGCAATCAGCTAAATCTTTGGTACAAGGATGGTAATTAGTGACCCAGCTAAAATAAGGAAATAAAGATACAGTTCAATTTAGAATCAAGTAATATTACAGGGAGAGTTGGTGAGGAGACTGTCTGGTTTTCTTATTCCTTATTCTACTCCTACTCCTAGGAAAAGAAGGCCAAATTTTTATTTCTAGAATTCCATTCAAAGGAAGAAGGAGACGGAGGGTTAGGCCTGGAGTCAGGGGAGAAGAAGTGGTGATAGTGGAGAGGTGAGAGAGATCTTGGTAAAGGGGAGTGAGGAGGGCACCAGGAAAGGGAACAGAGGTAGTTGGGGGCTGGCTGACCCCCTCATTTTTATAGCTCACGTACATAAATGTTTAGAAGTTATAAATCAAGCTAACCAATGGTTAATAAAATAGTTATATCCTCCAGTTTTTTGGGGGGATACCCTCATAATGACCTGGAAGGCTAGATTTGAATGCAGAAATATCAAAGTCTTCAGAGATACTTGGCAAAATATTGTGGCCCACCGAGGCCCAGGTCTCCCTGTGCTTTCTGCCCTGCTCCCTCCTGCACCATGAGGGGTCGCAGGTACACACAGGCAGATGCCCTGCCTCATGCACAAGCTCAGTCACATCCTCCACACCCCAACTCCCTGACAAACAGGTGCCTCTAGGCCACCCATTGGGCCTCGGGGTATATATTCTGGTCACTTGGTTCTTCCTTGGGGGTTTGAACTCAAGGAAAAGGCCCACAAAGTCTTTAAAAGTGTACTTGGCTGCAGTCTGCAAGAGGCGGGGGAGGTTCATAAGAGTTCTAAGTATGCACATCCCCTTGGTTCCATGGCCTCCCTACTTTGTGGAGGGAGATATGGCTAGAGGAGGGCCAGAGTGAGGCTCTTGAAAATATAGAGGTCCCTCTTGCCCAGGTCCAAGGCTAATACTAAGTGGTAGAACTGTCCAGTCTCCCCACAAAGAACATGTTTAAATGTAGCAGATAAAGGGAATTCTCTGGTGGTCCAGTGGTTAGGACTTGGCGCTTTCACTCCATGGGGCCCGGGTTCTATCCCTGGTTGGGGAACTGAGGTCCCACAAGCTGTGCGGTGTGACCAAAAAAAAGGTAGTAGGTAAATAGCCAAGCTGTGGCCTTGGAGGTTGAAAGAGCGCAGGTCTACACTTGTCAAGGAAGTTTCAGAGTCACTTGTCTTTGGCTGGACTCTACTGGGTTGGACCATAGGCATCCTGCAGTCACCAGTATAGCCTGAAGACCAGAGGCCTTTCCTTCTCTCCATTTTCTAGGCACCAAGAAAGATTCCAGTTGACCCAGGGCCTGAGATAGGACCCAGAAGGAGGGCAGAGAGAATTTCTCAATCTCTCTGGCTAGTGGGGAGCTCAGAGTCATAGTTAATTTGATTTAGAAAAATAAAATCACGTGGCATGTCCTGTACTCCAACCTAGTGTGATACATGCATTGATAATAACAAATACATAAACCACACTATCCGATCTCTGAATCCTTACAGTGTTCTCTTATGCCTGCAGCCTGCTCTGTGTATGTGCTTCCCTTTGGGTAGTAGTGTGGTATATTATCAATTTCTTGAAGGCAGAAGTGGCTTCTCACTGAGTTCCTAGCTGAATCCATCACAGTGCCATGCACACATCAGACATTCACGAACTCATTTGTTGAGATGAATAGAATGTTTCAGAAATCAAGTTAAAAATGAGTGGTTAAGCAGTATGGTATTGGCACAAAAACGGAAATATAGATCAATGGAACAGGATAGAAAGCCCAGAAATAAACCCATGCACCTATGGTCAATTAATCTATGACAAAGGAGGCAAGAATATACAATAGAGAAAAGACAGTCTCTTCAATAAGTGGTGCTGGGAAAACCGGACAGCTTCATGTACAAGAATGGAATTAGAACATTCTCTAACACCATACATAAAAATAAAACTCAAAATGGACGAAAGACCTAAATGTAAGGGCAGACACCATAAAATTCTTAGAGGAAAACATAGGCAGAATACTCTTTGACATACACGGCAGTAATATCATCTTTGACCCACCTCCTGGAGTAATAAAATTAAAAACAAACAAATGGGACCTAATTAAACTTAAAAGCTTCTGCACAGTAAACGAAACCATAAACAAAATGAAAGACAACGCACAGAATGGGAGAAAATATTTGCAAATGAAGTGACAAACAAGGGATTAATCTCCAAAATATACAAACAGCTTATGCATCTCAATATCAACAAACAAACAACCCAATAAAAAAATGGGCAGAAGATCTCAATAGACATTTCTCCAAAGAAGACAGATGTCCAAAAAGCACATGAAACGATGCTCAACATCGCTAATTATCAGAGAAATGCAAATCCAAACTACAAGGAGGTATCACCAGATACCTGAATGGCCATCATCAAAAAGTCTATAAGCAATAAATGCTGGAGAAGGTGTGGAGAAAAGGGAACCCTGGGAACCCTCCTACACTGTTGGTAGGAATGTAAATTGGTCCAACCACTATGGAGAACAGTACGGAGGTTCCTTTAAAAACTAAAAATAGAGCTACCATATGATCCAGCAATCCCACTCCTGAGCACATATCTGAAGAAAACCGTGGTTTGAAAGGATACACGCACCCCAATGTTCATTGCAGCTCTATCTGCAATAGCCAAGACATGGAAGCAACCGAAGTGTCCACTGACAGATGAATGGATACAGAAGATGTGGTACACATATACAATGGAATACTACTCAGCCATGAAAAAGAATGAAATAATGCCATTTGCAGCAACACGGATGGACCTAGAGATGATCATACTAAGTGAAGTAAGTCAGAGAGAGAGAGACAAGTAACATATGGTATCACTCATATGTGGAATCTAACTTTAAAAAAATGATACAAATGAATTTATTTACAAAACAGAAACAGACTTAACAGATATCAAAACCAAACCTATGGTTACCAAAGGGGAAACCTCAGGAGTTCAGGATGAACATACACACACTACTATATATAAGATAGATAACCAGCAAGGACCTACTGTATAGCCCAGGGAATTCTACTCAATATTCTGTGATAACCTATATGAGAAAAGAATCTGAAAAAGAATGAATATATGTATATGTATAACTGAATCACTTTGCTGTACACCTGAAACTAACACAACATTGTAAATCAACTATACTCCAATAAAATTTTTAAAAAATAAAAAGTGAGTGGGTTATGGATGTATTGCCTTATTCCAATGTTTCTTGGAACTAGTAGGGTTTTTTTCTATTTCTATATTAATCTAGATGAAAACATTCATTAAGCCTTCTTTTAAAGTGAGCAAATAGTGTAATGCTTAAAAAAAATTTTAATGTTGTATGTTTAGTTCCCCAAAAGAATTTTTGGTAAATCCTGTGATATAATGTTTTTCTTTAATAGAATGAAATTTAAACAAAATTAGAACAAAATTATAGGAAAGCTAATAGCAATGACAGCTCCTGATATTTTTTGTTCTTTGCAGTTTCAAAATAGACTTTTTCTTCCTTGTGGGAACTTTACAGTAAGTACCCTTAATATGAGGAGACATCATATGTAGAAAAATAACATTACCTAGCATACAATACAGTTAGAGAGGATAAGTCACGACTGGGGAAACAACATTTTGTAAAAATGCTCTATAGTTGCATTTACACAATGTTTATAAAAGGCATAACAAATTGCCCATGACTTGGCAAAACTGGTCAATGAGTATTTGAGTTAAGCAACCAGCCCACAGCTGCAATGAGGCCCTGACCCAGCAGCGAGCTGCAGGGACCACGCCGACAAGTTTGGCCACACTCTTGTTTGTTTGGTTTGCACATGGACATACGGTCTTCACGTTTTTATAGATTAGCCAGATTTCTCTTATGTAAAATATCTTAGCCAATAATGTGTAAATAGGTTTCCTGATTAACATGGGTATTACATAGGAATTGCACACATTATTATTTTGAAGGTTAACTGAGAACATGGGGTGATAGCCAATATTCTTAAGAGCCATAAGGCAAGATCACCAACCAAACAAAACAGAAAAAGAGGCAGCCACCAGAGTTTGGACGAGAACTCAAGTTTTCCCTTGCTTTTCTCCAAAGTACTGCAACTACCTGGATCATTCACTCCTTCCCTTTATGAGCCCCACAACTACTACCCAGGTTCCTGGCTATCATCACATCTTCCCAGCTCTGATCTGGAAAGAAAGCAGAGCAGAAACTTTAAGATGCTGTCCCAGGATGCTGTGGGTCTCCCTGTAGGTCAGGATGTATTTAGCTCCTAGAACAAAAGGCCAAAAGAACAAAAGGGAGGGAGGCGAGGGAGAAAACAATAATGGTACGGTACTTGACTCCCCCTTCTACTCCACTTCCCTAACGGAGACTTTCTCTGTAACATCAGGAAGAGTGAAGGATGTTGCTAAAAAGATGACAGGCTTGCACGAATGTTTCTCAGTTTCTAGATTTTGGGAAAGGTTTTCATCAGTTTGAATGGAGGCCATCAGCAAACTCTAAATCTGTAACCGCTCTGTAGTCTGCAACAGCTCTCCATCACTGTGTCTAGCTGTCTTGGCAGGAACTCTGGTGGATTTGGCCAGGATGCTATGCCAGAGACATGATTTGGGTCAGGCCTGAGTTTGGTAGCATCTTGGCTCCCAGCGTTCATCCTCCGTTCTGGCTGATCATGCAAACCCGAAACACATAAACGAATACTGTGTCATTTCATCATAAACACTTCAGATTTATTGTACCATTCATTGAATACATTTTCCCTTCTGTTGAGAAAACTTGTCTGAAAGACTTTAAAAAGTCTTGTAATGACTTTAAATGGGGAAAAGGGCACAGATCCCTTGGTGTTAAGTAGGGTTGTATGAAATAAACAACTCCCCTTTGCTTAGAAAAATCTCTTAGATCAAAAGAAAGATGTGTTTTTAAGATTCTATTACGGTGTATTGTACTGTTTTTTTTACTCTAGGGGAAAACAAAGCATTTAGAGCCTACTATTTTAAATTAAAATAAATGCTTTTGCTTATTCTATAGCTTGCTTTTTTTGGAAAGTACAGTGACCAAGCACAGACAACAATGACCAAAATGCTAACTTGATATGAGATTTTGTTTGCAATTTTTAATTAAGCAATCTGTGCAAACATCTTTTTTTTTTCTTCAACATCAGGAGGAAAGAAAACAACCACACTTGGGAGCCTGGGAGCAAAACAGAAAATGCTTTCTCATTGCAACCCGATTTCAAAGCAGTGGTGAGCAGAGCGGCAGTGCCCAGGCCCTTAGTATTCCTCAGGATTGCTTGAGTGCAATTCTCGCAAGTATGAATCAATTATGCTAGGAGGCACACCTTGCAAGAGGAGCCTGCAGAAGGAAAGACCACCTAGAAAGGACGAGAAGGAAAAGGCAAAGTCAAAACCGTCTACACGTGAAAAATCCCTGAAACAAGACTTCTTGACTAGCTGCCTGGAAACGTGACTAATTATGTTCCAGTTAGTTACAAAGATTCACTCAGTCCCTACTTGGAAAGCTTCTCCTGGGTTTAGCACCTTTAGAATCTAAAACATTTGGCATCTAGAAGGAAAAGCAAGTTCCCTGCAGACCCACAGCAGTTTTTTGTTCCCTACTATTATTCGTTCTCAAATTCCTCACTAGTTGGAGAGTGTTTATTGCTCTTTTCGAGGTTCCTCTATAGATGATTTAAGTGTTCTGAATGAATGGCAGAATAAATGCAAATCGTGTTACAAATCAGTGGGAAGAACTGTTTCCAGTTTGTTAATGTTCCTATCAATTAAGCACAAAGAGTTCCCATTCAAGCACATGGGAGAAGAAAAAAGGAACTACTCCTTTAACTTTGGCTATTCATACACTGTCAAAAGTGCAAAAATTGGAAATATTTTGTTAAACATAGTAAAACCTGTCCAATGCCTTCTGAAGGTGAGAGAAACACCTACTAATATTTCATACTTACCCTCCATGGTTCTGAATTATATTTAAAAAATAAAAGTACCCTTCACGAGAGAACCCATGAAACCATAAAAATGGTCCTTTAGAGAAGTGTTTTACTACTTGCTAATAAATTCACGTCCAGACAAAAACAGCATGCCATTTGAACATTCTGAAAACTTCTTTAATGCAATTTGGGAAAGTCATTCTCCTTTTTTTTTTTTAAAAAAGTCACATATTGGTAGAAATGATGCCACTTATGTACATGTCCATTCCTTGATGCAAAGAGCTCAGAATGCTTGGGTATCACTCATTTTCATCTACATTAAACGCTTTAATTCATGCTCTACTGCATTCAACAACTTGCTTCATGTCAACAGAAGATCGTTGTGATGAGTAAGTACTAGCTGTTAATGGCAAGATACTGAAATACACATTAAAACTACAATGTTAGGGAGTTTAAATAGCCTATTTTCATTGGGTTGCATAATGAAAATCATGCCATACTCCACAGGCTTGGTATGGCTTATGGCAGTCATAAGCTTCATATGCCAAAACCATATGAAAGCTTACCTTAGATGATAATATACATTCAAAAATCCTTACTGTGCTACAACTAAGGAAAAGAGAGAGAGAGAGAGAGAGAGAGAGAGAGAGAGAGAGAGACATGTTGTAAGCATTAATAAAGTGCTAAAACCAAAGTTGAGTACTTGGATGAAATTATGGTCACGATTATGATGAGGTGATTTCATTAATCCTTAGTCAGGTGAAATGTACAGGAAAATAGAAGCGCACGGAATGAAGGGCTGGGATCCAGTCACTTCAAAAGGATCATTAATAGGTAAAACATTTATTAATAGGCACAACCACTTTGCCTGAACAGGTGGCAAAGCCAATTCGACTGTAAAGTGAATAATTATGGTAACAGTTTCCAAACCATTAGCTAAAGAACCCCCCCTACAACATATATATATTGTGTTTTTCAACAACAGAAAAACATGGACAATCAACAAAGCATTAGTATACATATATATATGTTGAAATTCTAAAAGGCAAAATTATCAAGTGGATATAGAAATTAGACTAGAATATTCTAGAATATTGTATTCTGAACTGACTATATATGACGGATCTAACTAAATGCAAGGCTTAAAAAAACAGGCTAGAAAGTGACTATACGTGCAATCTACAGAACTTTTAAAGAAAGAGTCCTAATTCTTTCCTCTTTCGAAAGTTGATGTTATCTCTAGAAATTCAGAGAGCAAACATTGTAAACTCAGGCATGGGTCTATGTCATTAGAGTTTACATCAGGTTGTTCACCTAGCCCCAAAGAACCTCTTAATTGGCTCTTCCAAATAGGGGATCAATCGTACATATACTGTAGGACTCATTTATCGCTTAATACATTTAGTAATGGAGCCTAGAATTTTCTTTCCTTTTAAGTTCATGAATATATGAAATAATCTTGGTCCCATGAAATTATCCAAAATGTTCAACGGATAGATGGGTTACAGACATTCTACTAGAGAATTTTTCATTGGAAAATCTTAAATATGAAAGTTTCCAGATATTGGATTCAACCAGTCCAAATAGTTTTTTATCTGTGTCCTCTCCCCATCAGAAATGCCCAGAACAATTCTTCTACAACTTAGCAATGGAAAAATGTTCAATTTTCTGAACTTCAACGTGAATCTAACGAACCCACACTGGAAGCTATCTTAAAGGAAGAACATCTCTCTCTACACTTGAAAATATTAAAGAAATGCCAAATGATTCCCAAATTTTGGTAACCTTATATCTAAAATGAGGCCATCTTCAAATGTGGCTTTCTGGCTTTATTTATGGGAACCTGTGGTATGGTCCTTAGTTTTCTGACAACACTTATTCCTATATTACCTAATATCCTTGAATAATTTTGCCTTCCTTGTTCATGGCATAACCACTGCACGCCATGAGCTGCTAAGAAATACATTTAAAAGCAAATAGAAAGACAAGCTTTACATGCAAAGTGCGATTTCATGTAAGAGGAATGGAATGGAAAGAAGAAATATCCAGTGGGATATGAACTTATAAAACCTGTTGCTGCCCCGCCAGGAAGATTGGTTGTCCAGGGGAATTTACTCCTTGATATATCACTGCAGAATTAGAATATTTGCACCAGTATTTATTTATTCTCGGTTGACAGTCTTACTTTTTTTTTTTTTCACAGCTTAACTTGATTCAAGTCACCTATTATCAGATAACAATCTGATGATAAATAATGGTGGCTTTACTTTTAGGACCAAAAGCTTTTACTAATATATCACAGTTGATACCTTATTATGAATTTATATACTAGAATACATTATTTATGTTATTAAATTCAATTACTATACAATTACTATAAAGAATATAGCATTTATATGCATAACATTATTCACTTATGGAGGACCCCAAATGTTGAACCATTTTGAAACCATCATTTTATATCATTAGCAACATTCAGGTATTTTCAAAGCATGCAGAAGTGGTATTGGGTTTTTGATTTTTGCGTTCTTGTGTTTTGGGTGTTGGAACATAAGTACCAACAATACCTTGGAACTAATAAGGAGTTTAGAAACCAGATGTGTTTGCAACTATGACCTTAATCTGCCTTTAAAGCTAATAAATAGGACTTCCCTGGCAGTGCAATGGTTAAGCCTTGATGCTTCCAATGCAGGGGGCCCGGGTCTGCTCCCTGGTCGGGGAACTAGGACCCCACGTGCCACGTGGCACAGCCGGAAAGAAAAAAAAAAAGCTAATAAATAGCTAAAAGAACAACATTTAAATTTGTATCCACTATCTCAATAGTAAAGTTTGAAAGTTTCTAAGAATAGCATATGCTTTACATTTAAGAGGAAAAAAACTTAAAAATTTTCTTTCTTTCAATTGTGAATCTACTATCCTGTATTACCTGAGGATGGACAAAAATCATAACAGAGAGAATACTGGTTTTTTAAAGTTACAGAAGGAAAAAATTTTTTCGAGAAGTTTCTCTACTATATTTACACTAGATTTAGGACTAAAAAACTCTTCCGTTGTTGTTGTTATTGTTGACATAAATACCCTAAGCATTTACTACGTTTTTTCTAAAATAGATATTTATAAAATTATATCTGACTTTTAGATTATAATTTCTTCATTATAGAGGGTAGGAAAAGCAAAGACTTTGGTTATCACAAAATGGCAAAATAATGCAATAAGAATGAGAGGAAAGACATTAGGATCATGTCACTCCTTATCTCCTAACGGTGACTCTGACAGCTGTAAGAGTTTTCATCGTATCCCAAAAGGTATTGATTGTCAAGAAAAAAACTTCAGGATAGAAATTATACTCAGTTAATATGAAAATTGATTAAGAGGACAATTACACTGAGACTTTTCTACCCCATAAATCTTCATGTGCTTTCTTGGTTTACATTAGCTGCAACACTTCTGAAAACTAGTATAAATGAAATGCATACCTACAAATGGAAATTCTCTAGTGAGACTTTTAAAGGAACAGGTTATAATATGTGTATGCTGAATTCTACATGTGTAATATTAAATACTAAATTGGCAAATTTACATATACATTGAAAGTTTCACAAAAATAGTAAACTAATTAAAAATAGTTAAATTCCTCAACTACAGTTTCATTAAATGAGTTTTTACGTGAGGCTTCTATTTATCTAAGATGGACTACGTCACCAAAGTAATACCCCTTTGACTTGATTCATTGTTACCATGCTGTGCCCATACCACAGTTCATTGAAATTAATAGTGCTTTAGTTAACAAGAATTGCGAGAGATGAAAGTAAGTCAACTTAAAAAATCAAGTAGCCATCACAAACAAGAGTGAGTGCAGAATGTAAAAATGTCTTCTCTCCCCAAATCTTCTCCCCGCTTCCTCCCCTCCCCCAGAAAATGCTGGCAAGTAATTGGGATTTGGCAGTAAGGACAATAATTAAATGATTTTCTTTCAGTTCAGTCTACACAAGATCTGGGATGTCATACCTTTCACCTCCAGTTTGCATTCGATCTCCATTGCCCCAAGGTCATTGACTGCTTTGCAGCTGTAGGTGCCTCCGTCATAGGGGCTGGGCTTTCGAATCTCCAGAGTACAGACTCCCTGGTTGCTGAACATCCTGTATCTTGGGTCATCCACAATAGCAACTTTGTTTTTCATCCAGGTAATTTTGGGCTGAAGATGGAAGCAAATTAGGGCAAAACGTATCTGTACTTAGCCTAATAATAAACCATCAAAGCCAGTGACAGAATTTTAAAGCATGGCTTAGAAAGAAAAGACTACATCTAAGAATAATCCACGTCAACTTGAGAACCGTTTCTCTCAGATTAAATTCTACTTAATGCTTGGCAAGAAAGCGAATGAGCAGTTCTGAAGAAGCCAGCCAGATTTGTTCAGAGGACAGCCCTGGGGCAATCTTCCCCAAGATTCCGTTACATTTAAATTTGATCTACAGGTCCATGAGGTTAACTCATCCTGGAGAGTGTACATTGCTCAGTGTTTTTCAAAGAATCCCTGTAAGGTGTCATCACCAGCCAGTTTTCTCTACTTCCTTTCCCTGATATGCTTTTCTAATTCTTTATGGGCTGCTTATGCCTCCTCACCACTTAATCTCTCTTCTGACATCTGTTTTCATCACCTGGTGGCAATGGATGGATCTACTCCAAACAGATAACCCCAGATCAATCGCCCAGGAAGGTTACTCCATTCTGCTTGACTTCTGAACTACAGTCGATACCACTGACTTGCCATTTCTTTTTCATATTGTCTTCTTCTCCCTTCTGTAAATGCACACCCTCCACACTCTCTCCTCTACCTCTTATTGATTTTGTCTTGCTCAGACCCAAGAGACAGCATCTCTCAGTGTCCTTCACACAGTCCTCTTCCTCCTTCCGCCTTTCAAATGGCAGTATTTCCTGAGGCTCACACCTTGCTCCTTGACATTTTGCTTCACTTCTCCCTTTCGTTTGATATTCCTTTCTAGAGCCTTGGCTCCAAGGGGTGGGATGCCGTGTCCCCATGCTTGGGTCACCCAAACCAAGAGTCACAGCCCTCGCCTTTCTCCCAAGCTCTGGCGATGCTCTCCTCGCCTCCTGGTCATTCCCGCTTGAATGTACCAACATCACCTCCAATTAAACATGAATTCAGCATCTTCCTCCCACCCTCAGGCTGTCTTCTCCCTTTGACTTCTCTATTTCTGCTCATGGTATATGCAGGAAAAATATCACTGTTTGCAATTTTTCCAAATTCTAGGGCATTTTCTCTCAGTGCCACCCAGGGGTAGATAGCTCTATGGGCAACATTCATTAATTTGCTGTTCTTTTCAAATGCCAGCAACATGAAACCTGAAATCCTTTCTAAATCTCTTCAGTCAGATGCAATCTCTCCCTTCCTGGTACTCTGTACCCTTATCACTGTACATTCGAATTCTGCCTTGCACTATAGTACAATTACTTGCTTTACACTATTACAGAAAGCTTGATAAATCAATATCACCATCTAATTTTTCAGGTGACACAAGATTACTTCCATCTCTTTATCTCTCCGTTCTTTTAAAAATAAGTGGTTTGGTTTTTCCTTAGAAAGTATCCCTTAGTTAGTAAAGAAATATAAATATTTTTTCTACATTTAAATAGTGTCCTTAATTATCCACCAATACCACCACCCAGAAAAAGACACAAATAGCAGTTGGGAGGTAAGTTTATATTACTACTTATAATTATGACATAATGAATATAATAGAGGGAGTTTGGAATTAATTTTTAAATTTAATTAATGTGATTGAAAAAAACCAAAAACATGGTACCTTAGGATTTCCTCTCACACTGCAGTTCAGGGTGGCATTGTAACCAGCTATGGCGTAGGTGTTGACCAATGGCTGAGTAAACATGGGTGCCTCTGTGAAATTGAAGTCTTCATACACTGGATTTTTGTAGATTTTACCTTAAAAACAAGCATTAGAGATATACAAATTGGCCTGAGAATATATTATTCTTAGCATACTTGACTCACGTTGAAAACTTCCCTGAGCTTAGAAAAACATGTGTGAAGGCCACAGGGCGTTCATTCAGAAGGATACCAATGTACAGCCCATCACACACAGGAAAGAAACCCAGAGGGGTCATCTGGAACTGAAATAAGTACTGGGAAGAATTCAGTGTCTGCGTGTTTTGCTCACCAATGTGCTTTAATGTGAAAGTAACGAGGAAGGGCAGGAAGGACACGGTTTATGAGGAAATGAAGTGACAGGGGTGGAATCCAACTTCTCCTTTCATTGAAAAGTGGCTCTCATGTGTAGCATCCTTGAAGGTGTCCAAGAATAAAAGTAACCCAAGCTCTAAAAGTAAATGGTGACTTTTTCCTACCCCTGTGATCTTAGCCATTGAGAGACCCACTACCCAGATGTTGCCATGAATGAAAGCTTGTACGTTAAAAAATGCAATCATAATATAATTTTCCTTAAAATATTTTACTTGTAAGATTAACATTTTGGTTGGACGTTCTTACCGTAATTTTATTTATTTATTTTTTATTTTTTATTTCTTACGACAACAGAAATTTATTCTTTCACAGTTCTTGAGGCCAGAGATACAAAATCAAGGTGTTGGCTGGGCCACGCTGACCCTGGAGATTGTAGCAGGGAATCTGTTCCTTGCCTCTTCCAGCTTCTGGTGGCTGCCAGCATTCCCTGGCCTGTGGCTGCATCTCCTTACCATAATTTTAAATGTGTGTTTATGATATTCTTATCCCCTTTCACCACATCTCTTTTTCTTTCTGTCTTCTCTGTCTCATCACTGAAAATCAAGGTTCCCAGATGTCCAGCCCGCTTCCAACTCACCATCCTTGGCAATCACGGCACTCTCTTTTGTCATTGTTGCATCCTCACTGAGGCCGCACATGTTTTCAGCAAACACCCGGAAGTAATACTCATTTCCGATAACCAGTTCAGTAATGGTGGCACTGGTTCGGTGATAATGCTCAATGACAGTGAACCACTCCTGAAAACAAAAATAATAATTTGAGGAAAATCACTTAAAAATACACAGCTATTTCACCTGTTGATTCAAATAAATAACAGGGATGTTGCATTAACTAAGAGGAAAAAAGAGACTAATTTTTTATACTGAGGGTAACAGAAATGTATATTTAATTTGTTTAACGCTTTACAATTGATTTACACTTGACTACGTCATTTAATCTTCATTTACACATTAGATTCATTTACCCTAGATGTGGATGGAAGAAATTTTCATATGTTGAGGTTTGAAGAAGTCATTCTGGCTTATATGTGGTTTAACTTAAACTTTATGCTAACTAGAACAGCCCGTTTTGGGGCCTAATAAACATACATTGTACATCTGCTCTAACCATTTAAAGAAAAGCATGCACTGTCCAGAAGTGAAGAAGGTCTCTTTCGAAGATCCAGATAAATGCCTCCTTTCCTGGGACATCAATGCTTGTACTCCTCCCGCGATAAAGCTCCCTTCCTCGGGCACCAAGGTCGTAATGACTTGCTGTGTATGTGCTGAACTGTCTCTTTTGGAAACCTTGAAGGAATGTATCTCTGTCATATCTGAGGTTCTTTGTTCAAACAAGGTTAAAAACTGTGCTGAAAGCTATGTTTCTGTGGAGCAGTTCCTCAGAGCTGTCTGAGAGGCTGTCTGCCGGGCTATAGTCCTCTCCTCTATTCTTTTTTTTTTTTTTTTTTTTTTTTTTTTTTTACGCAGGCCTCTCACTGTTGTGGCCTCTCCCGTTGCGGAGCACAGGCTCCGGACGCGCAGGCTCAGTGGCCATGGCTCACGGGCCCAGCCGCTCCACGGCATGTGCGATCTTCCCAGACTGGGGCACGAACCCGTGTCCCCTGCATCGGCAGGCAGACTCTCAACCACTGCGCCACCAGGGAAGCCCTCCTCTGTTCTTATAGTAAATTGGTTATTGATTATTTCCATGGACAATGTCAACTACTATCTTTATATTTTCTACATTACTGTGCAGTGTCTGTCATCTGTCTGTCCACCTACCTACCTGCCTATTTATCTTTTGTATAACAAAGTATAATTATAGAATTTTCATGCCAACTTATCTATTCTGAGGGAGAGATGATGCTAAATCGCAAAAATTAATATCACCCAATCAACTTGCCTAACATTATTACCATAGGTTCTTTCAATTCTTTGCTCAGATATTACTTCTTCTACTGTTTACCCTCTCACCACTCTACTTTGGTCATACTTTTTCACCTTAACCTGGCTATGTTTTCTTCACAGTACTTGTTACCTTAAACATATGACATACTTACTATTTTACTTGCTTATCTGCTACCTCCCCCACTGGAATGGATACACAGTGATGGTAAAAATGGACTTTTCTTCTCACCCCTGTATTTCCAGTGCCTTCTCACAGCACCCGGTATACAGTAGGTAGCATGCACAAAATAAATGTTCATTGAATACAGGAATGAATGGATGAGCTAAAGCTATATTATTCTTTTTATTTGACTTTTTCCTCACCATGTCAAGAAATATAGTGGTTTCAAAGTTTATCTTGCCACCAGTAGAAAACCACATTGTACTACATATGTTTAGTACCACTAATTGAGAAAATACATTTGCTGACAAAAAATTTCAGAAAGGAAAACGATTTTCCTTGCAACTTTTAGGGGCCATGATCATCTCTATATTTGGGATATTTTAAAGACACCAGACAATTGTAGTTATGCCCTCCTTTATTTCCAAAGCACTTTATGCAAACCTTTATTCCAACATTTATTATACTGTTTTATCATTTGGTTTTATGTCTTTCTGCTTGCTTAAACTATGAGTGGTCCAAGAGCAGGAGCTGACTTTTTTTTTTTTTTTTTTGCAGTACGCGGGCCTCTCACTGTTGTGGCCTCTCCCGTTGTGTAGCACAGGCTCCGGACGTGCAGGCTCAGCGGCCATGGCTCACGGGCCCAGCCGCTCCACGGCATGTGGGATCTTCCCGGACCGGGGCACGAACCCGTGTCCCCTGCATCGGCAGGCGGACTCTCAACCACTGCGCCACCAGGGAAGCCCGAGGAGCTATCTTTTTGTTTTTGATCCACCAGCTAGAACACTGCTCAACAAATAGTTACTGAATGAATAAATGAATGTGTTGGCATACACCATGAGAACAATGTTTATGGAAGGTATAAAGACTACAGAAATTTAAGTGAAAAACAGCATCTGTAGCCACAGTGAGATAGTGGTGTGGTGACCTCCGGGGAAGTGCACTGGGCAGAGTGAGCATCTTCTGGTCTGTAGGCCTGCCCTTGCTGAAATGCACCAGAAACACAAGTGGATGGGATTGGGGTTCCTCTCCTGTCAGCAGGCAGACCTCAGACACACGAAGCAGCAGGAAAGTCCTGGCTCAGCTGGACTTGACTAGATATCTGAGAAGACAGCAGTTGGAAATGTGGTGGGGGTGGAAGAATGGGGGGCACCTGGAGGCAGTGTGGTACCCCTGGATTCACTGCCAGTATCTGGACCAAGGTCCAAAGAAGAGCCCTCATTGCTAAGGAAATCCAAGGTGGTCAATACTTCCCCTGCAAAGTCATCCATTGATCTAGCTCTCAAGCTGTCCAGGTTTGGCTGAAACATGTTTCTTTAAATGCCAAGTCTTATTTTGTCATTTAACACCCACCCAGGGCTGGGGGGAAAGACATGCTAGAAATAGTTTATGGAAAGGCAAGGCTTGAAATCCATTCCAGTTACTTAGACTGCTCTTTCCAACCCTCTCCCCTTCTATGAACCCAATGTAACCTTATACCCTAAGTTCTTACTGACATCTAGTAGTGTAAATGCCTGCAGACTTTCTATCAATATCATTTGGTACGATGTTTTACTCTTCCTATGAGAATGAATAGTGGCTCCAAGCCATACTGTGTCCGAACATTCATTTATTCATTCATTGACTTACAGGTAGAGCAATGGTAGTTGTAGTGGATGGATTCTGATTCAGAAAGACCTAGACTTTAACATTTAAAATCTGGTGATCTAACATAGGTAATAATAATTCATACTCCAACTGAGTTGCTTCTTGAATACTCTAAATGCTTCTCCTCCTCAGGACCTTTGCATATGCTGTTACCTTTAGAATCTTTCTTTTCTAACTGGAATTTTTTTTTTTTAAAGACATCAGTCTATGCTACCAACATTCATTTTACAAGGAGGAAGAAGTTGCACGGGTGCAGATCTGAGTCAGAATCCACAGTGAGTAAATATCTGTTGAACGAATAACTTTATTGAATTCTACTGAGCATTCTGCCAGTTGCTTTATATTGTTTTGGCCTCACTGCGCGACATGCAGGACCTTAGTTCCCTGCCCAGGGATCAAACCCACACCCCCCGCAGTGGAAGCACGGAGTCTTAGCCAGTGGACCTCCAGGGCAGCCCCTGTTTTAGCCTCTTGATAAACAAGCGAGGTAAACATCAGTGCCCTTATTTTACAGATGAGGGAAATGGAGATCAAAGAGGTTAAGTGACTGTCCATGTGTATGTGGTTTTAAGTGGAAATGCAAGTCCAACTCTTCGTGGCTCCCAAGGCTTTACCCTTTCCACCGTGCCACATCACTTCTCCATGTCCCTCATGAGTTCCTCACCAGAGAGGACCTCATGCTTCCCCCTTTACTTCTTTTTTTTTTTTTTTTTTTTTTTTTTGGTACGCGGGCCTCTCACTGTTGTGGCCTCTCCCGTTGCGGAGCACAGCCTCCGGACGCGCAGGCTCCGCGGACATGGCTCACGGGCCCAGCCGCTCCGCGGCATGTGGGATCTTCCCGGACCGGGGCACGAACCCGTGTCCCCTGCATCGGCAGGCGGACTCTCAACCACTGCGCCACCAGGGAAGCCCCCCCCTTTACTTCTGATGAAATGTTATTTTGCTGCTGCGGAACCAGAGAAAGCCAGACCTTACCATGCTCTTCTTGTCGGCCTTCTGGATCGTGTACCCTGTAATGGCAGTATTCCCATCATCCTTTGGTGGTGTCCATGATAGAGCAACATTCTCTCCCCAGACATCGTCGATCTTCACAACTTGGGGTGGACCCGGACGGTCTGTAGGATGAATTCATGGCATCACTGTGAGGTCACTTTCCCCCCAACCTAGACCTCGTTACAGGAGGATATTTTAAAATGTCCCTTCCTTCCTGTATTTCTACCCACGTTTCTTTTGCATTCTTCTCCTCCGGAGAAGTACAATGCACTCCTACTAATCTTATCTGGAAACCCTTGACTTTCACTTTCATGGAAAGAAAAGGATTTTGAAAGGAAAATGTAAATGAAACTTCAAACATCATTAACCATCCCTGCAGGGGCCTACGACTGGCAGTGAGTCACAGGCTACCCTGCCTAATGGGAAAGGTAAGCTGATGCTAGACTTGAAATCATAGAGCCTACCTGGGCTGTGTAGCTCCAGCTTTCGGTAAGAGGCCCGAAGCCCACAGTCTGTGAGAGAGGTCCTCTGCTGCCCTCAAAAGGCACCTTTAATGGGAGTGAGGAAAACTTATTTCCTCTGCCATCGCTCCCTCCAAGATTCATTTGTATTTATCAGTGTCTCCATGTTATGGAAGTGGAATGCATTTGTGAAGAAATAAAGTCTTTCTTCACTTTATTTTCTGCACTATGAATTTCTGTGACCTCTGACCTTCCAGTAAATTGCAGTAACATTCAGAAAGGCCCAAAGTCAAGTAAACGAAAACTTGGGGGGAGGGATAAATTGGAAGGTTGGGACTGAAATATAACACTAGTATATATAAAATAGATAACTAATAAGAACCTACTGGGTAGCACAGGGAACTCTACCCAACACTCTGTAATGACCTATATGGGAATAGAATCTAAAAAGGAGTGGATATATGTATTCACTTTGCTGTACAGCAGAAACTAACACAACATTGTAAATCGGCTATACTTCAAGAAAAATTAATTAATACAAAAGAAAACTAAATCTTCATTGGGAGGCCCCCTCAAAAAAATCACGCATAGAGGTTCAAGGAAGGACAATAATTATCTTATGTACCTGCATAGTACTTGTTAATTTTTTTCAGAGAAATTTCACGTCTGTTATCCTTTGCAGTGCAAGCAGTACCCTTTCTGTCCTGAAATATTTTTCAGGTATTAAAATGCAACTATAATTATTTCTATTTGAAATGTCACATTGAAAAGAGCAAATATCAGAGTGCTTTCTGGTCATGTTTTTCTCTCTTTTAAGCAACATTTAACATGCAGTCCTCATGGGCTCCGGGGGGTGGAGGGAAACCACAGTGATACTCCTCACTTCCTTTCTACAATGACCAACAATGAGTCTCTACAACCACAGTTTTCTATCTCCTGTTTTCACCAACTTGTCCTACAGACAGATGTCTTCTCCCAGTTCAACTTCCCACCTGCACCCCAGGTCTGCTTTGTCTTCAAAGTTCACGTTGGCTTTTCAAACACTTGCTCCCCAACAGTAAATGGCTAGATTTTTACAGTCATGGCAGAAACATGAACTTGGGACTAATAAAATAAGTAGGATACTAATTGTTACTATTTATTGAACACTTTGAGCGTGTGAGTGACGTGCCAGGCGCTCGTAACTACCTGGTAAAGTAACTACATGGCAAAGTAGGAAAAATAAAAAAGTCCTTCCTCGTGTTTCAGAGGGCAAGGCTCTTCCAGACCCAACCACAAGGGCTTCCATTAAAATAGAGCCAGCGCATAGCACAGGGAGATCAGCTCTGTGCTTTGTGTCCACCTAGAAGGGTGGGATAGGGAGGGTGGGAGGGAGACGCAAGAGGGTGGGGATATGGGGATATATGTCTATGTATAGCTGATTCACTTTGTTATAAAGCAGAAACTAATACAGCGTGGTAAAGCAATTATACTCCAATAAAGATGTTTAAAATAAATTAATTAAATAAATAAAATAAAATGGAGCCAGGCCAGACCCAAGGGCACATAGAACATCCTCAACACTCCTTTCAACTTAACAAAAATCAAGACAGTTTAGTCAGCACGAAAAGATTGCTTAGTTTAAAGGACATGAACTTTCACCTAAGGGAAGGCTTGCCACAGGAAGCTGCTCCTTTGGTTAGAGAGCCTCTAGTTCTAGCACGTGTGCTAAACTATAATCATAAAATTGACTGGAGACAAGGCTTCTCCTAACTCTGCTCTTAAATTCATTTCTTGACATTGCAAAAATTATAGAACAGTTCAAGAGAGAAGGGTCTACTGTAAGAGATCCTCCCTCTATTGCCCTAACTGTGGAAACAAGTAAGAACTAACCTTGTTTGGAGAGGTAAGTATCTAAGCCCTGCACGACCAACCACAATTCAGTCTTTAACTGTTTAACTCTGTTTAGGTGTACCTTTCTTACATTTAATAAAAATTCTTCATTCTCCATTAACGTTACTATTAGCAAATTTTAAATGTAGTAAGAAACATGTTAAACTATATCTAGAATCTATAATGTTTTCTTAATGCAAGAATTCAACATGGGAAATAGTGTTATCATTGAAGAGTTGAGAAACAGAGTAAGAGAGAACTGGATTGTAAAACAGTACTGATAGTTTTCACTAGAAAGTAATATACATTAATTTTCTTTACTATATATGCCCTAAGTCTCCCATGGTTAGTCCTTTTAGTCAGTGAAAAATTATTCTAAAATGCTAACCAATCTTCCTAATTTATCTATTTTTTTAAATTCTAAAAAGAGGAATTTTCTGTAGAGCCAGCCTAACAGAAGAAATTCTGACTCTTGCCTTATTGACAAGGACAATTTGTCTCCATATAGAATGTTCTAGTTCCCTCCTCCAAACCTACCAACAACCTGGATATCAATGGATGCAGTTTCCACGTATTTTTCCACTTTGACCTGCAGATCATATTTCCCAGAATGGCTCCTCTCTGCTTTTCTGATAAATATGATTGTATCGGTCTCAGAGTTGCGAATGTTGATCTGATTCTTATCAATAGGTGCACCATCTTTCTTCCAAGTTACTTCTGGTCTTGGTTTTCCCTTAAAAGAAAAAAAAAAAAGACAGAAAAAGTAGAGGCGGGAGGGGATCAGGTTGTCTCATTTCTTTTCAGCATTAAATAAGTGGGCAGTGGCTTACCCCATCCTAGGCAAGTTTGGAAAATGGCCTGGTGGTGGGCAGTTATAGCAGTAACGTAATATTCACTACTGCCCATTGATTGCATTCTGCATGCAAGGTACTATGTTAGGTATGTGATATTTATAACTTCCCTTACTCTTCACATCAGGATAAGTATCATTATCCTCATTTTTTTTTTTTTTTTTACCGGTACGCGGGCCTCTCACTGCTGTGGCCTCTCCCGTTGCGGGGCACAGGCTCCGGACGCGCAGGCTCAGCGGCCATGGCTCACGGGCCCAGCCGCTCTGCGGCATGTGGGATCCTCCCGGACCAGGGCACGAACCCGTGTCCCCTGCATCGGCAGGCGGACTCTCAACCACTGCGCCACCAGGGAAGCCCCCCCCCTTTTTTGATAAAGGTATTAAATGACTTGCACAAGGCCTTGCAGCTAAGTGCTGGAAGCTGTGGTCTTCTAGCCAGGTCTCTTCAGCTCCAAAGCCTGCACATCACAGCCTAATGGTTCAGAACATGGGCCCTGGGACCCTAGAATCTGTATTTGGATCCTGACTCCACTACTTAATAGCTGTGTGACTTCGGGCAAGTTACTTAAACTCTCTGCCTCAGTTTCCCAATCTGTAAAGTGGAATGAGAGTACCTTTCTTCAGGGTGGTTATCACAACTGAAGTTCTTAGAAAGCATCTGTGCACTGCAGAGGTGTTTCATTAATATCATCTACATGCTAATGATTATTAGTTCCACTCATTTCAGACTTGTCTGTAATTCTCTCTCTGTTCTCTCTAGCAGCTGAAACTATTCTTTAAGAGCAGACTTTGAGGAATTATAATCTCATTCAAGGACATGAGTTTTAGTTTACGTTACAAAGAAACTTCCTAGGATTCCTGAGCACCCAGGCTCACCCCACAGACAGGAACCAAGCATTAATTCCGTTGGGAAACGCACAGCCTTCCCATGGGCTCCTAATGTGACTTGTTGATAGGTTCTGCTAAGGAATGTGAGAGACACACATCAAACCCCTCCCCACAGGGCTTGAAGAATGGTTGCAGGTGCTCAGATGTGCATATGGGAAGTAGAGAACAATACTGTTAAAGATGGGGGAAATAGTTCCAGGTCTCATGTCCTTAAGTGTACAATTTACTATTAACCTACTGGGGGAAAAATTGAGTTCTCTGATAACATATGGAGTGAAAAAAGCACTGGATCCAGTGTCTGGAGATATAGACTCTGTTCATGGCACTACCATTTATTTGCTGTGTGACTTTGGGCAAGTCACTTAGCTTCTCTGAATGTCAGTTTCTTCCCTTCTCAAGCGGGGTAAGGAAATCTGCCATTCCTGCCTCACAAGGTGTATCTGGGGCTCAAATGAGAAAAGGTTCGAGAACTTTAGAGGTTACATAAACATACAAACATGACATACTAGTCTCATCACCCCCTTCCTAGTAGCTGACCAGCCCCTGGGATGCCATACCTATGAGGTCCCTGTTCTCATGCTCTCTCCTCTCCCAGACCCAGGGACAGAGCTGAATACACTCTCCCATTCCCAACAAGATCTGGGAACTGGGATTAGCCCTAGCTGTTGTCATGATGTGGAAACTAGAGAGCTGATTCAGCCCCAATCCAGGGCTGGAGCTGGGTCCTGGGTGCCCGCCTTGTGCCAACTCCTGGTTTTTTTTTTAGGCTGTGGGAGGACAGAAGTGGGAGGAACCTTGCCAAGCCAGCGCCTGCCTCCTCTGCTGTGTTCACACTCACATCCTCCTTGACTTCCGTTCTGATTTCAGGTGCTGTATATGTAGAAGCTAACTGCCTCTTCTAAGGCTGGGCCCCAGGTGCAATGAGAATGGCCTGAACTGGCTGTCCCTTTAGGTTAGTTTTCATGGGAGCCTGTGTTCGAACCAGCTCTGCGTGTGTGTGTGTTTGCAGAGACCTAAACATCCAAATGTTTGCAGAGACCTAAATTCTAGTTCTAAGGCCATGCTGTCTGACGTAACAGCCGTAAGCTCAATGTGGCCATTTAAACTAAAACTAATTAAAATTAAGGAAAATTAAAAATTCATTTCCCCAGTTGCCCTAGTTCCTAGCTGCACCTTTCAAGTCCTCAATAGACACATTTGGCTGCTGGCTACCATATTGGACATTGCATACAGAGAACATTCCTATCATCACAGAAAGTTTTATTGAACACCACTGTTTAGGGGCATAAAAGGAATCAAATGAGTAAGGAGGTAATGGTGCAGTGGGTGTTGTGTGTGTGTGTGTGTGTGTGTGTGTGTGTGTGTGTGTGAGAGAGAGAGAGAGAGAGAGAGAGAGCGCAAAAGTGATTATCATATGCAAAGCCTGGTTAATCTTATAAACAACAGATTCTTTTGAAAGAGCGATGATTTAACAATGTTCATTTTATTTCAGTTAGGGGCATCAAAATTTCAAACTTCAGTTATCCCTCATTGGAATTTGGGTGATTTGAGTGTGGTTTGGGGTAATCGTGGGAAGTAAGGACATGTTGTTTTCCTGAATGTTACAGCAAGAACTTCACTTAAAAGGAAGATCAGTTTTACAGATGGATAGAACCAGAAAGATCTTTAAGCATTTCTTGTTTCGGTGTCTCCTTGGTGTTTCCTCTCTGGCCCCCTGTGGTCCCTGAGCCTCAGACAAGACTAGGGCTCATTTATCTCATGCAGAAGGAAAATCTATGACAGTTTTATAGATTTCTGTACTTGTAAAGCAGGAGGCTGTTGAATCACTCTCCAAATCTCCTCCATCCTTTCCTGCCTTTCCTCTGAGGAAATTCTGAATCATGAATAACTTAAATGCTGAAGTCCCTCCCTCTACTCCTTAAACACCCCAGCATGGGAAGGAGAAAATGAGCAACCCTGAATTATTACCTGGAAAGGTATAACCAGATTGATGGCTTCTCCAACTCTGCGGATATAGGTTTGCTTTAGGTGCCGTGGGATGCGAATCTTTGGAGCCTCTGGATGAGAGTAGAAGAGCGTAAGTTTGCAGTCAGTATCACACACTGGAAGCAGCATTACATAAGCATACTTGTCCTGATACTCACCAGGACTTCCCTACGCTCACGTCTCTGAAGTGAAATCTTAGTTGGGCTACTAACAGGTTATATGTGGTAACTTTGGTTCCAAATGTTTCCTTCAGGGAGAGATGTTTTCACAGCTTGACTTAACAAGATTGTTCCCTGACCTCCTGAATTTTACTACAACTTCCTATTTTTATTATAAGCCTAAAGCAACTTTATAGAAAATCACTAAATTTTCTCTTAGGACCTTATATATTGCTTTCTTAGTTTCTAACAGTGAGTATGTTCTCCAATGAACATTCCATAAAAGATCTACAGTCACCACGTTAGCTGGTAGGGCTGCCCATATTTTCTTACCAGAAAATAATAATAAAAAATGCTTTAGCACCTATTATTTATGTAATGATGTTAGAATTTGATGGTAACTTTCTCCCTTTATGACTAAGGTGAAGTATATAATAGGCAGCCCTAGCCCGCTGTATATTAATGTTCATTAATTAAACACCATGAAGATACTAGAACATGTGGTTGTAAACCCATCAGAAGCAGAGAATCAAGGCTCATGGCTCACAGGGATGAGGTGGGTCCTATCACTTGAGGGCTCTGTATGGAACAGATACTGGGATAAATGCTTTTCACAAAGCGACCAATTTAAACCTCACAGCCACCTTATGACACAGGTACTGTTTTTACTTTATGATAAAGAAGCTAAAGCAACAGGGGTTTAAGTCACTTGCCCCAAGGTGACATAGCCAGGATTAGACCTGGAATCACCTTCCACTGCCTATGCTCTGCTTAGACACATGGACTGCGGGGTCAAGAGAGATCTGGTAAGCTGTGACAAAGCGAGAGAGTGGCATGGACATATATACACTACCAAACGTAAAATAGATAGCTAGTGGGAAGCAGCCGCATAGCACAGGGAGATCAGCTCGGTGCTTTGTGACCACCTAGTGGGCTGGGATAGGGAGGGTGGGAGGGAGGGAGACGCAAGAGGGAAGAGGTATGGGAACATATGTATATGTATAACTGATTCACTTTGTTATAAAGCAGAAACTAACACACCATTGTAAAGCAATTATACTCCAATAAAGATGTAAAAAAAAAATAAAAAAGAGAGATCTGGGTTTGAGTTCCAGATCAGACAGTAGATCTGGTCTCAGCCTATTCCGTAAAACTGGGATGATAACAGCATCTAATTCACAGCATTGTAGTGAGGATTAAATAAGGTCATCCATATAAAGTGTTTAGCATAATGGCTGAGAATAGTAAATGCTCAATAAACTTTAGGGGAAGAAGATGAAGATGATGGTAGTGGTGGTGATTACTGAATGCTGGAGCTGGAAGAGAACTTGAGAGATCCTCTAACTCCCTAACTTTACATAGGAGGAAAAGGAGACTCAGCGAGGTTCTGTAGCACATTACACCATCATCATAATAAAAGCTAACATATACCAAGGGCTTATTATGTGGCCAGCATTCTGTTAAGCAAATAACATGGATTAATTTATTCAACTCTCACAACCTCTTGATGTAAGTACTATTATTGTATACATTTTGCAGATGAAGAAATTAAGGCTCAGGAATATCAAGTCCCTTGCCTGAGACCACATGGTTAATAAATGAAGGAAACAGGACTCAGCTTTCATAGTCTGTCTCTAGAATCTAATAAGAAAATGTGCATGCTTCATACTTTCTACCATCCATCCATCCACCCATCCACCCATCCATCCATCCATCCATCCATCCATCTATCCCCTAACTTACTCCCAAAAGGTTTCAGGCAGTCACACCATAAGTCTGTGGCTCAACACGGTCCAGACCCAGATGTTCAGACCCCTTCCTGGTATTCTTTTCCCTGGAGCACCGATTCTCAAATTTTTTGGTCTCAGAATCCCATTACACTCTTAAAAATCATCAAAGGCCCTGCAAAGCTTTTGTTTATGTGGACTGTATCTATCATATATACCATATTAGAAGTTAAAACCAATAAATTTTGAAATACTTATATATTTATTGCTTGAAAAATAATAACAACATAAATATCATTTAAATGAAAACAACCATATTTACATTAACAAAAATTTGTGATATGAGTGGCATTATTTTATATTTTGGCAAATCTCTTTAATGTCTGACTTAATAGAGGCTAGCTGGACTTTATTTGTTTCTGCCTCTAATCTGTTGCAATACGCTGTTTTGGTTGAAGTACATGAAGAAAATTTGTCTTCACACAGACAGGAAGAATACTTTAAGAAACTTTTCAGACAATTGTGGGTATTCCTCTTTGATTCTACACTAAAACACGAGCTATAATTTCTTAAGGGTTAGCTGCAGTATGGAACCTGAAAAATTCTATGAACTTTTCATATCTGTTACATTAAACCCCATTGGTCTGCCTTCCATTTTGAATGTATCTTACCCACGCATGATTTTTTTTAACTTGCATTGGTCATTTGGAAAATATTGCTTCAATGAATCATGCAGATTGTTCAAATGTTGAAATATTGCATTATTCAATGTCAAAAAATTACATTTGCTACTATCACCACCTACTTCATCAGAAAAGATTTTAAGTATTGGAAAGCTGCCAAGTCCATGATGGTGGATACCAGTTGTCCATAATTTTAATTTTTGCTTCAAAGATTAAAGTTTTTCATTGACAAGTTGACAATATATACTATAAGTTGTTTTCCTTCAAGTAACAGGCTCACTCCATTCATTTTCTAGAAAATGTCTGCCAAATACCCAAGTCTGGCTAGCCGGAGTTTGTCACTCTGTCATTCTTTCGAGGAAGAATGGAGTTTCATGGAAAAGGTCGCGAGTTTAGGCTCTAATTCAGTTGCACAAATGCTTTACAAATGCTTTTCCTAGAGACAACTATCGTACTACCATATTTAGCATAAGAGTTTCACATATACTTTGCATTTCATTGTCATACAGAGTATAGAAAAAAAGTGTACTCAAGAACCAAGGTTTAAGAACATTAATGATTCATATGTATCGTCAAGAACGCTCCAAGGCAAAGCTGGCCCTTTAATTTGAATTGCGAGTGCATGGTGGTGAGGAAGAAAAGACCAGCCAGACAGTTTGGTGGCACAGATTGGATCTGTGCTAAGGCACCAGCAGTTTTACACATCATCACTTTTGTACCATCAGTGCAGAGGCCAAGCATTGAAAAGGGAAAACAATGTGTTCATATTATTATGAAAATGGTTTTGACCTCGCAGACTCACTTGAGCCATTTTGCTGCTGTATGGTTTGTTTGAAATGCTTCAGGCAGCCCAGCTGCCTATTGGCTCATGGAACCTGGTGTAGTTATCTGGTCCTCATACCAAGTTATAAACCGGGAGCTGACCTCCCACGCTGCCTATAAAGGGCAGTTTTGTTCATTTCTAACTCCCAGGAGACATTAATAAAATATCAAAGGAGTGACAACAAAATAGGAGGGTTTGAGAAAGAAAGAGGTTAAAAAAAATGTGAAATGGAGACAAAATTTTGAAAGCCTTGCCACCTACCTACGATTTCTTTCACGAGGATGGGCTGAGAGTAGTACTTGGGCTCGCTGGCACCGGCGGCGTTCACAGCTTTCACGCGCACAAAGATCCTTGCATCCGTTGGCAGACCTGTGATGGTGAACTTGGTCTTCTCGATCAGCTCTGTGTTTGCAACTATCCAGTTGTCAGCTAAAATCCATTAAGAAAAAAAAAAAGAAAGAAAAGACAAGAAGGAAGAATGGTGGTTAGTGAAAGAAATCATCCTGTTAAACAGTCAACTCCAAATTAGTATTTTACTCAAAATTAAATCATTTGGAGAGAATGTGACTTTGGTCTGGACTCAGACTATATGGCTGGGTGTTTTTCATATTTAAATGAAAAATGGCCTAGAATGGCTAATGTAAATAGCAGAAGAATGATAATCAGATTCTGCCATCTTTGAAAAACCTCTTATTCAGGATACTAGGGTACCCTGAACAATGGTAACTGTCCCAGGAATTCTGTAGTAGTTTATCCCAATTTGGTTTTACAAGGTACATTTTTACAATTGATGTAACCATGATGTTTAATCATCTATATATATTAAAGTTCAGAAAAAGGGGAAAATGCTATTCTTATGAATGAGAGACACCAACCTTTACAGTCATATGATCTCTCCATTTTATCCTGGCTGGTTTATTATTATAAGACATTAATATGGGCATGGGAAATCTTATCATGCTCCCAATGATGAAGAAAAGAAGCTTATATCCACGGCAAAAGGAACCACAACTCAGGAGCCAAGACCTCATAAGGAACTGGCACGATCTTTCACCACAATCAAAAGTTCTGATTTTTAAAATGCTTTTGGTGGCTTTGTCTACAACAGCAAGAAAACTTAAACCCAGAATCCAGGTTTTACAAATATTGCAGGTTCTAAAAGTTTGTATGCATTATTATGCCCACGGGGGGATAAAAAGAAGCTTGGATCCCACATTGTAAACTCACCGCCCGCCCTCCCCCCTCCATCTTTAAGGGCTTTTTTGTGTGGGGGTGTACTTCAGGCTGGGGCATAGAACATTCCCAGAAACTTTATCATACAGTAAGAAAGTTTGAGAGCTCTCAGAGAATACTTTACCTGGTAGATCATATGCAGCCTCCCCATTTTCACCAGACTGTTTTGCTGATGTACCTTTGAGAATCCATCATTAAAATTAATTAAAGACACCCACTTTCACAACAGAAGAATGTCATATCAGTAGTCAGCATTCTCTGTTAGTAAAGTGTGAAAAGTATGCAAAGATATTTGTCTTCAGAACAGTGATGGAAGAGACCAAACACATTAGAGGAGGGGGTAATTCCTCAGGAGGGGCACAGCCTGCTCTATTCAGACTGTGGGGTTTTTTTTGTCCTGAGGCACTTGCCACAGAGAAGAAGAGGAGAAAGGAGGCTGGGGCACCTCCAACTGTGGGAGCAAGAGGTAGAGAACAACACAGCAAGACCCTGGAGACAAAGGCGGAGCAGGTTCTGGACTCTACAGGGGAGCAGTACACAGTGGAACAGTCTACCCTTGCTCCTGTCCCTGCTACTTCAGCCTGGGAGGGTCCTGTGGGGCCCCAGGGAACGCAGTTCTCCCACTACGGGGCTCACACATCAGAGTCTGGGAGTGAGGGCACTTGAGATATGGCCAGCCCCGTCTTACCAGGAAATGAAAAGGCTCTCCATGGAAGTGGAAACTGCCCCAGCAGCCCAGGAGGCAGCACCTGGTTGCCATGACAACAAGCTCTTGGTCTGGCAAACTGAGCTGTCCTGGTTCCCGCATTCCACACGGTGGAGGGAATGCTGCTGACTCACAGAGTGCCTGGAGGTGCACCCCACTAGTTTGGGACGATGACCATCTAGGTTATCAGGAACAGAGCAGGGGGGTGGGGACTAGACTGGCCCCTCTTGGAACCTTCTCCTCTCTCTTATTTCAAGCCTTCTAAGAGCATCAGGGAGAAAGGGCAGCAAGCGAGAAGCGTGTGGATGGTACAAATTGCTTAGGACTTTGAAAAAGAGATACATCTTGAAGCCAATGGTCTGTTTGGGAGCTACTGTGTTGATATTTCCACAATCAAGAGACGATCGATGAGAATGTGAAGTAGGAGACTGAGAAAACAGGCATGAAAGAGTTAAGAACTAGGGAAGAAGAAAATTTCAAGAGAAAACAGGACGAAACGAGATCAGAGGGATATGGTGTATCACGTTGATTGATTTGCGTATATTGAAGAATCCTTGCATTCCTGGAATAAACCCCACTTGATCACGGTGTATGATCCTTTTAGTGTGCTGTTGGGACCTAATGAAACTTAAAAGCTTTTGCACAGCAAAGGAAACCATAAACAAGACCAAAAGACAACCCTCAGAATGGGAGATCATATTTGAACTACTTGAGGGAAAGAGAAAGAAAACGGGAAGGGAGTGTGAAAGTTATTTAATACATGAGGAGAATTTTTAAGGAAGAAGAGTAAAATGGTGCAGGCATTAAACAATAAAATAAACACCAAGAGAAAGACAGAGTCCAAACCAACACACGATCTTATGAAAGAAAGAGTTATCTTACAGAGTAAAACCTGCCATATCTAAAAGCATTAAACACTTCAGAAAATTAGTCTGGAGGACAACAGCCATTAAAAGAGAATGAAGAATAGGGCAGCCACATAAAGGAAGTAAGAAAAGACTGCAAGAAGAAAGATATACACGTTATAAAAAAACTTCCATAGAAAGCTAATTCCAAAATGTTACGTGGCAAAATATATACACAATAATGACTGTGTACATATATATATGTATATGCGGGTATACATATATATCTACACAGACAACACACAGAATTATGTAAAATACACTTCATTGCATTTTATCTAAGGTGGGTAACATCAAAATGACAGCCATCTATCATTTTGCTGTATCTTCTTACTTTTTAAACCTATCAGAAAGAAAAGAGTAAACAATTTGCTCTGTTTCATACATACACAAAAGGTTTGTATTCATCACACAGAAGATTGGAAAGTTCTGTTAGCTGGGAGGTATAAATAACAGAGAGGAGGGCTTGGGAGTTTTTCAAATTGGTGGAGGGGAATGGAATGGGAATAAACCATACTCCAAAGCACTCAAGATTATAATGTCTCCACTGGTTTTGGTTAGTGGCTGTCTAAGCCCTGGAAAAATCAACAATAGTGTTCTGTGAGTGAGTGCATGTGAATGGAACTAAGTGTCACCAAGATGCTTTATTCTCCCTTTCTCTCTCCTCTCCCGACCAACACTGGTTATTTCCACGCGTGCCCCCATCCAGAAGCCTGGGGCTTCTTCTTCAGCAGTTTTCTCTTCAACGTTAGAAATTTCTTCTCCATAGAGGTTTTCCTTCTGGGGAAGTGTTCACACTCCTGGTTTCCCAAATGTGCTCTGGAGTCTCTCTTTCCTTCACGTAAGATCCACGTTAAAGTTTGGGGTCCAAAGGGTTTTCTTAGAGTTAGAGACCAAGTCTGGGCCTCTCATTTGTGGAGAAGGAACAAACTTCCCTGGTGGATTGTTTCCCTACCATGACCTAGAATGCAGCCCGAGTCCAGAGCTGGGGCAATTTTATTCACCCATCTCCAAATCATGACAAGTATGAAATCAAAAACACAAGAAGCTTTTAGTGAAGTTCACATCTTTTTTTGGTTTTAGGTGCACTCTGGCCTATATTTTCTTGTGTCATTTTCTCTTTTTCTATTATTTCTATCAACAAGGGGTTTTTTTGCCTATTTCTCTTCCCCTCCTAAATTTAAGCCATTAAATTTTTATGCACCCGTATCCTGAGACAAGTTACTGCCATAATGTTGAATCTATTTCGTACAGCCTCTGGGATTTAATGCTGATTCTTTTAAACACTGAAAGTTGTCCTTAATTATTCTTTTTTTTCCTTTAAGAAGGCACAATTGATCACCAGATGGTCAAGTATATAATCTCTCTTTATTACCCAGAAATAGGCAGCTCTGTTGATAGCTGACCTCTGCTCAGTATAGAGTTTAGAATTTCCAACTTGCTTTATCCTGCCTAGAATTTTATGTTGCTTTGGTACATTTTAATTCCACCAATTCAAGAAGTGGGAATCCCTGAAGTTTGATCAGAATCTCTCCTCCTATGTCCTAGATCACTTGTGTTGTCGGATCTGGGAGCCTACCTGGGATATTTCTGAGATCTCTATTTGTTAGTCAAGTAACAAAGAAGGGCTAAATTTTCATCCATCATAGAAGGATGACCTTTGGCTTGTTGTCATTTTCAGTAGGAAGGAGATGAGTTCCCAAGAAAGAGCAACAAAAGGGGGGCATACCTCACCTATTGATGACGGTATTCGTTTGAACTACTAGTTGTACTTACTTCCTTCAAAGCAATACTCTAGCACATAGCCATCTAAACCTGCTGCACCAATCTGGTCGGGGGGCCGCCACTTCATTGTGACAGTGGTGTCAGTTACAGAGTCAACAGCCAGAAGAGTAGGTGGGCTGGTTACAGCTTCAGAGATAAAAGAGACAGAAAAAGAAGAAATTATTAAGTACAGAATTATGGCACAGGAACTGTGATAAAATGAACTAGGATACAAATAAAAATATACACAGGGACTTCCCTGGTGGCACAGTGATTAAGAATACGCCTGCCAATGCAGGGGACATGGGTTCGAGCCCTGGTCCGGGAAGATCCCACATGCCGCTGAGCAACTAAGCCCGTGAGCCACAACTACTGAAGCCCACACGCCTAGAGCCTGTGCTCTGCAACAAGAGAAGCCACCACAATGAGAAGCCCGTGCACCGCAGTGAAGAGTAGCCCCTGCTCGCCACAACTAGAGAAAGCCCACGCACAGCAACGAAGACCCAACACAGCTAAAAATAAGTAAGTAAATAAATAATAAAAAATATACACAGAAGCCCCCACGTGTTAATAAAATTCAACGAGACTCCTCGAGCATATGCTGTGTTTACGGCAAAGATCTGCCAGATGTGAAAATTTTTTTATCAACGCTGTCACACTTTCCCTCCATTTGGGAGGTTGACATGGGAGTCTGGGAGGCCCAGAAAGTTGAAAAAGTCAAAGTTTGAGATCTAATGATCTAGAGTAAATTTTCCATAACTTTCTAATTTTAAAGTGCAAACTCTTGTACTAAACATTTCTATTGAAAAATCTACTCACTACCAGAAAATAGTGGAGACGTCTTGTCTTCTCTTTCTTTGCCTTTACTGAACTGACATTTTTGGTTCAATAGATAACATTTAAAGTGTGACTATAAAGCAAAGAGACTAGCTTTCAAGTGTGCTTGGTCGAATTGATGTCAATTTGTTTTAGTTACAGTGTTTACACCAGGGTGCTGGGTTATACTTTCAGAAGGACAAATGGGGGTAGTCTTGTGTCAATGGGCCCAGCTACATGTTTCCAGTGGGAAGGGGCAAACAGAGCCACCCACAGCTGTCCTTGGGATTCTGGTAATAAATTCCAGGGCCTACATCATGAAGGCATTCAACTCTATTGTGTTGTTTGTAATTTCTTAGAAAATTGCCCCTAACCACCTCTAGTCTCCTACTCCTGTATCACCCTAAGAAGCTTCCAGGTCTGCTCCAGTTAGAGGTCAGAAGGAAGCAGTCACAATCTGGGGCAACGATTTTCATGACAAAGACACACCTCTCTTGACTCACCCAATGGAACAAAAGGTTTGGAGGGCATACTGGGCTTGGAGAGGCCAACGGCATTGACGGCAAAGATGCGGACCTCGTAGGCCACACCTTCAATCATATTCTTGGGCTCAAAGGTTGTTTCTTTACAGAGATCAAAATTCAGCCTCATCCACCTGGAGCTTTGCTTCTTTTTCCTCTCAATGAAGTAACCTGAAGGGGACGCAAAATGGAAACTGAAGCTTTTCCTTGGTCTCCAAAATTAAACTTTGTCAGATATTAGAATGTTCAAAAATTTCCCATATTCTCAGCACTCAAAGTGAAATAGTCATATATGTATTTTTAACCCATCTTATTCCATTGGTGTTTTTGAGAGAGATTATAAATAATACAAATATTAACATCATGGGATAGAGATAAAAATAATAAGACTAGAAAAAAATAAAATGGTACTAGGAAGAGAAGAGAAAAAATAAACCACAGATATGTAGGCCATAGAAACTTACATAGTCACTCTATTTGAGCAACAGATGTGGCTTTGAGTCCCAGCAATGTAAGAAGGGGGAAATAACCAGTTTTGTGAGTTTCATTATTAGCAAGTAGAAGAAAGTTCCTGTTCCACAGGGGAAGCAAATTCTTCTAAGTATTTAACTCTAGAAGAAATTGCCTCATAGACATAATTCTATGGATCTAGGCATTTACTGACCAGAATAAAGTTAGACTTACAGTTGTTTCAAAATTATATATTGAACAGAAATGTCAAACAAAAAAAGAGGACAGGCAATCAGACGATATTCATCAGAGCGATTTAAATCTCAAGTACTTATAAAGCATCCCCCAATATATTTCAATGTGAATGGATATTTAAAAGTTTTCTTCTAAATGCAGTATTTTAAAATGTGCTTTGTACTAATGTGCATGAAGAGGACACCAACTCCACTGGCAGGTCCACAGATGGACCAACACGCAGTTACCTAAGATTGGGGACCCTCCATCATAGAGAGGAGGGTCCCAGTTCATGATGCACCACTCATCTCCCACATGTGTCACATTCGGCGCCACTGGAGGATCAGGGACATCTGGAGCCAACAAAAAATGGAATAGAATAAAATAAAATAAAATTGAAGGAGTGAGAGCACAAAGAAGAATGTTCATTGGAAAATATGTTTTTGGATGACAATCACAGAAGCAAGGTTATTCCTTATTATTTTTCCACGTTTACTAAAGTGCACTGGGTAACTAATTTGGGTACAACGTCATGCTCTATATGGAATCAGGGAAGGTGAGCCCGATACAAATAAAATAACGATGTCTCCAAATCCTTTAAACTAGTGTCACATTACAGAACCGTATGAAACCCAAGACTTTTGTTATTTACCTTGAAAATGGCGACTAAGAAATTATTGCCTAGATGTTGGACGTGATTTTTTTTGTTTGTTTGTTTTTTTTTGTTTGTTTTTGTTTTTGTTTTTGTTTTTGTTTGTTTTTTTGTTTTTTAACCACAGAAGTGAACTTGCAGCAGAACTGAATCAAGAACTAATTACTGCACATTTTACATCAGTTGTTGTATAAGATGTTGACTGGTAGAAATCCAAGTCAAAAATGGCAAGTTACCATGTCTTATAAATATAGTTCAGTACATAACAAAGTGACCTTAGTTTTGGATCAATTTGAAATATGTTTCTTGGGAATTCCCTGGTGGTCCAGTGGTTAGGACGTTGCACTTCTGCTGCAGGTACGGGTTCGATCCCTGGTAGGGGAACTAAGATCCCGCATGCCACATGGCATGGCCAAAAAAAAGACAGAGAGAAAAGAAAAAAAACTAATATGTTTCTTAAGGGAAAGCTAAAGTGGGATGAAGAGATCATGAGACCTTGGACCACCAGTAATCTGCCATACTCATTTCACTTGATTTCAGGATCAGGAAAAATATACTTAAAAGGTCATCTAAAAACCAAGGCAGATCTTACTCCTCTACAGTGAGTGTGATGTTGGAAATTATTTAGCAATTGTGTGTCAGTGACTGTAGAGGGCACTGAAAGGGAGTGTGACTGTGGAGAGCTAATGACAGTAACCCCAAAAGGCTAACCTTAGCTACTCCTCACCGCAACTAGTCCTCTAGGCAAGTAAAGACACAAGAGAGGAAAGGAAAGGAAAAGGAAGAAAAAGGAAAGAAAAGAGAAAGACATATAAAGAAGTGGCAAAGATAAAAAAAGAAAGGCAGTGATTTATAAAATACAGCTATACTGTGTGCTTCTTTGTTGGCTACCCAGAAAAGCTGAGAGAACCAAGAACTTGCAAAGTCTACTTTGGATCTAGACATGTCAGCCTGATTCTAGAAGTCTGTTGACTCAGAGGACTTACCCACAACTTTAATCGTGATGGCTGCATGTGCTTCCCCAGCTTCATTTTTCAGATTTATGTGGTAAACACCAGAATCATCTTTTTCTGCTACATCAATAACCAGAGTGGTGCTGTCAGGGTAATTTTCAGTTCTTATTCGGCTACCGCCCTCCATAATAGCCTACAGAGGAAAGAAATACAATGTGGCATGACCTATGCAAACAACAAGGACACCTCCAGAGTGCCCGGGCACTTAAGCTGGACATGGTGCCAATACCTGAAATATGTGCTCTTAGTTTAATCCTCCACCAGCTCTAAGGACAAAAGTATTGTCATCCCATTTTACACATGGGAAGAACTGTGGCCCGAGGTTACACGGCTAAGAAGTGGTAGAACTGGGATTTGACTCCAAAGTTCACTACGCATTAACTCCTTAAAGAGAAAGTTGGAGGACCAAAAATACAAGCACAGAAGTGTCATTCTAGGAGAAGAGTTTCTTTGTACATGAAATTAGAAATACTTAAACTCATATCAGAAACTAAATAATGATTTGTTCCTTTCTTTAGATGTCTTGGAAATTTAAAAATACTGAACAGGGTTGAAGAAGGCCACAGTGCCAATTTCCCATACAAGTTGCGTACTGAGTTTTCCCTTCCAGCAGGACATGAAAGAATGAACATCTAATTCCCAAAGTAAAGACAGAGTGAGGTTGAGACTTCTATTATATTTTCTTTCTTTTCTCCTTCTTCTCCTTCTCCTTTTCCCCTTCTTATTTTCCTTCATTTCTCGCCTTCCTTCTTCCTTACACCAGAAGTTTAAAGCAGCATTACATTTTTCTGATTCCCAGCTCATATCTTCCATGCAATAATAGACAGCCAATATACAAAGAGGAAAAACAGAGAAAGGTCAAAGCAATTTAGAAAGAGGGTAATTTGCCAGTATTGTCAACTCTACTCTTTTGTGTCTGGATTAGGACTTGTAAGTCTTCAATAACATAAGATTGTGGCAACGGTAAGAATACTTGAAATGGCTTTCATAATTCTCATTTTATAATAGAAAAAAATTTCGTCATTTTAGCCAAATTCTAATCTTAAGATTACAAAAGATGTTCTGCTTGAAAAGAAAAATAACTTACTTAGGGTGGTGTTATATTATCCTCTTCATATTTCTATGTTTTATTTTGTTTCTTATGCTATAATTTACATCAAGTAAAATTCATAGTTTTAGATATATAATCTATGAATTCTGACAAATTTATGTGAGTGTGTAACCACCCCCATAATCAAGCTACAGACTGTTTCCATCACATCTCACAGTGTCTCCATGCTCCTTGGCATGCAACCCACTAACCCCACATCCTGGTCCCTGGCACCCACTGGTCTGTTATTTGCCCCTTTGGTTTCCCCTTTTCCAGAATGCCATATAAATGGAATCAAACAGTATGTAGTCTTCCAAGTGCATATTTTTAGGCTGATCCATGTTGCTGCTTGTATTACTAGTACGTTCCTTTTAATTGTTGCGTAGTTTTCCATTGCATGTTCCACGTGCAGTTGGAATATGTTTGTACAATTGGACTTTTGAGTCATTTCCAGGTTTTGACAATTATAAATAAGTCTGCCATAAACATTCCTATACGAGTTTTTGTGTGGGCATGTGTTTCATTTCTTTTGGGTAAATACCTAGGAATAGCCTTGTGGAGTTTTATAGTAAGCTCATGCTTAACTTTATAAAAAACTACCAAACTGTTTTCCAAAGTGGATGTACCATTTTGCATTCCCACCAGCAATGTATGAGAGTTTAATTGTTCCATATCCTTGTCAGCATTTGGTACTGTCAGGTTTTTTTTTAATGGCTTTTAAAAAATACTCTTTGTTTTTTGTTCCAGCTTCTTTCACACAGCATAATTATTTTGAGAGTCATCCAAGTTATTGCAGTACTCCCTTGTATGAATTTCTTACAATTTGTTTATCCATTCACCCACTGATGGAATTTGCATTGTTTTCAGCTTTTGAATATTACAAATAAGGCTACTATGACCATTTGTTCTAGTAGATTTTTTTGCAGATTACATTGGATTTTCTACATCGATGATTACGTCATCTGCAAATAAAGACAGTTCTACTTCTTCCTTTCCCAAATGGATGTCTTTTACTTCTCTTTCTTGCTTGATTGCCCTGGCTAGAACCTCCAGTATAATGCTGAACAGAAGTGGTGAGAGTGAACATCTTTTCTCTCTTCTTTCTGATCTTAAAGGGAAAGAATTCAACCTTTCACTATTAAGTAGGATTATAGTTGTAGCATTTTTATGGATGTCTTTTATTATGCTGAGGAAGTTCCTTTCACTTCCAAGTTTGCTCAGAGACTTTTACTAGGAATGGATGTTGGATTCTGTCAAATGCTTTTCTGTGTCTATCGAGATGACCACATTTTTTCTCTGGTTTGTTAATATGGTGAATTATATTAACCAATGTTAAACCTACCTTTGTATTCCTGGGATAAGTCCCACCTGGATATAATGTACTGTTCCTTTTATGTATTTTTAGATTTGATTTGCTAAATTCTGTTTAGAATTTTTTCATCTGTGTTCAGGAGTGATATTGATTTGTAGTTTTCTCTTCTTGTAATGTCTTTTTCTGGTTTTGCTATAAGGGTAATACTGGCCTTCAAGAATGTGTTGGGGGGGGCTTCCCTGGTGGTGCAGTGGTTGAGAGTCCGCCTGCCGATGCAGGGGACATGGGTTTGTGCCCCGGTCCGGGAAGATCCCACATGCCACGGAGCGGCTAGGCCTGTGAGCCATGGCTGCTGAGCCTGCGCGTCCAGAGCCTGTGCTCCGCAATGGGAGAGGCCACAGCAGCGAGAGGCCCGCGTACCGCAAAAAAAATAAAAAAAAGAAAGTGTTGGGAAGTATTCCTATCTTCTCTTCTTCAATTTTCTGGATGAGTTTGCATTGAATTTGTATTATTTCTTTCTTAAATGTTTGGTGGAACTAACCAATAAAGCCATCTAGATGTGGAATTTGTTTTATGAAAAGATTTTAAACTACAAATTTCATTTCTTTCATAGGTATAGGGCTATTCAGTACTGATTTAATGGTATTTTGCAAATTCTGATATGTGTTGTGTTCATAAATATTTTCTAATTTCCCTTGTAATTTCTTCTTTGATCTATGAATTACTTTTTAAAAAAGCTACTTAGTTTCTAAATATTTGGAAATTTTCCAAATCTTTCTGTTATTGTTTTCTAATTAATTCCACTGTGGTCAGAGAATATATCTTGCATGACCTGAATCCTTTCACATTTACTGAGACTTATTTATGGTCTATTTTGGTAAATCTTCCATGTGCATCTTAAAATAATGCCCAGTCTACTTTGTTCAATGGAGTGTTCTATAAATGTCAACTACATCAAGATGGTTGATAGTATTTCTCAAAACTTGTACATTTTGTTCTATCAGCTATTGAGAAAAGTAGTAAAATCTCTAACTTACCTATTTTTCTTTGTAATTCTATCATCTTGCTAATTGTTTTCTATTTGTCCCATCTGCCCTTTGTGTCTCTTTTGCTGCCTCCTTTTGGATTCATTAGATATGTTTTTGTGGCTCCATTTTACATCCTGTGTTGGCCTATTAGCTATAACTCTTTGTTTTACTATTTTACTGGTTCCTTTAGGGTTTATAGTATAGTCTACCTTCATGTGGTATTATGATACTTTACATTTAGCAAAAGAAACTTACAATAGCATACATCCATTTCACTCCTTTCAATCCTTACTTCCTTTCTCCCCTCTTGGCCTTATGTTTTCATTGTTACAAATTTTACTTACACCTATGTTTGAAGGCCATGGTGCATTGCTATTATTTTTGTTTAAACAACCAAGTATCTTTTTAAGGAGATTTAAATAATAAGAAAAAATATTTTATACATTTATCCATGTAATTATTATTTCTGACCCACTTATTGATAGCTCCTTTGTGAAAATGTTTTCATCTTAGTATCATTTCCTTTTGACTTTAGGACTTCTTTTAACATTTCTTGTAGTGCAAGTCTGCTGGAGATGATTCTTTCAGCTTTTGTATATAAAAAATTTTATTTTGCCTTCATTTCTGATACTTATTTCTACTGAGTATAGAATTCTAGGTTGACAGTTTTCCCCCCTTTAAACGTTGCTCCACTGTCTTCTCACTTGCTTTGTTTCCAGAGAGAACAGCTGTCATCTTTGTCTTTGTTCCCACGGGTTTAATGTGACTTTTTCTCTGACTACTTTTTTTTTTTTTTTTTTTTTGGCGGTATGCGGGCCTCTCACTGTTGTGGCCTCTTCTGTTGTGGAGCACAGGCTCCGGACGCACAGGCTCAGCGGCCATGGCTCACAGGCCCAGCCGCTCCACGGCATGTGGGATCTTCCCGGACTGGGGCACGAACCCGTGTCCCCTGCATTGGCAGGTGGACTCTCAACCACTGCGCCCCCAGGGAAGCCCTCTGACTACTTTTAAGATTTTTTCTTAACCACAGGTTTTGAGCAATTTGATTATGATGGGTCTTGGTGTAGATGTCTTTTTTTTTTGGTGTAGATGTCTTAATGTTCCTTGTGCTTGGATTTTATTGAGCTTCTTGTATCTGAGATTTTTTAGTTTTTATCAAATTTGGAAAATTTGGGGCCATTTTTTCTCTATATATTTTTATGTCCCCCTCTTTGGGGACTCCAATTACACACAGATTTGACTGCTTGAAGTTGTCCCATAGCTCAATAAAGCTTTTTTTTCCCTCCAGAAAATGGAAAAGGACGAAACACTCTCCAAGATTTAAAAAAAAAAACAAATTATTTTTTAGAGCAGCTTTGAGTTCCCTGCAAAATTGAATGGAAAAAGTACAAAGAGTTCTCATATAACCCCTGTCTCCACACACACGTAACTTTCCCCACTACTGACATCCCCCACTAGAGTGGGTACACTTGTTATAATTAATGAACCTACATTGACACATTGTTATCTTTGAAAGTCTATAGTTTACATCAGGGTTCACTCTTGGTGGTGTACATTTTATGGGTTTTGACAAACCTATGACACGTACCCATAATTTTAGTATCATATGGAACAGTTTTACTGCGCCTAAAACATTTTACATAGGAAGTTGCAGAGTCACACTTGAGCCGGCTCTACTCTACCACTCCAATTTTATTTATTATTCTCCTCCTCACTCACGCTGCCTTGGCCACGCTGGCCTTCTTTGTATTCCTCCAACACATTAAGTGCATTCTCTCCTCTTGTTCTTTGCACTTGCATTGACATCAACTGGAAATCTCTTTGCTTTGATCTTCTCAAAATGGTTTCTTGTCATTCATAGAGGCTGTTCTCATGCCCCATGCAGTCACTTACTAATCATATTACCCTGTTTTGTTGTTGTTAAATAATTATTTTATCTTTGGCTGCATTGGGTTTTCGTTGCTGTGCGCAGGCTTCCTCTAGTTGCGACGAGCGGGGGCTACTCTTCCTTGTGGTGCACGGGCTTCTCATTGTGGTGGCTTCTCTTGTCGAGCACAGGCTCTAGGCGCGCAGGCTTCAGTAGCTGTGGCACACAGGCTCAGTAGTTGTGGCTTGCGGGCTCTAGAGCACAGGCTCAGTAGTTGTGGCACATGGGCTTAGTTGCTTTGTGGCATGTGGGATCTTCCTGGACCAGGGATCGAACCCGTGTCCCCTGCATTGGTAGGTGGATTTTAAACCACTGCAGCACCAGAGAAGTCCCACCCTGTTTTGTTTTGTTTTTTTTAAAATTTTCGTAGCACTCATTACTATCCAAAGTGACTTTATTTATTTATTTAATAATTCATTGTCTATTTATCTTCCACCCCATTCCCTGACACCCATTAGAAGGAAAGGTAGAACCTCATTCACTGCACATAATAGCATCCATATGCATATGCAAAGGGTCACATAGTAGGTAGTCAGAAATATGAAAAGCAAATGAATAGTTATTATATTTGCCTGAAAATCAGTAATCTTTCTTTATTAAAGGAGTTACATCTTTACTGTACATTTATTTGCTGCCTTCTTTCATGTGACTCATGGGAGGCAGGGAGTAGGGTAGGCTGTGTGTGTGTTTGTGTATGTGTGTATGTGTGTGTGTGTGTATAGAACAAACCTTATCTGCTCGGCTCCAAACGGCTTTAGGAGGTGGTTCTCCACTGATGGGAATCTCTAGACGAAGCTTGTTTCCTGCAATTACTGTCACTGTATTGTCAGCATCAAGACCATCCAGTACGATCTTCGGAGGATCTGGAATATTAACCGTGGCCTTTGTTATCAGACGGTTATTTCCATGTGATTATCTGGGTTAGTACTTGGCTAGTGTTAAACATTGGTAGTAACCAATATTTTATCCAGTCAAGAAGGATATAAGCGGAGTCAAAGTAGTTGGTGCCTAGTACCTTGCAAAACTACTTCATTGTTAAGACCTCTTAAGAATCAACTATTATGATTAGTGATTACTACCAATACATGTATTTTTCTTTAAATATCACATTTTGAATATAATTCCAAGGTAAGCAAAACCAGAAAGACAAGAACACAACTCTGCAATGATCTCTTTTATCTACTCACCAATAACATGAACTTTGGCAGGCAAAGTAACAGAGTAGGCATCTGGTGCAAATACATAATCACCTTCGTCCTCGACGAGAGCATTGGCTATCACTAATTTGTGGATTCTAAGGAAATGAAAAAACATATTTCTAAGACTTTGCAAAGATTTAGACTGTGTAGGACCCAAACTGAGGAGACACCTGGTTTTATCTTAACTTGTTTAGTGCAGCCTGGAGAGAGACTGAGAGTAATGTGGTGCCTTGATTATCCTATTTATTGATCCACATTCAGTATTTATTTGGGGCTATATGAAACCATCTCCACAAATACAGCCTGCTTACTATGCAAGAATCTCTTGTTCCTTTTTAAAATCTCATAGCTTAAACAAGGATAGAAGATAACACCTCACTGATGCCATATTTTAAGATTCAAGAAATTACCAAGAATAACCTGACTTTGGCTTTTTATGCAGACCTAAGAGCAACAGTTCTTTTTTTTAAAAAAAGTTGAGGTCTAGTTGACGTACATTATTATATATTTCATGTATACAACATAGTGATTCACAGTTTTTAAAGGTTATGCTCCATTTATAGTTATTATAAAGTATTGGCATAAGAGCAATAGTTCTTAACTTTATTGGCAGCGTGAGCCAGTGAATAGCTGAGGGACACTACAGCTCCTCAATCTGGAGAAAAACAAGTGCTTTTGTACACACAGAATTTGCTTACAATTTCAAAGGATTTATGGGGGCCCCTGAAGTTCATTCACAGTCTCCTAAAAATCCATGGATCCTAGCTTAAGAACTCTTGTCCTACATCCTTGCTAGATTCTAGGATATTATGCAAATCGTCCCCCCACCTCAGCAAAAAAAACTGTGGAAAGGTCATATGACACTTATTGGTTAGGGACAGTGAATCCAGTTCAACCAGTTCCTGAACTAGAATTCAGTATCCTCTAAGCTCATGTTTATATGGAAAGACTCAGTCAATGGGTTTTGAAATAACACAGCACCTCACTGTAAGGTACAGGTACAGAATCACAGGTAGGACATGATGTACAACAGAGGAATCACATATTCTTGCTATTTGAAAGCAAAGAACCGGAAATAGAACCTCTCCCTATGAATACTCCCCAAACATCCTTACGAACCATGTAATTTAGGAAGCAGAAGAAGTGAAGATGGGGACCAGCCCTCACTTGGGGACCACCCTAGCTTACTTACCTTCCCCTGTGAACAATCTTTAGACGGTCAGTCTCCTGAATGGGGAGGCCATTTTTAGTCCATTTTCCTGGTAAGTTTTCAGATATCTCACACTTCAAGCAGATTTCTTTTCCAAGATTTACAGTCTGATCAGTCAGAGGCGTCAATATCTTCAGAGGTTTTACTGCAGAAATAATAGATGGTTATTAAGTGCCAAATCTAAATTCCAGACAGGCCAAGACGGTGTCATTTCACAATGGTACAGTTTCACTATAATGCTTGTTTTGAAAATGAGAATTTGTTCAATGCAGTTGAAATATTCGGGGACAACTAGAGCATAACACACATTTCACGTTCGATTAAGCATGATTTTACTCATGAGAAAGACTAGGTGAATCCAGAAAACGGCACCCAGCTGAACTGAGTCAGGTAGGACCGCACGGAGCACACACATACGCCTCAAACATCTACCAGCTGCTTTAGTTCACCCATGTTAAATGAGCCACATCCATGCACATCTGAGATGACAGCTCTCCATCCAATTTCACATAACCTCCTTCCACTACTTCACAATAGCTCACAAACTGCAACACTTCTGACACCACTTCCACAAGCAAATTTCAGGTCTTTTTCAAGGTAAAGTGCCATATTTGTTGTAGTATTTATTAACCATTTAACATCTGTAAAACTGTACTACTGCTTTTTTTCTTATAACTTCTTATCGTTTTATTTTTTAAAAACTGTGTCCCTGACAAAATTGTTGAGTGTTGTGTTCTTAACCCCACTTTCCCCTATGATTTTTATTGCATGACTTTGTACAGCACAGTAATTTTTAGAAATGCATATGTTACATTATAGCAGGACTGACTGTAATTGCTTTAAACAGAGAAGGATCTGCCTATGGTTGAAAAAACGTTTTGATATTACACTACAATGGCCATCATCCCACAAAACATAAGCAGTGTATTTATGAATCGCACCCGGACTTAGAAAGAAATAAGGAAGCAGAGTTTCTGCTCTGCATGTATTACCGATCTTCTTGTGAAGTTTGCTATTCTAATTTTCATGGCTAACTGGAAGGGACAGACTCTGCCATTAAGAGCTGACTACCATTAGGGGGCATTTGGAAAAGGACATGAATTCTTTCACGCCTCTAAAGCATATCGGGGGACTTCCCTGGTGGTCCCGTGGTTAAGACTTTGCTTTCCAATGCAAGGGGTGCAGGTTCGATCCCTGGTTGGGGAGCTAAGATCCTACATGTCTCACAGCCAAAAAACCAAAACATAAAAAACAGAAGCAATACTGTAAAAAATTCAATAACGACTTAAAAAAAATGGTCCACATCAAAAAAAATCTTTTAAAAAATTGTTTTAAAAAACTAAAGCGGGCTTCCCTGGTGGTGCGGTGGTTGGGAGTCCGCCTGCCGATGCAGGGGACACGGGTTCGTGCCCCGGTCAGGGAAGATCCCACATGCCGTGGAGCGGCTGGGCCCGTGAGCCATGGCCGCTGAGCCTGCGTGTCCAGAGCCTGTGCTCTGCAACGGGAGAGGCCACAACAGTGAGAGGCCTGCGTACCCTCAAAAAAAAAAAAAAAAGTGAAAAAAAAAAAAAGCATATCGGCAAATTAGCTTAGTCTTCCCAATTGAGGCCCATTAGTTTGAGCAACTTCTCAGCCCAAATGTAATTGAAGAATGTTGAATGTTTATTGAAGAGATAGCAAGTTCACCAAACCAAAGGTCACCAAAGGATTAAGCAAACAGGATATCAGGATTTGATATCATATCTAAGTATTTATCATGTATTTATATGGTTTGGGGACTGAAATATTTCTTAAACCATTTGAGTAACTTCTCTGGCAGGTGATTTTTATACTTCCTTCCCAATATTGGTATTCTACTATTAAACTGAGTAGTAAGTTCTTAGAGTCCCTGACTGATACGACATAGACACTCAGCTGGAATGGAATCTAATTTTACATATTTAAAATTGCCACAAGTACAAGCCAAATAGATTGAAACTCTCCTAAAACTGAATTAACAAACACAAGACACTAGTAAAACAGCTTGGAAGACATCCAAGGAAGTCTTACTTACAGTCAATGGTAAGTTTAGCGGATGACTGTCCTCCTGTTGTCATTACAGAATATTCTGCAGTATCAGCCTTTGTTGCTTCTTCTATGACCAAAATGTGTTTTTTGCCTTCAACTTTAATGTAGTGTCTTGATCTTGGACCAGGGATGATTTCCTCACCATTCTTAAACCTGAGTTAAAATAGATTATAAAAAAAAGTTTTATAAAAGACCCTTCAGGAGACAGATGCCAGACACTCAAGAACTTTTTGTTGAATTAAAGAATGTATGGGGCTTCCCTGGTGGCGCAGTGGTTGGGAGTCCGCCTGCTGATGCAGGGGACGCGGGTTCACGCCCCGGTCTGGGAGGATCCCACATGCCGCGGAGTGGCTGGGCCCGTGAGCCATGGCCGCTGAGCCTGTGCGTCCGGAGCCTGTGCTCCGCAGCGGGAGAGGCCACAACAGTGAGAGGAATCAATAGATTAATATTGTAACAAGTATTGTCTGAAAAATGACATTAAAAACATAAGCCCACTCTTTCCATTTAAGATCAATCAGATAAAGATGCTAACAATGGATATTACCTACGTTGGGCTCTTGACACACACTAGTAAGAATATCATTTTAATACACTTTAAAGACAGTTGTGATTCTAGATTAGAATGAACAATCTATCCTGTACCAATTACTAGAGATTCCTGCTGCATAATTTACTCTGTTTCTCAATTAAGATTTTAAGACTCCGAATCGTCTAGTCTTTAATTTTGAGGTTACTCACAGAGAACTTGAGAAAACACTTCCCATCTGGCCCCAAAACTATGCTTTTTATTTTTAAGAACTGTTAAAGTAATTGGTAATTCTCAGTCTAAAGTATTTTTCTGAGATACTTAACAATAAAGTTACTAGGAATAACATGAAAAAAGTAAATTTTCTTTTTCTTTTTTTGAAAAAATGTATCTTTTCCATGTAACTTGCCAGTATGGCATAGTGAGAGTAAGCATGGTATAGAGCACCCATGGGCTTTGGAGTCACATAGACCTGGAAAACCTTGAGCCATCCATTTATTAGTAAGTGCCTATTTCCCTATATCCTTACCAATATAGATTTCTGGATCTTTTTTCAGTTTTCTGTTTCACAGGTGAAAAAAAAACCCAGTATCTTAGTATAGTTTTAGTTAAAACTTCTAACACGAATGAGGTTGAGATCCTTTTCATATCTGTAAATGCAATTTCCTGTTCTCCAAACTATGAAGGTACTTTTTTTGTCTATTAAAAATGGACAGGGACTTCCCTGGTGGCACAGTGGTTAAGACTCCGCCTGCCAATGCAGGGGACATGGGTCCGAGCCCTGGTCCAGGAAGATCCCACATGCCACGGAGCAACCAAGCCCGTGCGCCACAACTACTGAGCCTGTGAGCCACAACTACTGAAGCCTGCCTAGAGCCCGTGCTAGAGCCCGTGCTCCTCAGCAAGAGAAGCCACCACCATGAGAAGCCCGTGCACCGCAACGAAGAGTAGCCCCCGCTCGCCGCAACTAGAGAAAGACTGTGTGCGGCAACGAAGACCCAACACTGCCAAAAAAGGACAGACCTCAGGAAAGCTATTTACCATTTTACATGGGCATCATCTTCAGACACCTCACATTCTAATTCCACTCTGTCCCCACAGTACGCTTTTGTATCTTCCAGCTGTTTGGTCACTATAACTGGAGGCTCTAGTGTGAAAAAAACCAAAATCAGAATCATTTAATGTCCAAAAACCTGCCTTGTGACCCTGGGTTTGTTCACAGATGAAAAACCAACAATAAGAAAGTATCATGCATCACAGAGCCATGGTTAGATGGTGGTAGGTAGTAGGTAGGTTTTTTTATGATTTTTTCAAGGCAAAATAAATGGCTGGCAACCCTGGGTAAGTTTTTCCAATTTTCTAAGAACTCTTCAAATCAAATAAATGATTGTTTTAGAGAGCAGACACATTGTATCAGATATCCTTCTTTTGGCAAATAAGATACCAGATGGTAGGCATTTCTGGGGAAGGAGAACCTATAACACTAAAATTCTCTACTTCTGGTTCTAGATGGATGATAGAGATTGCAGAATTGTCTTTTTAAAAAATTTTTTAATTGAAGTATAGTTGATGTTCAAGATTACAGAGCTGCCTTAATCATAGGTCCTCATAAAGAAAATAAGTGATTCATGGCTTCATTGACACCCTCCAGCTCTTTCACAATGTCTTAGTAAATGATGGTCTTCAGCGATCTCAGTGCCAACGATTGATGCCGTTTACTGATGAAGCTGTTTCAAGAGAAATCTATTTGTGATCAGCTGAGTGTGTGAAATGGTTATCCAGTAGACTTTATTGGGTTTCAGAAGTTATCACGAGAACAATTATATGGCAAAATACTGCTTGCTTGAGCCAAAACTACAAGGCATTTTTACTCAGTTTTTTCCTCCCTTTGGCTTTTCTAGTCTTCAACGAACCTGAAGATTAATTAGGATACACAATAACTGGCAGTACAGAGAGGCTTTAATCCAGAGCCAATCTAACACCCAAGATAAACCATCTCTAGAGGTACTACCGTCTCTGCTCTGGAGCTCAAAAGCTCACTTCATCACTTCCATTTTGATTATCCCTGAGAGAAGGAGAGATGTTGGCTCTTAATGGCTACAGTAAGAAATTTCACCTTACCTCTCACAAAGAGCTCAGTGGAGCATTTCTCATCACCAGCTGTCACATAATACTCTGAATCATCTGTTAGCACACAGTTATTGATAAACATGATTCTTTCACATCCTTTATGTTCAAAGATGTATCTGTTTTAAACAGAAGGAAGATAAACAGAGTCCATGAACTTGATTTTACTCTTTTCTTTATTGCCAGCAAATTTGGCTTATAATTCAGTAATATTTGAAAGTCAGAAATAGTAATTTTGATCTGCAATTTATGTAGCCATGTTTTACATAGTTTAATAAACATCAAACATGAAACCAATGTCTATCTTTATAACAAGTAATGTAACACATATGCATATTTACACATAATATTTAATTTGTCATTTTCTTTTATGTATGTTTTTCATTTCAAATATAAATCAGTACTCACATATTTGCCAATGAACCTATTGTTGGAAAATAGGGCTGGCTAAGATTTTTAACTCTGTATATTTTAAAAAACGAGCAATTCATCTACTTTATTGAGGGACAGAGACGATCTTTTTCATTGATTCATTGATTTCACTCCTTGCTAGCCCAGTGAGACAGATTTTATTGGGTGAATAAATGATTATACAATTTAAGCAATAATATGAACTTAATCATTAACATAGATGGTAAGTTCTATAGAATGTGATATTCTCTTAAATGAGCTTAAGAACTAGTGTTATCATATCATAGATATCATCTACTAAGAAAGAAGTTGAGCGTTTGGAAACAAAAACCTGAAATCTAAGGAGATTGCAAAATTTGATTATCTGTGACCTAGATTATGGATGGATATATCAGGGCATCATAACAGACTAAAGAAAAGTTCTCATTTGGGAAATTCTCAACTTGAAGATTTCAAGAACAAAACACTAAGCAACATTTTTCTAGATAAAGATAACCAAGTAAAATTATGTTTTTGGGGTTTCCCTGGTGGCACAGTGGTTGAGAGTCTGCCTGCCGATGCAGGGGACACAGGTTCGTGCCCCGGTCTGGGAAGATCCCACATGCCGCGGAGCGGCTGGGCCCGTGAGCCGTGGCCGCTGAGCCTGCGCATCCGGAGCCTGTGCTCCGCAATGGGAGAGGCCATAGCGGGAGAGGCCCGTGTACCACAAAAAAAAAAATTATGTTTTTGGTAAATTCAGGCTGCCTTCAAGAGATTTTTACCAGATATAAACATTATTATCACAAAGTCACTCTGAGAGCATGACCACATTAAGAAATTGGAATCCACCTAATTGTACCACAGAAGTGACAGATATTCAGGATTAAAGTCTTTTATAAATATGCACGTGGCTCCTGTTAAGTGAAAACATATATATTGGAGTTGAAAATCTCTCGGACTGAGAAGGATCTCTGTAAAGTAGCTTCATAATAGACTAGCGATACCATCAGGTATCAGGGATTAGTCTGTTTCCTTCATTTGGGAAAGGGCCAAAAAACAATAAAACACAGGCTTTAGATGCTATTCTGGAAAAACAAGTTATCTAATTATAAGGTGTGATTCCCAGCTGGTATATCAAATATAGATTTCAATTTTTTTCAAAATTTGATTTAAAAAAAACTGGGAGAAGTTTGGCAATGCTCTGAAGTAATCACATATAACCTACAGTGACACAAATCCATAGTTAGGAATCACTTGAAATAGTCTGTATAGAATTAAAACATAAAACAGGGTTTAATTTATATAGTACTATAATTTTGATGGTTCTAAAATACATGAAAAGTTTTTGCTGTCCCTCTATATGATTTTGTATCATACAGGTATAACTAAAAAGTGCTTTTAGGCATAGAAGATTAAGTCAAATTACTCTTTGATTTGTATAGTTATCACTGATTATTCGCAAATTCCACTTACTTTGTACTGGGTCGAATTTCTTGACCATTTTTATACCATTTCACCTCCAACTTTGGATCCGCCAGTTCCACAGCAAATCTTACCCTGCCTCCTTTATCAACCTGATATGCAGGATCGAGAATTTTTGCAAAAGCTGTAAGAGAGAAGACGCAAAACTATGTTCCCATGCATATGCTATGAATTTGAATGGTCAATATATGTATGAGAACCTAAAGCTAAATAAAAAATTGAGACTGAAGAAGAAAGAATTAGGAACCTTCCAAATTATCCCTTATATTTTAGGAGTCTGAATCCATTTATAAACCATAAGATGGTTTAAAAATGTAAAGAGAATCCACATGCTTTTGGAAGAAACATAAGAAGTATTGGAGAGGCTTCAAAAAGGATTATCTTCATTCTTCAGGGAATGTATGATACAAAGTATCCAAATGAAATTTGGACTTGAAGAATATGCTCATTCTCCTAATATGATTATTATCAGGATCATTGGCATTATCTGTGTACATCTATGTCACAGTTTTTTATCATATAATTTATGAGATGCTTTCGATGACTCGTGAGCTTAAATGAAATGCCTTTGACAGACCGAAATAGTGGGCTTATCAAAGTTTTTGTACTGTGGAAACTTGCCCAAATATTGGCATGTTTAAACACTTGGGTAACCATATCGGGTGTGAGAAGTGAATTCCCCATGCCTCATCCAATGGGTGGAAGAATATAACAGTAAAACAAAGAAACATAGAATCTACTCTGCCTAAATAAGAATCAGGAATTTGAGAGTGAGGGAGAGATGCAGAGGCTGGAGAAAGGGGCCGCTGAGAAATTGCCAGTAACAGCGGGAATGTTTAATGTTCCATTATATAATACATTGTATGTGTCACTGTAATGCACCTTCTGTTACCTTAAACCTTCAGCAGCTGTCTGCTACCCGCTTAGCCTGTGATGTGCGGGGCAGTAAACTACTTCACCTGAAGTCAAGTTAACCCCTGCAAATTTCACCCCAGCTAGTCCGTCCCCAAACGCAGCAGGAAATAGGAAGGATTAATCTCCCCCAGGGGTGCTCACCTGCGCTCTTCTTCTCCACTCTGCGCATGCGCTTGAGCCGCTTGAGCATCCCGCGCAGGTCAGTGATGCCGTACTGGAAGGCGATCTTCTCGTACTCGCTGGGTTTCGCATTCTTCAGCAGCTCCCACACGTCTATCTCAGGTTCTTCCTCCTGCTGTTTCACCTCCCTAACCGGGGAGAACCATTGCCTAGTTTAATAGCTGCCCACTGGCCCTTAAAGGCAAGGAAGGTCGGAGTATGGCACCGATTTTTCGGGTCAGTGCTACAAGCTCTGTTTAAACCCTGAGTCCTTAAAGCCGAGGGGAAAGTGTACTTTGCCTGAAGTCTCAGGGAAACTTCCAGATAGTCAAAGATCAGATACGTGCACTTATATTAACGCTCTCGTTTTCCTAGTTAAAAACACAATATTAGGGGGAGAGGAGGATACCAGGAAATATCCTTAAGATATTTTTACTTATTTTCAACTTGCAAGTCTAAATAGGAGGTGAGATTTTACGGAACTTAAAAGAAATGTTTTCATCTAGGATATCGATATTGAAATAAGGGTTAAGAACTAGAAGATTTTAGGTGTTGGTCTGTGAAAGAACAATGCTCTCTTTCTACCTTCATTGGCGTGCATACCCTAGCTCTGTGTGGAGATGGTACAAACACAGCGTTTCAAATCTTCGGATTTTGCAAATAGCATTTTCCCTACCATGTTAGTAAATGTGTACATTAACCATTTTTGCTGTTTTTTAATACAAAAAACATTTGAAACTGTGACTAAGCGTTTGTTTTTTGTTTTGGTTTTGGTTTGGTTGTTTTTCATATGATTTTTGTGTATACATATTCTTTTTAAGAGAAAACTATTTTCTTCTAAATTGTCAGAGTAGAAAAAGAGAATGAGATCCAGAAATCTCTCGTATTTCATCTTAAAGTATTGTCTTGAACTTTTTTGGAAGCAGGTTGGGTATGAATCATGAAAATATAAATGTGAAACTGTAAAGCAAGTCATTAAGCGTTCCATGAACAAGGCGAAAGTAATTTCTTAGTGTAATTATCAAAATTATGACTCTAAATTTTGATCACTGTCAAAAGAACATATATAACTAATATATATACACACATATATATGATTTAAAGTACATACACTTGTCTGTATTTTAAAACCAAAAAATGAAACAAAACTCAGGAATAAACACTTTTAGGGAAAGAGACTTAGTATAAATGCAAAATATATTTCAAATTGATTTCCTTCACTAGCTAAGTAGTCCTAATTTTGTTTAAGCTTAGTTGACTCTTTTTATCAACTAAGGTTAATTTGGAAATGTTATAGTGACTGCTTACTGTGAATAATGCTGGTTTGGATATGATTTTTCCAGGAAAACTGGTCAACACATCTTAAACATCAGTGTGAAAACAGATTCACGCTTCATGTTAGCAAATAATGAGTTGCATATGTTTGCATTGTCCAATTAATTACACCTGCTTCAGAATTTCTTGAGGAAAGACTGGGTTGTAATCATAGGGAAGGGGAGGAGAATATAAATATGAACATAGAGTTTAGGGTGGCATTAGGCAAGGATGACTTCTGCATATCTAATTTCCATTGTTGTGTAAGTCTTTTGCCCAGTAGAGGATGCTGAGGCAAATCTGGGAAATGGAAGGAAGTGAGAGGTCATTGGTCCATCAGTAACCTTTGTGGAAAGGACTAGTTACACCATTAGGAAAATGTGCCTCTTAAAGACTCAAGACACAACTATTATCTTCATTTTACTGAAATGGTAATTACACCCTCTGTTAACATGCGGAAATTGAAAAGCTTAAGAAAATTGTCCTGAAGTTGAAATATTGGTAATAATTTGCCTGATCTACTATAACTACTGCCTGAAAGCAGTCTAAATTTCAAATATAACATTTAAATATTTTGTAGGAAGTCTTGGAGAATTGCAATTTAAATGTGTATGTGTGTATATATGTATATATTCTCTGTGGGTCTTTCCTTAATCCAGTTTATTATTGCTCTATTTTTGTCACATTAGCCTGAGTCCCCACATTGTTAAACTATGCCATACTACATTGTGTTCAATTTGTATCTCAGCCAAGAAGAACTACATACACATTTCAAGGGTCCTCCTGACATTGATGAAAAGATTTAAAGATATCAAACTAGATTAAAATAGATAACAAGAGGCACAAATAAAACACTGAGATGTACCTAGATGAATGAGGTGAATGTTTATATGAGGAAGCCAGTAATAAAGGTCATCATTTTCAGTGTGTTTCTTGAGTCAGTTTTGTTGGTAGATTCATAAAACCAATCATCCTCACCATTTTTTTCTCATTAAAACACCAAAATACACCCCACTCTACTACGACCTTAATCCTAATACAAACACCAATGACCTCTTGCCTCTTCCTTCTTCCTTTCCTCTCCATCACTTCACTGAATCCCAAATTGCAAGGAGATGGATTCATTATTTTGTACTGGAACGTGAGGTCAAGGCTGCCATCTGTAGCATCTCCTTTACTCATTCAGAACATATCTATACTTACTGTGGTGGCTGCACATGACCCTATCTGCATGGCTACATTAAGTTTCAGTAGGAAGAAAAAGCCAAATTTCTATAGGCACTACTGATTCCTTTCCAAGCATGCGGATAGACCTATATAACATTTACACTACTTCCATCTACATCGAAATTTCTATAACTTGACACTCCTAGTGAAATATAGAGCAGTTATAGAAATTTTATGTAGAATAAACTTTTAAGTATTTATATAGGTCAAGTCCCATAACAAGATACTGCCCAAAAGACTGACTGTGATTTATTTAATGTCTATTTGAAATAGGCTGACTTTGTTCAGGGCAGGGAGATCTTTTGTTGTATAAAGATGTTGGTTGTAATGATATTTATACTCATAGGGATTTTGCCACAGACTCTCGGAGGAGCAGAAACGGTAACCACATGTCATTACCACAATGAAAACACATGCAATTCACAAATTAGTAGGAAAACACAATGATTTCTAAAGTTATACCAGTGGACTAGTATATAGTATATTAAATGAATATAGTCTTATGATAACAACAATCTAATTATGAGTCAAAATAATAATTAGGGGATGTAAAGAAAATGAGAACTGGAGACATGTTGACTGCCCATTTTTTTCTAGTAATTTTTTTTTCTTTAGTCATTTTGACCATTAATGAGATTTCTTTTACTCTGCAAACTACTGGTAGAACTAGTCTGTTCTTTTTTCTTTCTTTTTCCTTTTAATCAGACCTGGCACCTAATAATCTACTGTATTACATTTTTAATGATTGAGTGTGTGTGTGTGTGTGTGTGTGTGTGTGTATGTGTATTTTGTCACTTTACGAATATAAATTCTTCAAGGGAAAATGTCACATTTTGGGGGGAAGTGGATATTTATTTGACACCTGTACGAGCCAGGCCTTTTACATTTAACTTAATTCTCACAATAATTCTCTTAAGTAGTTTTATTCTCCACATTTACAGATGTGGAAAACAAGTCTCAGGGAGGACATATAATTTGACCAAAGTCATATACAGTAATTAGTAAATGGGAGAGTTGAGACTCAAATCCATGTTTTAACCACTACCTTTTCCTTTCCACAAATATGTATCTATCTCTTTCTACGTGCCAAATGCTGGAAGGCACTGGATTTCTTTTCCTCACATCACCTAGTATTATATTCTACACAAAGAGAGCATTTAGTATTTTCCTGGTTGAGTAAATGCAGGAAAAAAAACACCAAAAAACAAAAAACCTCTCTTGTCTTCCTAAAGTTTCAATTTGTGCTATAAAATGTCCGAGGCGCCAACTTCTGAGGCAGATTCAGAGTGGCGTTTCTTATGTGGAGTCACAGGAAATGTGCTGACTCAGAAAAGGGAAACTTGGATTTAGGTCCCTGCCCTTCCTCTACCTAGCTGTGTGACTTGGGGTAAGTCACTCAACATCTCTGGTCTTTGGTTTCTCACCTGTAGAACAGGAAGAGTGAGGCTCACTTAAGGTCACTTCATATACTATTGCTTTAGATACATCTGGGGAATTAATAAATATTATTGAGACTAATGATTATTTGAAGTATCCAGAGAAGGAAAAATGTTTTTGATACTGCCAAAGTCTACTGATTGGCTAATATCCATTTGGTTATTAATAAATGGCACCTGTTAATATTTCAGTTCTCAACCTAAATGTTTAGAGCTGGGGGTGAATTTTTCATTCACAGGGACTTGAAGAAAGTCATCCAACTAAACTGAGAATGAACACAAGCCCATTTATTACTATTTGTAATTTGTTTTGAAGCATTTCTATCTACACTTACGATTTTTTAGTAACCATAGAAAGCAGTAAAAATAATAAAAAGTGAATCTAAAATGCTAAATGAAAACTGTTATCAACATTATATATCATTAATTTAGAATTATAGTTTTACTGTTTATTCACAAGTTTGGTAGATAAACACAATCCCAGCAAAACTCATTTTCTTTTTGTTGCTTCTGTGCTATAGTAAATATCTAGATATGTATATCTTTATATATAACACGTATATAATATAGTATATTTATGATTATGTATATGCATATTTACCGGCAGAAATTCTATAAAATGGTTGTATACTAAATACCCATAATGAAAATCTATAAATTTTATTGCCAGAGAGTACAAAGTTAAGGGAGTGTGAGTGATAATACTAAACACGTCTCCATTTTACTACTATATTTTATCTCGTCTAAAAATGCACATTTTTGGACATTTTAAACATCTCTGAAATAAGGATGTACCTTACAGTCAATAGTATGTCATAATAAACAATTTGGAGCAATTTTTTTCATTGCTTAGTGATTTATAAAATACAGGTATATATTAACATGAATGGTGTCTTATATTTGATGAAATATAGTAAATCACCAATACTATGTTAAAGTATATATATATACACTTCCACCAAAAGACTTCTACCAAAATTTTGAAATTGATTTTTCAGTCAAATCAAAAGCAGAAAAATGGAGGCTTTATTTATTCAATCGTGACAAGGAATCATGATTGAAATAATAGAAATCATGAGAGAAATAAAAAGTATTCAGGTATTTAAGTCTCTGTCTCAGTTTTCAGATTTCCTCATCCCCTTCTTAGAAAGTATGTGAAGACTCATGAAACATTTAAAAAGAAAGTAAAAGCATCAGCTAAAATCTTTAACAGATTAGTATGCAGTTGTTTCTCTGTCTCTTTCTTAGTCAACGCTGTTAAAGTATTCCATAAACAAAACACATTTTAAGAAATGAGAAATTCTTTGAAAAACATCTACTTTAAACTTGACTCCTCTGAGTGGGTATCTAAAAGATTTCCAGGCCAAAGCGCCTCACTCCATCACTGGATTCTCACCTACGTTTCAGGAGACCACTAAAGTCAAGTTCCCCTGCATCCTCTTGACCTTCTCCACTGTCATTAACAAAAGAAAAGCAAAACCGGGTTTAAGGCTGAGACACATACGCAAGTTTCCCCCAAACACTCTACATATAACGTATATGCAATTTTGTACTAGCACAAGTCATAGGACTAAACCAACACAAACACTTTCTTTTCACACAAGTGACATTTTAAGTTTTGGAGAATGTACTTGTGGAAAAGCAAACATGAGGAGCTTGTGTTACTCTATGATTTTGGAAGGCACATTTTTGTAGATTGCATATATAAAAGTGCTTGGATTTGTGTTAAAATAGAGTAACACAAATGCACTTAAGCCAAGCAACACAAAGTACTTTGTTTTTGCAAGTTGGGGGTGCTGGAAACATACCTGTGTAAAAAGCAAAGGACTTTTGCTGATCTCTGTTATTCATGTCAGACAGAGATTGGCTTGGAGGACGAAGTGTACCAGTGTCAAACATATAAGTACAAAACTTATATTCAAAGGTAACCTCTTTGTGTCCATCAATAGATTAATCAGATAATGTGATACCAACATCACAAAAATGGAGATAGTGCAGAGCTTTTTAAAAGATGCATTCCTTTCTCTTTTAAAGAGAAAGGATTATAAGCTTTTTATTTTCTTATTAATATTTACACCTTTTAAAACGTATTTTCCAAAAATTTGTCTTGGAATTGTTGAGCCCTTTACTAGGAGTTTTTAAAAGTGCTTTCCTATAGAGAAATGCATCTTAATTTAGGCATGCACCCACCTTCATGATTTCATATAAACTCTAAATATAATAGAAGCTATGGCGCTGACATTTAAATGGCACTACATATTTACTTACGTGTTTCATTTTTTAATGAAGATTTTGTTTTCTGCTCTTTACATATGTTAGTTATGGTTTCTAAGAAAAGAGTCTGTGGGTTTAAAAACAGTGTGTATAACATGTAAGTTATAAGAATTGAGCTCAAATAATGTGTTTTCAAAATTTCTCTAATAGCACGTATTTGGAGAAGACCTTTTGACATAAACACAGTTCTATTCTCTTAAAGCCCAAAACTTAGTAGATTACGTCTTCCTCTCTTAAAATAGACTTATACATAGGATGAATGTAGTTTTAGATCTATGCATTTGCTGAACGTGGGGTGAAGGGAAGGTAAGAGATTTTGAAAGTTATGACATAAAAAAATACAATTGGGGATTCCCTGGTGGCGCAGTGGTTGAGAGTCCACCTGCTGATGCAGGGGACACGGGTTCATGCCCCGGTCGGGGAAGATCCCACATGCTGCGGAGCGGCTGGGCCCGTGAGCCATCACCGCTGGGCCTGTGCGTCCAGAGCCTATGCTCCGCAACGGGAGAGGCCACAACAGTGAGAGGCCCGCGTACCGCAAAAAGAAAAAAAAAAAAAAATCCAATTGACTGATCAGGAAGTATTAAATATCTTTTAAAAGTAATTACAATTTTCATTTGTTCATAATTTAGGAGGGAACTGTGACTTTTATTAACAGACTAGATCATTGTTTTATGCTAGTTTCAGATGACTTTCCTTATTCAACAACACTGTTATGTGGATTCAGTCTTAAGAACAAAACATTTACTCTCATGAATGAATTTGTATTTTGGATGAATTAAGTACAGAGCGTAAAATAATGTCAGGAAAAGGCTAGTCACATTTCCCATAGGCTAGAAAATTCTTTTCATTTTTCTTCTTTGACCCCCTGATTTTTCAGCCTTGGCAGCTGCAAAATAAGTCAAGTAAGTATCTATATTTTGCCCTTCTACAATGTTCTTTATTCCAGCAGATTCAGTGGTCTTTCATTTAGGATAATTCCACATTTAAATAGTGCTAACTTCAGTAAGTAGCTACTTCATTGTAGTTTTCTGGGCGCATGGTTTAATTGCTCCATACGTGATTTCTAGATAAAAGGCAATGTAAGTTTTCTGATATCACTTAACTGATGCTATATGAGATGTGTATTGTTATATATTTTTGTGGGCCATTTGGTAGAAAATAATGCAACTAAGGAAGAAGCCTCATAGACCCGTAAAATGGGAGCTTCCTATAACAAGAATATTCTAAAAAATGATCAGCATATACACGAGTTGGCATATTAAACCCACAGCTTCTCTTGAACACTAACTTTTGAATATTTAGCATGTTTGACTTCAGTGAAAAGAGTTGATCTCACTTGGAATATTGAGTGTGGAGGAAGGGAAAGTGTGTTTTGAAAGTCTTCCACTTTCATGTTATACAAAAGCTACCTAGATTACCCTTTTGAAGTTACCTTCTCTTGAAAGCAGATCTGATGTCAATGTTTGGAGTAGTCCCAGTAGATTCTTTGAAAGGAAAGAAAACAATAAAATAAATACCCATTAAGAAGGCAGTTTTGTGTTCAGTTCCTTTCCAGGCTGTGGGGATTCTTCAGACGGAAGGAATGCCGGATGAAGGGGGGATGGCTCTCCTCCCAATGGCTGAGCTGGGGAGGCATCACACCTCATCCCCCCTCACACAGAATCAATGAAAGGACTTTAGGAGTTACCATATCCAGTTGTCATTCCACCTGTATGACCATTAGAGTCACCTAAGGAGCTTAAAAAATGTCAGCTTCTGGATCTCCCTGCTGGAGATTTTGATTCACCAGATCAGGGATGGGCTCCCAGAAATCCATATTCTGAAAACGCCCCTCAGGTGATTCTCAGAGATGCCTGGCCAGGTTGAAGAAGCAGTGGTCAGGACCAAATTCCCACTTAATACAGAAATCTCGACAGCACCACCACCCATGGTCACCCAGCCTCTGCTTGACAACTCTCAGACTGGGACCCTCACAACCTTCTGTTGTGTCTCTATATAGCTTTAAGGAAAGAGCTTGTGCTAATGTGAAGACAATATTCACCTTCTCTTAATTTCCACCTTTTGATTCTAATCTGCCTAAACACTTCTCAAGGACATGGATAATGGCCTTTTCCTTCTGTGTGACAGCCCTTCCCCTACTTACAATGGGTCATAAATGCCTGGCCTCCTTCATCTACACATTCAAGCTGAATGGGGGCATAGTTCCTGGATTCTTCAGTCTCCCAGTTACCCTACCTACTCCAGGAGGGATCCCAGTGGAGGTATGGTACCCATGGCCAAAGGCATTACTTCAAATGTGGAACAAGTAGCATGTTACAGAGAGTGGTATCACTTCCTAAACCTAGATCCTATAACACTTGTAACGCTCTGGTTTTAAATTACCTCAGCTTTGTCTTTTGTAGCTACATCACACTTTGGATTCATTTTAAGTTTATGATGTTTGCTGCCAAGTCAACTTTCCCTTTGTATACTTATCGAAGTATTGTCTTTTCCCCTATATACATATATACCTTTAATTTATTCCTATTAAATTCACTCTTGGCAGTACACAGTAAACATATAGAAGAAGAACTTCCATATCTGACATCAGTCCTTATAAAAGAAATCCTCCCTTCTACCTGGGTATCCTGGCATCTTCATCCCATATTAACTTATCCCCAAACCTGAGTGGGAATAAGAGGACCAAACGAAACATTCAATAGCAGCAAAAAAAGTCATCGGCCCTTATCTGAGAGATTAAATAGCATGGATAGCATGGATAAGAGACATTTACAATAAATTCCTCCGAATTCTGTTTGTAAATTGTCTCATAACAATTTAATTCAGCAGGCTTGCTGAGACTACCACAATCAGAAACACACACAGTTTTAAAGGAAATTTCATTTCCAAAATCTCATACTAATAAATGGTCTTATTCTCCTCTATCCTCTCATACCTCATAAACATAAAAAAATTAAACTTATCCAGACTAGAAGTCTCTCTTACCATGTACTTCAAGATCGAAGGAACAGCTGTCGAACTTATCCTTATAGGTGACCTCGCATCTGTAGTTTCCGGCATAGTTCTCTTTAGCCTGGATGATCTGCATCTCAAATGTGTATACCTGCAATGAAATGTATCCGGACGTATTTCAGCCCTACCTTGCCGACAGAAAGAGGCCATCACATTGCAGTTATTTTCCCAGTTCCTCAGCATTGGCTTAAAGACGTGTCTGTATCTGGGGATTCTGGTACAATGTTCTCAGTATGGGAGGGGTCAATGCAATGCTCTGAAGCCCCTGGGGACAGCAGGGCAACCACATTAGAGTGTAAACACTAGGAATGGGAACTCCAGCAGATGTTCTGGGACTGAAGTCTCTCAGAGATGAACCGAAAATGACCTTTTACGCACACAGAGGAATGAGCTGGCTGAGCCCCTGCGGCAGGAGGTCAGGGTCATACCCGACTGTGCCTTTCGAAGGTTTCCTTCAGCTGGAGGTGCTTCCCAGCTTTGCTGGCCAGGTCCATCCATTTCCCTTTGAACCATTTGATAGTGGGCTTTCTAAGAAGATCTTCGGCCTTGACTTTAGCTATAAAGGTGATATTTCCACCTAGGAAAAAAGCACAAGTAATTCAGACTGTGGTTTTAAAATTGCCATTTGTTTTGCTCTTGGATGGAAGGAGTTAGACAGGAATACACTGCATAACCTATGATGTTAATGGCACTGCTGGAATTGAACAATTAAAGGGCCCTGATACTTATCGAAGTATTGTCTTTTCCCCTATATACATATAGGGGAAGTTCTTAGGGCAGTTCTTAGGATACTCTAACTGCTTCTGCTTTTGAGGCTTATGGAGCAGAAAAAGAGCAATGGGGAAATCAGTGGAAATAATTTTTGTTTGGAATTCAAGCAAAAGTAATATGTATAAAATAACATATACAGGCATACCTCATTGTATTGCACTTTGCCTTATTGTACTTCAAAGATAGTTTTTCTTTTTTATTTAATTTCTGAATTTTATTTTATTTTTTATACAGCAGATTCTTATTAGTTATCTATTTTATACATATTAGTGTATATATGTCAATCCCCATCTCCCAATTCATCTCACCACTCCTCCACTTTCCCTCCTTGGTGTCCATACGTTTGTTCTCTACATCTGTGTCTCTATTTCTGCCTTTCAAACCAGTTCATCTGTACCATTTTTCTAGATTCCACATATATGCATTAATATACGATATTTGTTTTTCTCTTTCTGATTTACTTCACTCTGTATGAGTCTCTATGCCCATCCACGTCTCTAAAAATGACCCAATTTCATTCCTTTTTATGGCTGAGTAATATTCCATTGTATATATGTACACCTCTTCTTTATCCATTCGTTTCTTGATGGGCATTTAGGTTGCTTCCATGACCTGGCTACTGTAAATAGTGCTACAATGAACATTGGGGTGCATGTGTCTTTTTGAATTATGGTTTTCTCTGGGTATATGCCCAGTAGTGGGATTGCTGGGTCATATGCTAATTCTATTTTTAGTTGTTTAAGGAACCTCCATACTGTTCTCCATAGTGGCTGTATCAATTTACATTCCCACCAACAGTGCAAGAGGGTTCCCTCTTCTCCACACCCTCTCCAGCATCTGTTGTTTGTAGATTTTCTGATGCCCATTCTAACTGGTGTGAGGTGATACCTCATTGCGGTTTTGATTTGCATTTCTCTAATAATTAGTGATGTTGAGCAGCTTTTCATGTGGTTCTTGGCCATCTGTATGTCTTCTTTGGAGAAATGTCTATTTAGGTCTTCTGCCCATTTTTTTGATTGGGTTGTTTGTTTTTTAAATATTGAGTTGCATGAGCTCTTTATACATTCTGGAGATTAATCCCTTGTCGATCACTTCATTTGCCTACAAATTGAAGGTCTGTGGCAACCCTGCACCAGGCAAGTCTATTGGTGTCATTTCATCCAACAATATTTGTTCACTTCAGGTTTCCGTGTCACATTTTGGTGATTATTGCAATATTTCAAACTTTTTCATTATTATTGTATTTGTTATGGTAATCTGTGATCTTTGATGTCACTATTACAAAAAGATTACAACTCACTGAAGGCCTCAGATAACAGAATTTCTTACCAAAAAAGTATCTTTAATTAAAGTAGGTACATTATTTTTTAGACACAACACTATTGCATACTTAATAGACTATAGTATAGTGTAAGTATAACTTTTGTATACACTAGGAGACCAAAAAATTCTTGGGACTCGTTTTAGCATGATATTTGCTTTATTGTGGTGGTCTGGAACCAAATCCACAGTATCTTCAAGTTATGCATAAATATGAAACATATGAAATTAAAAAATTGGAAAACACACACACAATACACATATATATGTATACATATATATGTTTGTATATATATTATATATATAATATATATACACACACAGATTTTTTCCATCCTTCTTATTAGGCAAGATAATGACAAGTCTGGAATCGTAAGAATATGACTAAATGAAACTGATCTTTTTGATGTAAACACTCCTGTCTTTTTTTTTTTGGTTATTTCTGAGATACATATTTTAAAAAAATAACTAGAATTATGACTTACAACATTATACCAGATCATATAAGATTTTTATAAATTTCATGTAATGTCTGAAACATTTATATTAACATATTTCCATACAAATAACCCAAAGAAAGTTTAGTATTAGTTGTTTTTTGTTTGTTTGTTTGTTTATACTGCAGGTTCTAATTAGTCATCAGTTTTATACACATCAGTGTATACATGTCAATCCCAATCGCCTAATTCAGTACACCACCATCCCCACCCCACCGAAGTTTTCCCCACCTGGTGTCCATACGTTTTTTCTCTACATCTGTGTCTCAAATTCTGCCCTGCAAACCGGTTCATTTGTACCATTTTTCTAGGTTCCACATACATGCATTAATATACGATATTTGTTTTTCTCCTTCTGACTTATTTCACTCTGTATGACAGTCTCTAGATCCATCCACGTCTCAACAAATGACTGAACTTCGTTCCTTTTTATAACTGAGTAATATTCCATTGTATATATGTACCACCTCTTCTTCATCCATTCGTCTGTCAATGGGCATTTAGGTTGCTTCCATGACCTGGCTATTATAAATAGTGCTGCAATGAACATTGGGGTGAATGTGTCTTTTTGAATTATGGTTTTCTCTGGGTATATGCCCAGGAGTGGGATTGCTGAGTCATATTGTAATTCTATTTTTAGTTTTTTAAGGAACCTCCATACTGTTCTCCATAGTGGCTGTATCAATTTACATTCCCACCAACAGTGTGAGAGGGTTCCCTTATCTCCACACCCTCTACAGCATCTGTTGTTTGTAGATTTTCTGATGTCCATTCTAACTGGTGTGAGGTGATACCTCATTGTAGTTTTGATTTGCATTTCTCTAATAATTAGTGATGTTGAGCAGCTTTTCATGTGGTTCTTGGCCATCTGTATGTCTTCTTTGGAGAAATGTCTATTTAGGTCTTCTGCCCATTTTTGGATTGGGTTGTTTGTTTCTTTAATATTGAGCTGCATGAGCTGTTTATATTATTCTGGAGATTAATCCTTTGTCTGTTGATTCGTTTGCAAATATTTTCTTCCATTCTGAGGGCTATCTTTTCATCTTGTCTATTGTTTCCTTTGCTGTGCAAAAGCTCTGAAGGTTCATTAGGTCCCATTTGTTTATTTTTGCTTTTATTTCCATTACTCTAGGAGGTGGATCAAAAAAGATCTTGCTGTGATTTATGTCAAAGAGTTCTTCCTATCTTTTCCTCTAAGAGTTTTATAGTGTCCGGGCTTACAGTTAGGTCATGAATCCATTTTGAATTTATTTTTGTGTATGGTGTTAGGGAGTGTTCTAATTTCATTCTTTTACATGTAGCTGTCCAGTTTTCCCAGCACCACTTATTGAAGAGACTCTCTTTTCTCCATTGTACATCTTTGCCTCCTTTGTCATAGATTAGTTGACCATAGGTGTGTGGATTTATCTCTAGGCTTTCTATCTTGTTCCATTGATCTGTGTTTCTGTTTTTGTGCCAGTACCATATTGTCTAGATTACTGTAGCTTTGTAGTATAGTCTGAAGTCAGGGAGTCTGATTCCTCCAGCTCCGTTTTTTTCCCTCAGACTGCTTTGGCTATTCGGGGTCTTTTGTGTCTCCATACAAATTTTGAGATGATTTGCTCTAGTTCCGTAAAAACTGTCATTGGTAATTTGATAGGGATTGCATTGAATCTGTAAATTGCTTTGGGTAGTACAGTCATTTTCACAATATTGAATCTTCCAATCTAAGAACATGGTATATCTCTCCATCTGTTGGTATCATCTTTAATTTCTTTCTCAGTTTCTTATAGTTTTCTGCATACAGATCTTTTGTTTCCCTAGGTAGGTTTATACCTAGGTATTTTATTATTTTTGTTGCAATGGTAAATGGGAGTGTTTTCTTAATTTCACTTTCAGATTTTTCATCATTAACTTTTAATGTGTTGTTGGATTCTTTTTGCTAGTATTTTGTTGAGGATTTTTGTATCTATATTCATCAGTCATATTAGTCTGTAATTTTCTTTTTTTCTGTTATTTTTCTCTGGTGTTGGTATCAGGGTGATGGTGGCCTCTTAGAATGAGTTTGGGAGTGTTCTTTCCTCTGCAATTTTCTGGAAGAGTTTGAGAAGGATGGGTGTTAGCTCTTCTCTAAATGTTTCATAGAATTCGCCTGTGAAGCTCTCTGGTCCTGGACTTTTGTTTGTTGGAAGATTTTTAATCACAGTCTCAATTTCACTACTTGTGATTCGTCTGTTCATATTTTCTGTTTCTTCCAGGTTCAGTCTTGGAAGGTTATACTTTTCTAAGAATTTCCTCCAGGCTGTCCATTTTATTGGCATAGAGTTGCTTGTAAGTAGTCTCTTAGGATGTTTTGTATTTCTGCGGTGTCTTTTGTAACTTCTCCTTTTTCATTTCTAATTTTATTGATTTGAGTCCTCTCCCTCTTTTTCGTGATGAGTATCTCCTATGTTGTGTGCATACATATTTATATTTGTTATATCTTCTTCTTGATTTGATTCCTTGATCAGTATGTAGTTTCATTCCTTGTCTCTTGTAACATTCTTTATTTTAAAGTCTATTATATCTGTTACGAGTATTGCTACTCCAGCTTTCTTTTGAGTTCCATTTGCATGGAATATCTTTTTCCAACCCCTCACTTTCAGTCTGTATGTGTCCCTAGGTCTGAAGTGGGTCTCTTGTAGACAGCATATATATAGGTCTTGTTTTTGTATCCATTCAGCAAGCATGTGTCTTTTGGTTGGAGCATTTAATCCATTCACGTTTAAGGTAATTATCGATATGTATGTTCCTATGACCATTTTCTTAATTGTTTTGGGTTTGTTTTTGTAGGTCCTTTTCTTCTCTTGTGTTTCCCACTTAGAGAAGTTCCTTTAGCATTTGTTGTAGAGCTGGTTTGGTGGTGCTGAATTCTCTTAGCTTTTGCTTGTCTGTAAAGCTTTTGATTTCTCCATCGAATCTGAATGAGATCCTTGCCGGGTAGAGTAATCTTGGTTGTAGGTTCTTCCCTTTCATCACTTTAAGTATGTCATTCCACTCCCTTCTCGCTTGTAGAGTTTCTGCTGAGAAATCAGCTGTTAACCTTATGGGAGTTCCCTTGTATGTTATTTGTCGTTTTTCCCTTGCTGCTTTCAAGAATTTTTCTTTGCCTTTAATTTTTGTCAATTTGATTACTGTGTGTCTCAGCATGTTTCTCCTTGGGTTTATCCTGTATGGGACTCGCTGTGCTTCCTGGACTTGGGTGGCTATTTCCTTTCCCATGTTAGGGAAGTTTTCGACTATAATCTCTTCAAATATTTTCTCTGGTCCTTTCTCTCTCTCTTCTCCTTCTGGGACCCCTATAATGTGAATGTTGTTGCATTTAATGTTGTCCCAGAGGTCTCTTAGGCTGTCTTCATTCCTTTTCATTCTTTTTTCTTTATGCTGTTCTGCAGCAGTGAATTCCCCCTTTCTGTCTTCCAGGTCACTTCTCCGTTCTTCTGCCCCAGTTTTTCTGCTATTGATTCCTTCTAGTGTAATTTTCATTTCAGTTATTGTATTGGTCATCTCTGTTTGTTTGTTCTTTAATTCTTCTAGGTCTTTGTTAAACATTTCTTGCATCTTCTCAATCTTTTCCTCCATTCTTTTTCCGAGGTCCTGGATCATCTTCACTATCATTATTCTGAATTCTTTTTCTGGAAGGTTGCCTATCTCCACTCCATTTAGTTGTTTTTCTGGGGTTTTATCTTGTTCCTTCATCTGGTACATAACCCTCTGCCTTTTCATCTTGTCTATCTTACTGTGAATGTGGTTTTTTTCCCACAGGCTGCAGGATTATAGTTTTTCTTGCTTCTGGTCTCTGCCCTCTGGTGGATGAGGCTATCTAAGAGGCTTGATGGGAGGGACTGGTGGTGGGTGGAGCTGACTGTTGCTCTGGTGGGCAGAGCTCAGTAAAACTTTAATCCACTTGACTGTTGATGGGTGGGGCTTGGTTCCCTCCCTGTTGGTTGCTTGGCCTGAGGCGACCCAACACTGGAGACTACCTGGGCTCTTTGATGGGGCTAATGACAGATTCCGGGAGGGTGCATGCCAAGCAGTACTTCCGAGAACTTCTGCTGTCAGTGTCCTTGTCCCCACGCTGAGCCACAGCCACCTCCCCACCTCTGCAGGAGACCCTCCAAGACTAGCTGGTAGGTGTGGTTCAGTCTCCCCTGGGGTCACTGCTCCTTCCCCTGGGTCCCGATGCGCACACTACTTTGTGTGTGCCCTCCAAGAGCAGAGTCTCTGTTTCCCCCAGTCCTGTCAAAGTCCCGCAATCAATTCCCACTAGGCTTCAAAGTCTGATTCTCTAGGAATTCTTCCTCCCATTGCTGGACCCCCAGGTTGGGAAGCCTCACGTGGGGCTCAGAACCTTCACTCCATTGGGTGGACTTCTGTGGTATAAGTGTTCTCCAATCTGTGAGTCACCCACCCAGCAGTTATGGGATTTGATTTTACTGTGATTTTACCTCTCCTACTGTCTCATTGTGGCTTCTCCTTTGTCTTTGCATGTGGGGTATCTTTTTTGGTGAGTTCCAGTGTCTTCCTGTCGATGATTGTCCAGTAGCTAGTTGTGATTCTGTTGTTCTCGCAAGAGGGAGTGAGAGCACGTCCTTCTACTCCACCAGCTTTTTGAGTTTATTTTTTCAACACTCCTGTTTGTATTGACTCATTAGACTCAAAGGATACCAGAATTGTAGCCCAGTTGCCCTCCTAGCATTTTGGTGTCTTGCAGAAACACAAGGGGAGCAAAAAGTTTCATTCACATGCAGTGTGCTTCTACATTCTACACCTGAAAGACGTAATTTTCAGACTGTAGTCAGCTGTGTGTTCATTTGCATATTTGGTGTCAAAGACTAGTTCTGATTACAGTATGTTCCTTATAAAAATTCATTTAGTTAAAATTCCTGGACCCCCTGGTCATTCTCTGGCTTACCACCTTGTTTATTTCCTTCATGGCACTTGTGATGTCTTTTGTGATGTTCTGGTTTTTTTTAGTTTTAGTTTCTTCTTGTTTGCTCCTCCCATTAATACTGTAAATTCTGATTGATCACATATTTTACTCAGTGTTCAGCACAGTGTCTAAAACAGGAGGTGTGTAATCGATATGTTTCAAATGAATATATCCAAAGTTGAGCCATCTGTCTGACCAGCTTTCTCTGAGATACTAAATGTAACGATCCAGCATGTCTGCAGATTTATAATCATCTTGTGGAACGAGGTGTGTTGAAATGGCAGCAAACACTGGTTCTGAGCTTTAAGATATACCAGGTACTGTTCAAAGTACTTCACAAGTAGTATTATTCCCATTTTACAGATGAGAAAACTGATTTGAACCTACCCTGGCTCCAGGGTCCCGCCACTCAACTACTACGTGTACGGGTTACTGAAATGAAAGCTGTCGCTCACTTTTTCAGGTTATAAAAAGCAGGGTTTAGTACATAATACAATAGAATACTTTTCAGCCATGAAAAGGAATGAAGTACTGATTCATGCCACAACTTGGACAGACCGTGAAAACATTATGCTAAGTGAAAGAAGCCAGACATAAAAGGTCATATATTATTGTGATTCCATTTATATTAAATATCCAGAATAGGGAAATTCTTAGAGACAGGGCAGATTAGTGGTTGCCAGGGGTTAGAGGGAGAATGAGGGATAACTCTCAATGGGATACAAGGTTTCTTTTTGGGGTGATGAACATATTTGGGAACTCGGTTGCACAGCATTGAGTGTACTAATAGCTACTGATTATTCACTTTGAAATGGTTAATTTTATGTTATGTGAATTTCATCTTTATTTGAAAAAAAACACAGGATTTAATGCTTGGCACTCACCAACTTTCACTGTTCCACCTTGAGGCTTTTCCACGAACAGGGTGGACAGCTGATTGTTGGCAGTCTGCTTATCCTGGTCCTCCCCTGATGGTGATTCGCCAACAGACCATTCTAATGAGCAGAAAGGAGGAAAAGGATCATTCCAGGGCCAGGTTCTTCTTGGGCAGACTTACCTGGGTTTGTTGTTCTTGTCAATGCTGAAGCTTCTCTTTGTCTAATTAACCTGTATAAATATAACATCTTTCTTTCTACCCACCTCCCCGACAGCCATCAGTAGAGAGTGACAGATTCCCATTCTTACAGGGATATCTCTTCCACGATGGGATCAAGGAACATTTTCTAATTCCTAGAAATAGCAAAACTTTTCAGGAAGGTTGTTACTCTTTCCTGGCAGACAAGTTTCCTTTGTTTCCCAATCCTGCCTGTCCCCTGATAAATAATGGTGGGCAGGCTATGAAAGCAGTACTCTCATTGTTTTTCCAGGTGACTGGCTATAACGTCATGTCTATACAACATCTGAGTTGGAAAAGACTAAAGGGATGGATCAGTTTGCAGCTCAAGTGGGAAAGGTCAGACAAACAAGCCTGGCCTTGAATTTCTAGATGCCTCGCTGTTGTATGACTAGATAATTCTATTAGGGTTGTATAGATTCTTGTATTGTATATAGGGTTATATACAATTCTATTAGGTTGTATAGTTTGACAAGTAACAGATCATGACCTGCAGGCACAGATTTCAAGAATTCTAGGAGCGTCTTGAAAGGGAAGAAAAAAGCTAGAAAAACAGAAAGAAAAATAAACCCTTTGAGGCTTTCCCATGAAGACAGACAAGCTGGAAATGAACTTTATTTTGCATTTTCTAGTTTTCACTCCAGGTGCTTAGAAGGTATTAATCAGCAGTCAACTCCAATGAAGAGGGTAGGAGAGAGAACGGTAGAAAGTTCCCCTGTCTCTGAGAACTGAATGAAGAGAAGTTCCATTTTAGCCACTTAATAACTGGAAGAAAAATGCGTGGGTTGCCAACTCTCAACCTGTTAATGTTCCTTGAAAAGGAGAAAATGTAGATTTAGTTATTTTAGTTCCCATGTATCAACCATGCTTAGTATTCCTATTCATAGGCCATCATTTTCACAATGAAGTGAGGCAATGTAGTCACATGATTACACAATTTAAAAAAATACCCAAATTGATGTGAAAATGTTATGTTGTGTGTAATTGTAATGTTCATAGTAATAGCAAATAGTGGCCATTAATGTTTGGAACAAGAGGACAAGGATTTTTTTTGTTTTGTTCATTTCTATATCTGCGTCTGCAAAAATGCCTGGCCCATAAGACTCCCATAGCAGGATAATAGTAGGCCCTCAAACAAATTTGTTGAATGAATAAATGAACGACTAAATAAATAACCATCCAGAATTGTGGCTCCATGCAGAATTTGGAGGTGTTCTTTCAACTGTATGTAAATTTCCATAAAAATATGAATTATTATCTAATGTTGATACATCCCAGGAATGGTGATTTTAAAAGTCTCTTCATCTCTGTGTATTTGCCAAATGTTAAAAATGATAGTGATAATGAAACAAATGAACCTGTGGTATACGTGACTAGATTCCTGAATTTGTGTGTGTGTGTGTGTGTGTGTGTGTGTGTGTGTGTGTGTGTCATGCAAACTAACTGTTTCTCAATGCATTAGTTTTCTAGTCAGAGGAATGTAATAAGAGATTGCTATAAAAGCTACAAACTGAATAAAACCAAGATTAGAATCAAATACAGCTTCAAGAAATGAGGTCATTAGTGATTACTATATTAGGATGGGGTCGGGACGCCTTGCTTCTGGTGTGTGCTCACCTGAATCTTTTCTTTCCAGGGCCCGACTACCCGAACCTGAAAGGAAAGCGTGATCTGGATGATACAAGGGGTAGGGGGAGAAAATGGAGTGCTGACTTCAACCTTCTCAGATCCCCCAAATCCTGTCTCTTTTCATGATGGGGAGAAAAAAAAGCTAGAAGTTGGCTTGGATGGAAAATCAGTAGGGCTTTAATTTTGAAAACGTCTATAAAAAGTATGTGTTTTATTTAAAAAGTAACAATAAAAATTTTAAAAATCCAAATATCTAAAGAACAGGGGAAAAGAGTATATAGCTGGAAATGAAAGACATTTTTGCCCCTAAAATTTATACCCAAGAGTTACTACTTTTATTTATTTCACAAAGAACCTAGGGGCAGGACAGGAATAAAGACACAAAGAAAGCCTCTTTTTAAAAAGTTTCTCATGTTAAAAAAAAGAAATTGCCATTAAAGCCAACATTTTCCCTGTTTGGCACTGGCAAGATCTGAGTCCCCTGCTCTGAGCGTTGTCTCATCAAGGTGCCCTGTCGGTTCATTATCTTTACTGTCAATTAGTAATAAATTACAGAGTGGGGAAAGGGGTTGGAGTCATCCTAACCTGGAGGCAGGGCACCAGGCGGGGAGGCTTCCTCTTCATCTGAAATAAGAAAGAGGAATAAAAAGTTAAGGAGAAAAGAACTTCATCCCGAGTATCCTGAGAAAAGAGAAATCTGCAAAAGAAGAGAAACTACACAAAACACTTAACTGATGACTAAGCCTTAGAAGACTTTCCACCTGAAAGATTAGACTTCAGTATTTAAGGCAAAAGAGAAAAATAAACAAGTAAAAGGGTGAGAGAGTTGGGTAATCCCAATGAAAGTAGCTTTAAAAATGGTACTCTATGCAAACGTTTTATATAATTGTAAGCTAGGAAAAAAAATTAATGCTAAAAATCTAACCCTGATGACATCAGCAATGGAGGTGGTTTTCGAGTTCTTATTTTGTAGCCAAAGTCACTGACAGCATAATTCATATACCGCATTCATTTGGACACAGACATGAAAGCATATGTTTTTATGTAATTTGAGAACTCAATACCCCCAGAAAACCTTATAATTAATTCCCCTTCTATATTTAGGTGACAAAAGTCAACATTAAGTAGTATAAATCAATTTGTCATACTTACTAAGTTCACCAATAATTACTACAGGGGCTTTATCTGTTTTTTCCCCAGATTATATTGGTGTTGGCCAATATAATTTGAAAAACACTTACCAATTTGTAAAATATTTACAAATATTTTATATATGTGTAAAATATTTACCCATTTGTAAAATTCAAAAGATGCCTTGTAGTGTTTGTGCAAAGACACTGAATATTCCCTTTTCTAAAATGTCTAAATTTCAAAGTGTCTTACATTTTAGATGCTTAAATAGGTATTTGGTGTTATCTGAACCTCTGCCTCTTCCCTCCCAAAGCATGAAGACTAGTGTTAGTGTAAATAATAATAATCTTTGTATTTAAAATATTAGCATAATTACGGGTTTCAAAATGTGAACTTAAATGACTATATAAAATAGGATACAGAAAACAAATGCACATGACTGTTAATTAAAAAGTGCTCTAAAAATTTCTGACAAGAGGTAAAAGGGCACAGGCATAACCTATTAGTATATTTACAACATATATTATTTACTAGTCTGAAATTTCTTAAACTGTCAACCAGAGATATGTCTTGTTACTTTTTAACAAAATAACTAATGTAATATATAGAAAACCTTAACGTCATATCTTCAGAACCCAAGAGGTGATTCACTGGATACTGTGGGATTCGGGATTCTTCAGAGGAAGCTTTCTGTGGTCAAAGAAGCTTGCAAAACGCTAGGCTAAATAAAGTTAAATGCTTGTGTTTTATTGTATTGTTTGTGTGCTTTTACCGAAGGATATCTCAAAACCATCAGTGTGCTCGTGTGTGTTGGCACTGGGGATGGAGATAAGAAATGATACACTATTAACATTTCCCAAACTTAGTTCACATTTGAATCCTTTTCTCCTGGAATGTCCATGAACTTTCCACAAAATCTTGCATTTGGGGAAGTATAGGTATTTCTGAGCTCTTAGGGGAATTCTGTATTTCAGAAGACGGCTAAACAATTAAAATTTTACATAACCAAAAATAAAATACCTTGCAATTTTTCTATTTTATTTGCCATACATTTAACTCAGTATGTAGTATTTTATTCTTGACACCTATTTGAAGGCCTTTATTTACTAAACTATGTAAAGAATCTTGATCTAAAGTCCTGTAAAAATTCTTGAAAATGAAGTTTTAATACTCAACCACATCCTAGAAAGGAGCTTCCTTTGTTATATAGAAACTAGAAACTAGAACCATTTTTAGTCAGATGAACACTTCATTTTATACAGGTTTGGTGGTTGTTTCCTTTGTGCACAGTGCCTAATAAACCCTTGAGTTAACTGTTTAGAATGCAAAATGATTGGGAAAAGAGTGTTCTCACACGTTCATAAAACTAAAGTGAAAAGAGAAGCCATTTTTCAAGCAAACATTCGATGGGTGAGTAGTTTCAAAGTCCACTAAATGTTAAGACTATGTGGGGGACATACACAACTATTTTAGACTATTAAGACAACACATATGAAAGCAGTGCTTCAAAGTATCATAAAAGATACTCTAGATGATCCAACATTATTTCCAAACAGTAATTACTTCTCAGTGGGCAATATTTGAGTCATTGTACATGCATTTTCAAATTTACTGAAGTGCTAGAAAAATACAGTTGATGAGGGGCAACATTTATTGTTTCCCTTCTTTTAAATGTAGTTTTGGGAAGTTTCCTGGTGGCCTAGTGGTTAGGATTCTGGGCTTTCACTGCAGTGGCCTGGGTTCAATCCCTGGTCCGGGAACTGAGATCCTGCAAGCCGCACAGTACGCCCAAAATAAATAAATAAATACAAATTTTAAAAATAAATAGAAATAAAACAAAATGTTGATATTTAAATAAATACATAAATAAAAGTAGTTTTGGTCCTGCCATCCCCTTAGATTGGGAAATATAGCTAAGATGTTGGGATTCTGACCCCAAATACTTGAAAAGTTGCCTGGTTGAATTTGGTTGAGTTGGTTAAGAATGAGAGGTTTAATTGTTCTTATTTACCATAGAAAGGTTCTACTGCTAGGAGGGAAACTGAATATCCAAATCTTCTGGGTTATGCCTGATCCAACATCACATATATGAAAGGCATGGCATCATACAAAGAACATTTTCAAACAAAAAATAAAATATATGTCATATTTTCTTGTTTTCTATTTAAAAGTGACTATAGTGATGATGAAAACTTAAACATCTATTTTTGGCTCTTTAGAACACGGCCTACATGACACCACGGACCGAAAGCAACAGACCTATCTTCCCTAGCTATGTAGAAGGGAAATTTACCAAAATGTATCTTTAAGTCATGGGAAAATAGCATTTATAAAACCATAAAAATGATTCTTTCAACACAGAAGTTCCCAATGAAGAACACCTGGAAAGTAGGGAAAGAACTTGGTCTCATATTACAAGCCTGGAATTTTTCGGGGGGTCCACAGAAGGAAATCTGGAATGTGAGGGAGAGAACGCCAGAGACAGTGGAACATATACATACCTATAAATCTCCAAGCTCTCTTGGGCATAAAATAACTTCTACCTATGGCTGACTTAAATCGCCTTTTTAAATCAAATTTTAAAGTATACATACTTGGGACAATTGTTGAGATTTTAGAATAAAAGCATATAAAATTAAAATGTACTGTAAACAAACCTCAGTTAAATACTGATACAATACCTTGTTTGATGTAGACAAATTTATGAATTCCTCAAGCAATCAGTTGTAGTAAATATTGGCATATGTTACCAAAATAATAACAGCAACAAAAACAACCACATATAGAAGGCAATAACAAAAACAGCTAACATTAATTCAACATGCTGTGAGGCATTTGATTAATTTATCATATTTTCTGAATGAGAAGACACATGTCTCCATGCTTTGGTGCTTCTGAAGTCAGGATTCATCTTACCATAAATATGTTTATTTAATGAGTTTTTTTTCTCCCCCAAATCTATTAAATCAATGTTGTATTTTATAATCGTTGTGTTTTAAAATTATGAAGTACAGTGATATTAATTTTTAACAAAGTTCATTACAAAGAAATCATGTAGCTGGAATACACAGGTAAAGCAGAGACATTTTAGTAGATGGTTGATTGTCTGATACCTAAAGGTAAAATGGCACAAAAATATTTTAGCATGCTAGTAAGAAGCACCAAGATAAAGATATTGCAGATGTAAAGGGACCTAAATGAAGAAAAAACTTAATCATTCTTTTAATTAAAAAAAATCATAGCATGTAGGAGAAGTTTGCTGGAAATTCTGCTGATTCACTTCCTCATCTGACAACCACATTCATGACAAAAGAATGTTCATCTCAAATTATGAGATCGTTAATACACACAGGGTTCATTCATGATAGTTTGTGGCAATGTTAGTGATGATGCCTGGGAAAAGAAAGTAAGTTTTTACTTCCATTGCAACAATTACTAAGGGCAGTAATTTTTCTTGGAGGAAAACAAAAAGAGGCAGTAACTATCCCAATTGGGCTTACCCAAAAATATACCGACTATAAACTGATAAATTACAAAATTAAAAATCAAAAATTGGGACTTCCCTGGTGGCACAGTGGTGAAGAATCCACCTGCCAGTACAGGGGACACGGGTTCAAGCCCTGGTCCCGGAAGATCCACATGCCATGGAGGAACTAAGCCCGCACACCACAACTACAGAGCCTGCGCTCTAGAGCCCACCAAGCCACAAATACTGAGCCTGCACGCCTACAGCCGGTGCTCCACAACAAGAGAAGCCCCCACTTGCCGCAACTAGAGAAAGCCCATACGCAGCAACAAAGACACAACGCGACCAAAAATAAAAAAATTAATTAATTTAAAAAAAGTCATCTTTAAAAATAAGTAAAAAATAAAATCAAAATTTATGTATCAGAATTTAGGCATTAAAATGAGCACTGATCTTCAGAGTATTCTCTGATTCTAATGCCGCTAGTACACATGTAACCACTACTAGGACCAGTTTTGAAACATCCCACAGGGCTAATTGTTAAAGCACAGAAGAGACTCAGTCTCATTATCCTATGTTCACACATATGGTGTTGGTTGATCAAAAAAAAAGGTATGATCCCACTTGAGCACCCACATTATTCTCCACCCATGGCCCTCCATGACAATTGTCTGCTTCCAAAGCTGAAATGCACTGCTGATGGTTGCTCTCCACTCTAAAGTTCCCTGAAGTTGGCTCTAGGAGGGCAGGACCCAGCACCCAGACCTGCCCCTGGCATTTAGCCAACACTCAGTGAATACTTGAGATGAATAAATGAACATCAGAATAGAAGGCAGACCTTTGGCTCCATTGAGGGTATAGAAAATTCTCTATACTTAGCTTTCCATTGAATTGTTACCTGTGATTATTCTGGAAGAATTCTAAGCCACAGCAGCATTATTTTTTCAAGGACATTATCTCTCAGTATGATCGCTCTGAAAGGGATTTGCATATCTAAATTCTCATGTTGCTGTTTGGTTAAACCCATTTCTTTATTGTCATCTCTGTCATTTCAACTCCAAGACAAAGTGGGCAGTATTAGAGAACAGGATACCTGGATGGACAAGTCCAGAGGCAAACGAGCAAATAAACAAATAATAAACCCCTTCCTGAGAAATCAACTGTTTACCAGAAACTCTCAGTAAGTGTGAAAAGTTGGCAAATCTAACCACAAACACTACTTGTAAGATAGATATCAGAACCAAACAACATTCTGCGGCTACAAAAAAATTTTCAGAACATTTCCAGCCTGTCACAGAATGATTCAATCTGGGAAAGATATTAAGGCTGCATGGCTATGCATGATGTTCTTAAAAGTGAGAGTCTTGGAGCTATTAATTGAATATATGTCAACTAATTCGATAGGGCACTAACTAAAGTGCTGAAAATGTTCTATCCAGCCGTGACCATTTTCAATAGCATTAAGTGAGCTGATCTTACAATACACAGCACTGGCATCCCATTCCAAACCTTATTGACTAAGAGTATGCATGGGATGTGCACCCTCCTGCCCAGCAAATGGAAATGAAAATCTATCTAGATTACCACTGTCTGTATGATGAGCAGCTAAGCCAGCATGGAAATTCAACTGACCATTCATTCTACAGGTATTTATTAGGAGATCACCATATGCAGCTCTCTGCCAGCTGCTGGAAGAAATGAAATAAGGAGCCCAAAGAGTGTTAAGGCACAGTGCCTGACCCTCACAAAGCTTATAACGTGTTAGGAAAAGGTGTGAAACATTAATATGGGATTAAGTGAAGGGAAGGGTGATTTCATGACAGAAGCGATCAGTCCAAGAAAAAGCAGGAGGAAGAAAGGGAAGTGAAAGTGCGTTAGGATGGTCAGGGGAAAGATGCACAAAGGAGTGACACTTGACTTGAATGGTTCTGTAAATTTCTTTTTTCTTTCTTTCTTCTTCTTTTTTCCTTTAATACATTAATTTTCTTTCAAAAAAAAAACACAATTAGATAGACTGAGGGTTGGGGGAGGGTGGAGGACAGGGATTCTAGTGTAAGCTGGAGGGCAGCTCTGTTGCACCTGTCAATCTTGTTTATGCTGATGCAAGAATTCTTTCTCAACCAGGGCTATTCATAATAGCAATGATTACTGTGTCTACTTTTCACTTGGGTATTTTCTTTGAAACTTCCCTGTCCTTGATGAAAGTAAGTAATGGTTGAAGGGGATTGTATATTTAGAAATAACTTCCACCACCTACCTTCTTTATTTAGGGATGTCACTTTCTATCCTAAATTGATTTGCTTTCTAGGCATGTAGAGCAAATACATACATGGCAGTTTATGTCCCTGGGCACATGACTGCATGTGGCCATGACCTTGTTTCACTTCTGCAAATGTCAGGAAAAAAATGCTACTAATTTCAGGATGACTTTCTTGGTCATCTGACCTTGCTCTTTCATCATATCGTGTTCTGTGTAAGGAAAAGGGTTTTTGTTGATTGGTAGACTGGTTGGTTGGTTGATTTTAACTTACAAAAAGCCATTTTCGCATTTAAGCGTACAAATATAATATGATTTTCAGATTAAGGGTCAGGCGCAGGCTTTGTTTAAACTTTTGACAGTTTGCCTTCTGGGATTACATCATCTGCTCTGTTTGGTTGAGCCTTACAGCCTGGTCCAAGCGCCTTTCCAAATTTGGAAACAGAGGTGTATGCCATCAGCCTTGTAAAGAAGAATGTTGTAATGACTTCAGCCAGGATGTCCAAACCTCCTTGAACCCATCTCATGGAAGGAGTTCTAGGAGTTTGCACTGTTTGCATTCCATATGCAAATAACCTTCAGACTGTGGCCCATGTGGCCAGGATTAGCATTCATGTTACTATTCACGGAGCCACTGAAGGTCAAGGACAGAGTAAGTATACTAACACTATGTGTTCATTTATGAGAGCTGTAAATTCAAGTTAGCTGAGGAAAAGTGGTCCAATGTACTGAAAAAAAAAAGTATTTTACTAATATATAGAAGACAAAAATATCATAGGAATTAGTTAATGAAATATGACATAGTAAGAACAAAGAGATACTTAACGCTTTTGAGTGGTGTCCAGAAAAAAAGAGAAAGGTCTTATTGTAGTCAAGAAATAATGGGTTATTCCAGAATCTAAACTATGTTACTCAGTGCACAAATAAAAAATAAATTTTTAAAATGATGATACAAACATACAAAGCAAAACTGTCAGGTCTACCTCTGTGAAAACTTTCTTCTATAGAAGACTACTGCTCCTTTACTTAAGACAAATGGTCAGTAGTGACAATGACTTCCTCCATGGGGAGACAAAGGAATTAGTATTTCATGGATCCATGAAAAAGTATATGATAAAGGTTATTCATTTTCTAAAACTGGACTACCTCCATATAAAGTGAAAATAGAATAACAGGACAGAACCAAATGTTTCCAGTTCAATACGGAATAACGTGATGTTTGCTTAAATTATATTGTCCCTCTATATAAATCATTATATAAATCTCCATGAACACAAATGTTACAAAATGAGATGCTAGTTTTCAAAATTACTAGTGAAACCTGGAACCGTTTACACAGTAACATGAAAACATTAAATTAAAAAAAATCTGGGTAATTAAGATAATTTTCCAAATTGGTGTAATCCCAAGAAGACCAGACACATCTTTTCCTTCACATGCACATGGGAACTTGGAAACTACAAATAAATTTGCTGGCATCTCAACAACTGCTTGTGATATTTTTATCATTGTTGTTTTTCTTTTAAAAATGTAATGAAAACTGATCAAAGCACCATTCGTCATTATGCTGATTGGGTTATGCAGATAAGATGCAAAGGAAGACCTCTAATACACACTGATTGAAGATAATGCAGAGGAATTCTATGGGGCCTCCATGGCAATCATTACTGAGCTCTTTCTGCTTCTAACTTTGGTGAATTCAGCCTCACTTTCCCTCCCTCCAACTCACCTTTTGCTGGTGAAGTTCCGGCCTGCTTCTCTTTATTTGGTTCTGTGTGGAAAGTACAAACACATTTTTAAAAGTATCTTAAAGAAAGCATTTTATTGTGTGATGAGCAACAGGGTGGAGGTGGGGAGAGAGGAAATTAATAACAGAACAGAGCACAAATGATGCTATATGCTCCTTTATTATGCTACACGTGAATTACAAATTGGGGAATTATAATGTAGAGTCACGTTATACTTAATAAAAGTAGTTAACAAATCTGATCATTTTGGGGAAAAGTATACATGGAAACACGTAACAGATTTTGTTAAAATAGCTTAGCTATGCTGGGAACATATTATAACATGCTGGTATGGAAATAGTATAAAATATAGATCACTTCATTTTAGATCCCAACAAGGGACTTCTTTTTTTTAACTCATTCTTTTTTTTTCATTTACTTATTTATTTATTTTTGGCTGCGTTGGGTCTTCATTGCTGCACATGGGCTTTTCTCTAGTTGCGGTGAGCGGGGGCTACTTTTCTTTGGGTGCGCAGGCTTCTCATTGCGGTGGCTTCTCTTGTTGCGGTGCGTGGGCTTTAGGTGCACGGGCTTCAGTTGTTGTGGCTCACTAGCTCTAGAACGCAGGCTCAGCAGTTGTGGCGCACGGGCTTAGTTGCTCCGCAGCATGTGGGATCTTCCCGGACCGGGGCTTGAACCCGTGTGCCCTGCATTGGCAGGCAGATTCTTAACCGCTGTGCCACCAGGGAAACCCTAACATCTGAATCTTAATGAACTAATATGGATAATTTTAGCAGACTTTGGAAGAAGACTTGTTTTAGGAACAGGAGGTCAGTATTGTATAATGAATATGAAACGTGGCGTAACAAGGGAAACTTTATAGTGGCCCAATGATAGCTGCTGATCTGAAGAGCAGAAGGGAAAGGTTATGTCAGTAATGGCCTGCAGGGTCTCAGTGACCTCAGTGCTGGCAAAAAATAAATCTGTATGTGCAAGGAGAAAACACACCAAAGAAGTTCCTAAGAAGAATGTCACACATCTTACATGGGTTTGAAAGAAAACTAAACTGGAACTTGTCCCTGTTTGAACGAACATGGCACTGAGCCTGTTTCATTTATTTTAACACACAGCAGTACTCTTCTTTACTATGGAAGGATTTTGAGTGTGTGAATCTAGTATTCTTAGCTGGACAGAGGGGATTCCTCTGAGCAGTTAGAATTCTCAAACTGCCCTCCCGAAAATAATCTCTAAAGCAGAAAAGCGTCATATCCTTTTATGAATTTCCAGGCAAAAATACCAGCAACTGAAGCCTTATTCAATTCCTGCTTTCACCCAGGCTGGACTGATCTATGGTGACCTCCTAGCCCTTGGCTTCACACCACATTGTCAATTCAACTAACCTGCATTAAGTCACATACCGCCTTGTGAGGTTCTTACGGTGGTGTCTGATGTTTCAATATTGTGTTTGTATCTTACTTAATTGTTCTCTGGGCTGTATTTCATTTCCTACTTGGCTGTAAGCAAACTGAATACAGGGAAATATTTCCTACTTAGAATTCCTCGACTACATCTGGTAGAGTACGTTTGCATCTAGCTATCAATAAGTATCTGATAGGTAGCTCTGTATCCTTCTGAAGGGTTAGAGTAGAGGTGTAGACATGGTAAATATCCTGTGAATAATACTTGAATGGATGCCAGTTTCTCATCTTGTTTAGGAGGAAGAGTGACGAGAGAGGGCACTTTGGTGCCTTCGTGGGAAAATGCATGTAATTTTGGTTGCCCCCACCCGGGGGGCTGAGCAGACAAATGATTCTGGAGATTCCACTTGGGCTTGCCATTCTTTTTTTAAATTTCTGGCTGCATTGGGCCTTCATTGCTGCATGCAGGCTTTCTCTAGTTGCGGCGGGCAGGGGCTGCTCTTCGTTGCGGTGCGTGGGCTTCTCATTGCGGTGGCTTCTCTTGTTGTGGAGCACAGGCTCTAGGCATGCAGGCTTCAGTAGGTGCATCACATGGGCTCAGTAGTTGCGGCACATGGACCCTAGAGCACGTGGGCTTCAGTATTTGTGGCACGCGGGCTCAGTAGTTGTGGCATGCGGGCTCAGCAGTTGTGGTGCACGGGTTTAGTTGCTCCGCGGCATGTGGGATCTTCCTGGACCAGGGCTCAAACCCGTGTCCCCTGCATTGGCAGGCAGATTCTTAACCACTGCACCACCAGGGAAGTCCTGGGCTTGCCATTCTTCTAATCCTGTTCTCTTCCTTAGGTGTTGGTGGATATAAAAGCAGGCTTTACCTGTCGTGTTGCTGGGCACTACCTCTACCTGCCAAGGAGTTCACTGGAACTCTTTATTGCTTGCTTTTCTTTTGCCCCCTGCTGGACAACAGGGTACAAGGACTGGAGAAGTTATCGCTGATGTTCAGCCTTGGAGGCCACCAAACCTTCCGGGAAACTCCCCTAGGAGTTTCTGGAGGTGCTTGATGGTGACATAGTTCAAGTAAGGAAAGGGCCGCTCATCTTCCAGGACTGAGGTAGGATCACCCCACTCTCACAAGAAAGATGTGGGCTTTGTTTGCCTTTAGTTATGTGTGAAAAATCACCGTGAATCCTTCAGCCCCTTGGAGACTCAGCCTCCACAATGCTAAAGCATGGGCGTAACAACAACTTTGGCATAACTTCAAAGGTCTTATAAGTATATGACGTGCCATCCAAGTCAGATTAACATAAGAAAGTTATATAAACACAAGGTATGGTTATTATTACAAACCTGTAAGAACTGTGGTCATCCAACTTCTCCATGGGAGTTGGGTTAAAGTTCACAGCCTCAATGGAGGCCAACTCATGCTGGGATGGATGTTCTGTATTTGCGGCCCAAACATATAAGGCCATGTTTTTACTCACCTTCCCGGGGTGGAGCTGGTGCTGGGGCCAGCACTTCATTTTCTGGAAATGTAAAGAGTAATGGAAGTGTTAGTCTCATTTATACTGAGAAAAGATTTTTTCCACAGCCCCAGGCTCTGTTCATCTCCAGGCAGCCATCTTCTCTGCACTGACGAGAAGAAAAGCATCAACTCAAGACACACTGCCTTTTGGTGTATGGTGTGAGGTGAGGATCTAAATGTGGTTTGAAGATATGTGGACTTCCAGGAGGGGCAGAGTTTAGTGACGGACAGAACGCAGGTAAAATGGGTGTGCAGACGTCTTTCCACTTAGTTATCCCCTCCGGCAGCAGGCAGGGCATTTAATGGCATTGAGCCTGTTTCCCTTCTCTGGAAAAATGGACACAACACCTATCTCATATGCATAGGGCTGCTGTGAGGACGAAATGAGACACAGTGAGTACCAAGCACGTCCCCTAGAGCCTAAGGTGCTCTGTAAATGAGACCCCACTTTCCCCAGAGTGCAAGGACAGGACAGCATCTCTGACACCATTCTGCCCTCATGAGACATACTTTCTAAATGACGATGAGACCAAAGTCCTCTGGCTTTGCAGCGTTTCCTTTTATTACAAAGGCAAATCACTGTTCAGAACCACTATGCTGTTCTGTGAAACAGAATCAACCCCCTTCACAGTCACAGTCATTTCTGGAAGTTTGTATGCCTGGAGCAGATTTTCGCCTACACTTATGCAAAGGTTTCAGAGCTCTGGTTTTGAGGTTTTTATCCTAGGCTTTGGATATCCAGGATTATAGAGCAGTCTGGTGGTAAAGTCTGTCAAAGAAACTTCTTTTAAAGAATATACTATGTCCAAGTAGCTAAAGGCATATCCTATGACCAACGGGCATAGAATTTCCCCTGCCGAATCCCCATGGATGCCCAGAACAGGGACTTAGTGATGGGTATGTGAGCCAGCTGCTACTACTCCAGGGCAGGAAGAGGCAGTTATTCAAGGTGATCTTTTTGTGTGTGTGTGGTACGCGGGCCTCTCACTGTTGTGGCCTCTCCCGCCGCGGAGCACAGGCTCTGGGCGCGCAGCCTCAGCGGCCATGGCTCACGGGCCCAGCCGCTCCGCGGCATGTGGGATCTTCCCGGACCGGAGCACGAACCTGTGTCCCCTGCATCGGCAGGCGGACTCTCAACCACTGCGCCACCAGGGAAGCCCTGAAGGTGATCTTTTTAAAAATATTTTGTTTGATAAGTAAATATCAAAGAAAAGTTTTTGTAGTATAGACACACTGTGGGATCCCAGGAGTTTTATCTTTGTCCAGATCTAGGATTTTCCACATTTTTTCCACAAGTGACTCTTTCCAAGCAAAGAGGACAATACCTCACAACAAGTAGTTTGGCCTGAGAGTGATCACTGCGCAGGCCAAGTGCCCCGCTTTAGTCTAGGCAGGCTGGGAGGAGACAGAAGGAGTAGCCTGCATTGCAGTAGCGATCAGGGGAGGAGTGATGCAGGGCTGCCAGGAAACAGCAATGTCTTCTTTCATCACTAATTTTTTGTGCTGGGTACAAATTCCAATTTATTGTTTAAAAATACATGATCACCGTATTTTCACTCAGATGATCATAAACAAGTATTTACGATTTACTAATGGGGGGGGGAATCTAACCAAAGGAGAAAAGACGTATCACCTAACAGACAGGCAGAAGATAATGTGGTCAGTGTGATGTGGTTTGAAGATACGGTGATAGCACAAGTGTCCCGGAGATGGCACACCAGAAACTTTCGTTTCTTTGCCACGTCATGAAAGGATCTTTCCTGCCAGTGTCAACCAGGAGACGAAACCCTCTGTCAAAGCATTTTATTTTCAGAGATTTGAGTGCAGCAATGGAGATCTCATATTGACCTCTTGGCTTTGGGTGAGCTGGGACTACACACAGGTATCAGAATACCGCGAGCAAGGAGCCTATTTCTTTGACACTCTATCTTTTGGACTTGGCCATTGTCATCCAATGTCCATGGACATCTTCCTGGTTCCCTTTAAGACAAGTTTCTCTGCCTTCCAGTCTCTTTTCCCACAGCTGCAGGTGTACTTATGCCACCACTGTGTTTCATCCTGTTATTCTACCCAAGAGGGTCCCTGTTACCTACTAGGTTAGGTCCACACTCTCCAGGTTAAGGGTCAAAGCCATTGTTGACAGGCACCTCCTGCCTCTCCCTCTTCTTAGTGACCCCAGTGGCTCCTGTTCTAGCGTTGGTTTCTCTGTTCACCTTCTGACCTTCCTGCCACTGAGAAGAGTGGTGATCTTCTCCCCAGCAGACCTTCTGTTTTTTCCTCTACATGTGATTGTGTCCGACAGATCTAGGTTCAAATCCTGACACTACACCTTACGAGTTGTGTAATTGGGAACAACTCCTTGATCTCTGTCAATCTTGGTGTCCTCATCTGTGAAATAAGGATAACAAGATAAACGACCTCTTAGGGTGCTAATCCTATGTAAAATGCATAGCACAGTTCCTGGCATGTAGGATAGAGCTCTATAATTTACAGCAATAACTATTACCATTATTAGTCTTTGGCAATCTTGGTCTGTCTTCTTGACATTTCTCTTAAGACTCTCAGAGCTGATTATTCCATTCTGTTCCCGTGCTTTATCCTGGAGGCATTCTGGGCCACCTCACGATACACTATTTATTTCCTAATTATTTTAAAAGTATTTTCCAGTTGTCTCCATATATTTGTATTTCTTGTCCCTCCCAACTAAACAAAAACACAGATCTTTCATTCCTTTCCTGTCCCCCTGGTACTTCCTCTAACTGCTGAAACCATATTAAATGGGAAATGAATTGACAGAAAAGAATTACGAAGGGTTTCTTTGGTGTCTGTGTGTGAGCTATCAAATTGGCTATTCTTCCCCAGCATCTTTGGAAACAAAGGCTCATTTTGTAAGGGAAGCTGAGGTTGCTTAAAATCCTGTTTTGGAAAAAAAGGCCAAGGGTGAATTCTAATCAAATGAATAAAAGAGAACCTTGCTGGACACTGAAACTGTAAAGTGCCCTGAATGTGAATTCTTCATTTCCATGGTGTCTATAGCCCTAGTGTTCTATGTAACAAATCAGACCAAAATGAGAATTTAAAGGGCTTAGTTCCACTTCCAACGAATCCACAGAACATCCATCATTAACAGCCAACTGTATCAGATAGTCAGAACTACAGAAACATGATAGGGTATTAATGCTGCTACATTTCTAGGAGAGCTGCGACAAATACAAGTAGGCAAATGCCTGCCTGCCTGCCTGGTGAAGAGACAGAGCCACAACTTTTCCTTCTTAAAATCATAGAATCGCCATTATTTGACAGCCAGTGAAGGAATAAATAAATAACCAGCATGTATGGGCACCCACGGCATGCACGACCTAGTGTATATTAGTTCTTAAAATCCTTACAATGCTATGCAGTCAGTACTATCACCGTCCCCACTTTGCAGATGGGAACTGAGGCCCTGTGGGGTCCCACCGCCCATGAAGGGTGGAACCAGGTCGGCTAGAGTCAGCACCTGGCCTCTGCAGGTTGGGGCTGCATTTCCCTTCTCAGCTGCTCACGCTTGTGGAGGCAGAAGTGGGCTGACGGGCTTTTCAGAGATTTTCCTGCATTTTTCCCTGCCGAATCGATCGGTCTGATTGTCATGGCCACTGAGTCTCATTTGGATGTTGCCCTATGGAATGGGGAGTGGAATACGCCTCCATTTCCTCATCTATGTCATAGAAATAATAGCAAAGCCTATCTCAAGGTCTGTTGGCAGGAATGAAGGAGTTCCTGCAGGGGCAGGGGATGTGGTAAACATCATATGTGCTTTCTCTCTCTTTTCATGGTTCTCATCATTATGATCACGATTTTACTGTGACATAACCTGGGAGAATGACACTCAAGTCTTTCCTCACACGCTACCTGCCGGGATTTGCCTTATTTCTAGGTCTGTGGGCTGCATCATGCTAGAACATGTTTGGAATTGGGGTCGGGGCTGAGGAAGCATCTGGGAAATGAACAGAGGAGGGAGGCCCCTCACTCTCCGACTGTAAAATGGTAATAGTTATTATTTTGATGAGTTCTACATGCATTATAGAGTTTATGCAATATAAATACATTGATCAATCAATCAGTCCTGGTGGGACAGAAAGGATAAGAAGATGAACTCTCAAGAGGCTTCAAGGCAGCTGAGCCAAAGAATTCCAGCTGTTCTAAATCTGGAGAGAGACGGGGGACCAGGTGTGGTGAAGGCCAAGCAGCACATGACTTAGACTGAAAATGAACCACTGTGGGTAAGTCTCAGGGCCTTGAGCTATTCCCCACTTTGGCCTTAAAATAACTGTTCACGCATGTCTCTCACTCATGTTTGTCTCTGACAGGCTCTGTCATGCCCAGCTTTGCCCACGCCTCTAAGAATCATCTGCATGTCCCCCAAATCCATGAGCTGCCTCTATAACAATCATTCATTCACAACAATTTCCAGTGTACCCCACTGAATAGGGACTGTAGACGAAGCACCCATGCAACCAGAATTCATCGAGCCTCATTATGAATTTAACAAGGGTGGGGTTTATAAAGTTGGTTAAGATGAGATGCTAGTGTTTAAGAATCTCACAGGTAGGGACTTCCCTGGTGGTCCAGTGGCTAAGGTTCCGGGCTCCCAAGGAAGAGGGCTGGGGTTCCATCCCTGGTCAGGGAGCTGGATCTCACATGCTGCAACTAAGAGTCCACACGCGACACCAAAGATCCTGCATGCCACAACTGAGACCCGGTGCGGCCAAATAAATAAATATTAAAAAAAAAAAAAAAGAATCTCAGGTAAATTAACTGCCTTTTTCTATCAGTTTAGTTACCAAGCCAGGTGGTTTTCTCTCTCAAAACATTTGAGACTCAGCACCTCCACAGCCCCTCTTGTGCTTCTGAAACTGCTATGGGGAGACGAATCATCTAGGGATTTGGTCCAGTGCAGGTTCCGACTTCTGGGGGTCTGCGGCGGGCTTCCAGATTCTGCATTTTTAACAGGCTCCCTGGTGATGCTGATGCTGGGGGTCCACGACCCACACTTTGAATAAGAATGCTCAGACTGAGCCTTCCATGTCATCAAATCCTCTCCCATTCCAAATATGACACCGTTCACAGTACTTGGGAACTTCTCTTCTCTCTTTGATCACAAGCTTCTTGAGGACAAGGCCTGTCTCCTCCTCCTTTTCAAATTCTGCACAGCAGGTGCTCTGTAAATATAGTTGACTGGCAGGCCATTCCTACCCGCACGAAAGCCCCTTCTGCCCGCTGCCAAGAAATCAAGAACCGTCCCCTGGCACTCCGAGGGCAGCTTTTTTCGTCTGCCTTCCCCACAGGGAATACTATGTCTCCCATTCGTGACCCTCCTGCTGGCTGACTGCTCCCAGGCACTCACCCAACCCCATCATTTAGATTTCTTCTTATTGTCAGCACGCCTTCTATTTGGGGAGAGCAATTAGGACTGGAGTTTTGGCCCTCAAAACACCACTTGCCTTTCTAAGCATTCTCCTTTTTCAAAATCTGGGCTTGATGTCTTAGCAAAAACCCTCAGCCAACCATGCCAACTCCACTGTCACCTAGTTTCGCCATGTTGTAAGTGTCAGGAAGCACAAGGCCTTGGGAAGCTCTCTAAAGCTTGAGATTCTGAGCTAACAGGTATCTATTGAGGTGGGGTCCTGCTATACTCCTGCTTATTCAAAAACCAAAGGGCTGGGCTTCCCTGGTGGCGCAGTGGTTGAGAGTCCGCCTGCCGATGCAGGGGACACGGGTTCGTGCCCTGGTCCAGGAAGATCCCACATGCCGCAGAGCAGCTGGGCCTGTGAGCCATGGCCGCTGAGTCTGCGTGTCCGGAGCCTGTGCTCCGCAACGGGAGAGGCCACAACAGTGAGAGGCCCGCGTACCGAAAAAAAAAAAAAGAAACAACAACAAAAAAAACCAAAGGGCAAATTCCATGGGACTTTTCTGCCAGGTGAATTAAGTTAGCTTCTTGTCCCCCTCATCCGTCCTCACCCATTGTCACTGTTGGAAAACAGACCAACAGGATGGACTCGAGAAGCAGGGTTATATAAGTTGTTGTTTTTAAACTTTTTATGGATGATAATAATAAAAAAAAGAAACCAGGATACTTTGAAAAATTAAGCCCAAGGAAATATTTTCATGGACAACATAAAAATTAACCAGATTCTGAATCAGCAACTAAAGCTAACTCCTTCCTACTTCAGCAAGGGCGGCTGTGCTTTGATCCTTTCTAATTCGCAGATATAGACTTTCTTTCCCTCTGCAATGCTGACATGCTTTCAAAGGGCTTGATCTATTTATGGTGGATTTTTCCTATGACCACCTACTGTAAAAAGCACAGGTATGCCACCAATGGCAGGCCTGCACAGTGAGTGCCAGGGCATTCTAACTGACGGGCACTGGTGGCCGCTTAAATAGACAGCCCATAAGTGGACTTCGTGCTTTGCTGAAAGACCAGGAACCCGGTCACTCCATAAATGGTTGGCTCCCTCCAATGCGGTCCATTTCTATTTTCCATAATCAAGTGTTCCATGATCAGTAAATTAAAGGGGAAAATTTTAATTTTTTTATTTTATTGTTTTTTATAATTAACAATTTTTTTAAATTAATTAATTAATTTTTGGCTGCATTGGGTCTTCGTTGCTGCATGCGGGCTTTCTCTAGTTGCAGCGAGTGGGAGCTACTCTTCCTTGCAGTGCGCGGGCTTCTCGTTGCGGTGGCTTCTTGTTGTGGAGCACGGGCTCTAGGCGCGCGGGCTTCAATAGTTGTGGCACGTGGGCTCAGTAGTTGTGGCGCACGGGCTTAGATGCTCCGCGGCATGTGGGAGCTTCTTGGACCAGGGCTGGAAGCTGTGTTCCCTGCATTGGCAGGTGGCTTCTTAACCACTGCACCACCAGGGAAGTCTCAAAGGGAAAAAAATTTTTAATTTTAGGAGGCATTAACCTGCCTCTCCCTCTGTGTCTGTACACTGAAATGATATGATAAACCCAGTTCTCTCCTTCTCATGGGCTCACTTGCTCAAATAATACGTTGTTTGACTTAAAATTATTTTATGGGCCCCCAGGTGCAATTCAGTTTAGCCATTAAATAGCATGGAGAGCATAATTACATCATATGAATATGCTATATAGGCATAGAAAAGATAAGAACATAATAACAGTTGTTATGATTGAGTGGTAGGATTATACGTCTTTGTGTATATGTGTGTGCGTGGCTTTCTTTTTGTCACTTTTTTTGGGATAAAACAAATACTATAACTATCCTTTGGTAATCTGGGGTACAGGAGAAAATTATATGTTATTACTAATTATTATTTCTTATTCTCAAGTTCTTGGTTTGAAATAAAACATGTGAATGCTTTATGTATTGTGAAATCATGGTGAATAAGGTTTTATCTGGCCAACGCTTGTTTTGTTACTTTTCGTAATATAGCAAGTTATCTTCCCTTTTAGATTAAATAGTCAATATACACTGTCAGGTGTATCCCCTGTTGATAGTGAGGTCTGGCACTGTGTACATGTCACAGCCTCTCTCTCATATGCCTAGATAACAGCACGATGGAAACTGCTTTAATGTAAAATATTGTCTGCATGGGGACATTCATAACATTTACAGAAGTTTTGATTATATGAATCATAAGTTTCACGAAAAAAATTAGCAAACACAAATGGCAGCGCATTTATACTGGCCATATTGTTTATGCATCAGAGGTAAAGATTTTTGGACATAAATTAATGTGTAATTTAATGTTTTCACAGTTATATACTTATTTTGTTCTATTCATTATAGCCTACAGGTCTGGAGGATAGCTTACACCTTGGGATTTAAGGGGGAGTTATACACAGAGATTCTCAAAGTATGGTCTGGGATCCCCAAGAACCCCTGAGGCCCTTTTTGAGGAGTCCATGAGGTCAAAACTATTTTCATAATAATGCTAAGACATTATATGCCTTTTTCACTCACATTCTCTCACAAACAGGAGTTTTGAGAGGATATATAATGGAGTTTTCCAGAGGATATATAATACGTGATGACACCAACACTCTGACAGCGAATAGAACATGTGTTTTGTACTCTTAAGTTTTAAAAGTTTATCAATTTTAATTTCAAATGCAGTAAATATTGAAGGATAGAATGCACAGAAACAAATGCTTTTTAGTTTCCTCAGTAATTATTGAATGCCAATGGATCTGAGACCAAAAATTTGAGAATCATTGAGAATTTATGGTAAATCTTCTTAAAAAATTATTTTGTGTGTGTACACTTAAAAAAAAAACAACTCATGTCATATGCGTCATTTAGGAAAAATCTGTAGCCTTGCTTAATAAAACGAATGAAGCAATCAAAATAAAAGCCATAAACTGATTTGGAGGGCAGTAACTTATTTTCCGATGTGCATAATAACAGGAACAAAAGGGTAATATTGTCTAGTACCACGTCCCCTATTTAGAATTCAGCTATCTAGCAACCTCACTTATCCACATAACAGCTGCTGACCAGCAAATTATAAGGGCTTCTGAAGAGCAAAAAGAGTTGTCTCAAGCTCCTCCTACTTGGTACACTAAGAGCTCAAATGCTTTACTCCAAAGAGAAGACCCTCCCCCCCAACCCCAGGTCCCCAGCCCTGTAACTGGAACTAGGGTGAGGTGAGCCAGGTGCCCAGGGAGCAACACTTAAGGAGGCACTGACACTCAGGTGCGGACCTTGCATTTGCACGATGCTGAGAATTAGTGCCTCCTTAAATACAGTACTCCGTAGGGCAGCCCTACTCAGCCAGATTATTGACCTGGCTAGGATCCAAAGCAAACAACAGAGGGAAGAGAAGGGGGAAGCTTCACATACTGACTGGTAAGAGTAATTAAAGAAGACAGCAGCCTCCTGGCAAGGGATGAAACAGGAAAGCTGTCAAAAGTTGGACACAAATTCAAAATACAAATCAATGTGGGCCCATTAACAAAAAGGCAGATAATCTGAGCTCTCGGGATATCATGTGGTAAGATAACATATATCTATAATTGATGACAAAGTTAAATTATATCCACTGTACTTTGTTTTTCAAAATAAATACATTTGAGGCATGTTGAAACCAAATTGGTTGAAATAATAAGGTTCAAGAACAAAATGAACTATTAGCTATCTATCGAATCCAGCTATTCAGAATTTGATTCAATCAATTTAATCCATATTTATTTACCGTGCCCAAATATCACCAAAGACTATATTCTAAGGTTCTGAATAAGTGGAGTCTAATTGTACATCAAGTATGTAAATTTTCAGTGACTCATTATTTAGCTTGATGGAAATTCCCTGAATCCACAGGGTTTTTTCCCTTCCCTAATCAATTTGTTCTTCCATCGTTCTAATTATACATGTTTTTAACTTAAGATGTCATTCCACACAGGAGGATTAAAATCTGGTTATTATTACACAGCAACAAATAGCTTCTCACTCTTAACATGGAGCTGGATGAAAATGAGATCTTTTGCTAAGGTCTGATGACTAGTCTGTTTATCGTTATTCTTGCCATGTTTTAAAGTAAGAATCAAATGAGGATGGCGGGTGACACAGATGTGAACAATAGTGTAGAAGAAGCTTTACTCAAATTGAAGCTTAAAAATTTAGCACAGGTCAAAAGGAAATTCTTGCAAAAGTGATTTGAATCGTTAACGATTTCTCCCTTTAGTCCCTTTGTATGCCCTTCCTGGGGGTCTGCTCCTGAGTGGGCCATTCCTACAATCATACCACTCTTCTGCGGTTATAGGCTTATCAGAATAAATCCCTTACAAGCCTTGCCCCAAGCCATTGCTAGGCCTCACATTGGGTGACTTTTTAAAAATAGAGGAAGGACAGGCCTGATGCCAGGTGGGGTCATAAAAATAAAATTCCACAGCAGTAAATACAGCCACTCAATCAATCACCCACCATATCCATATGTGGTCATGCAGAGTTTTTATGTGGTTATCTCAGAAATGTTCAGGCCAGAGGAAGACCTCCACCTGCCCATAGCACCCCGGGTGGGAAGAAAAATCTTAATGTCCCCAACACCCAAGCCTTATAACCTTTGGTGGAGGATACAGTTACATGTTCAACTGTGCTGGGTGACTCCTTCATCTAAGTGGGAAAGGCCATGCTCCCACAATGGTTATCACCATCTGGCTAACAACTGGGGACCCCCAGCTGGACACAACACATTTCAGTGGGAACACAACAGAGGCTCTGAAGTGTAGGCCTCTAATTTGATCTGAGCCTCCATGGGTGAAAGCGAAGATATTTCACCACAAGTTTTAAAAAAATGAAATACTCGTCATGGTGGCGATGATGGTTATGAGAATAACCACAGCTGTCTGGGACTGTATGATAAATATTAATAGCAGGTAAGGAGGTGAACAGTGGTTGCTACATACCTTACAGTGACTGATAAGAGGGTGGAAATGCCCTCAAATTTTATATTAAATGTGAGACATTTAACGCCTTATGCCCGACAAGATTTCTGAGTTTGCTGCATTAAGAGGAAAAGACTTGAGCTCTAATTACATGCTAGGATTTATTCTGAGCTTTTCACCAGATTTATCTCATTTAATTCTTATTAAAAAAAAAGAGGTACTATTACTATTCACATCTAACAGCTGAAGAATCTGAGGCATATGAAGTATAACTAACTCAATACATGTGCAGCTGGACTTTGAACAGTCTAGAACGTTCTGTGAATAGTATACTTTGTTTATGTCACTATGTTTAATGATGACTATTACTCAATATACGTGAGGAAACCCCCAAAATACATACTCTATGCAGAACAAGTCTAAAGACATGTAACTAAAAAAAAATGAGAAATTAAATTGTAGAATTGTGTAATTAGGTGATTCTTAGTTATAAGCAGAACATTCTGCTCCAAAACATAAAATTCTATAGAAGGAAGAAGGTATTACCTGCTACAAGCAAAGAATTCCTGAGGAACTTAGAAAGAGATTTGATGTGATTTAGAGGAAGAACTGGATGATTTTGGAGAAAAAAGAAAAATGTGAGCCCTAAGTTCTTGTAAATATCTAAAGTACAATTCAAAAAACGAAAACAAAATTATAAAATCTAACATCTGACATATTACTAAACATAATTTGAGGTATTGTACTGATGTGCCAAACTGGCCCATAAAAAGATTCCTAGGGAGCATAAAAAGGCAAAAGTCTTATCAAAGTGGATTTCAGACTTGAAAGTCAGATTATGGTTAACTTCTTGGGAACTCATTTTAGAGAAAAAAACAGGCATGGGATTAAATGATCCTTGTCTTTTTCTTTGCCAAATCAACCACTTCATGACCCGATCGGATGGAATCTAAAACTTCACTCTGGAAATGCATGTAAAAGTGCATAAATAATCTGCCCCTTGCATGGGAACATCCTGAAATTTGGCTTGTTGTCTATCTGTGTGGCTGTCCAAAACAAATATACTCTTTGTGAATTATAACTGGGCCTATCCATGAAGAAGAGATCTGGGTGCAACAGCATCATCACTTTGATGTTTTGGGGCTGTTTTTGTAAAAATCTGTGGGGACAGATGCCCTGTTCTCTCCAGTTACAAGACAATTTGCATGCATGTAGGAAATTAAGTGATAAAGCCTTTTCTTCTTTTTCACAGTTTCATTTTCCTTAATCACTAGGCTTTCAAATTTTAGAAAACTGCTCTTGAATAAGCAATAGCTACTTCATGATTAACCTAACTCAAAACACTGTATTTCAGTAACTACCTTTCTGTGTATTTATTGGGCTTCCCCAGGGTGCAATATTCCGAACAAACTAAGGACTCCAGAAAAGACATCTGTTCCCATCAAGAACTGAAATGGAAAAAAAAAAAGAATAAGGAAAGGAAAAGACATGGCCATATCTATGCAGGTACACACATGAAATTAATAGTTTTCTGCTTATTTTTGATTGCTAGAGCTTTCATCCTGTTCTTTATTATCTAACACACACAAGTATGTCTAGAGATGAGGTCTAGAATTACCACAGTCATGGACTGCCAAGAGTATTCTGTGTCTCTTAATATAGGTTCATAAACTAATTAAGGAGGAGTGCAGATAAAAATAGTAATTATTAACAACAATAAAAATTCTTCTGTTTGACCATAAAGAGTTGAAAAATAAATTTTAAATCAAACAATCATAAGAAATGTAAGCAAAAACAACAAAACTGCTTTCTAGGGCTGTAAAAACAACAGCACTATTTCCTTTTGTGACAGCCTCTTCTCACAACTCTCTCTAAAAAAAAAAAAAGCATATATGGGTTTACAAAAAAAGATTCAAAAACATTGTTCCGTATTCGCTCAAGCTTTTTAAAGATGGTTTATTTAATTATTTTTGTGTCCAAGCACTTCTTTAAAGCAACTTCAGCTTGGGCAGTTTACTCTAACCTTCATGTCAAATTAAGGGATACTTTGAAATTGCTATAAATAAGGAAACTGAATTGTGTGTCCAGGAGGAACCTAAAATAAAATGTTTCAAGGCCATATCTTGGGCCAAAGTAAAGTAAGGCATTGAGAGAACAAAGGATTATACACTTTTCTCTTTTTCCTTTCTCTTGGGTCTCTCAGACCAGCCAGAGAGCCTAACCTTGACCTTTGTTCATTTCAGGAACTCCCTTACCCCTGCTCTTTGCAAGGCCTGGGGGAGACTGCTTCAGACTTACTGGATGAGAAGCAAGGATACGACCTGTCTTTTCAAAGTTTTTTTTAAGCGATATATTTAGGGTGCTTGAGAGGAAAGAATTGGCCAGTCCTTTATTTATCTTCCTAACAGGTGCAGCCGGACAGTCATAAAAGCAGGCTACTGAAAAAGAATGATTTTGCCAAGTATTAAGCCCCTCTAGTGTGTTCCTCCTTACAGCAGATAGCTCAAACCTACACTGTGCCTTTCCAGTACAGCCTGGCAAAGATTTTTCAGGGGGAAAAACATTGGCATTCGTTCGTGCAACTTCTTTATTCTTCATCCAAATCTTCAATGTGGCCTAAATGAACCATTTGAAGTTTGGAGGAAAATACCTGCCCTCGATCAAATACCTCCTCCCTCTTCTTCCTTTCTTTTGCTTAATTCCAGCAAATGTACTTTTCCCCAATTTGAGGGAAAGGTAATAGCCTATATGTAAGATGACTTCTCCAAAGACAAATTTATTTTGGTGTTTGAAATAGATGCAGGTGGAAACTAAAGGTCAAGGAGTAAATATGACAGGAAGGTTTCCCATCATCAGGCCTCCTTTTCTGATGATGACTAAGCCTTGAGTGATGCTGGGAAATGGGTAAGAGGTGATGAATGCTGCTCTGCATTCAGATAGGTTTGGGGCTTAGCAGAACATTAAAATGTAATGAAATCTCTAGGGACCAAGAGAAAGACATAGCAAAGGAAAAACTCCTGTGGACTGAAAACATTATCCTCCATGCCCATGTTCCCACCTAATCCTACTGAAATAGGCCAAGGTAGAATAGATAGATAGATATTTCATGTTGATATAGCAAAAGAATCTGTAACAACAATGCCATACTTTGATTCCTGGAGTTATCAGAATGACCCTTTAAAATGATGTTAATCAATGGAGCTATGTTTTGCCATATGATTGAGTTTTCAAGAAGAAACCTTACATGGAAGATAGGAAAGTTACAGTGACTCCCCCAAGGTGTTTTGAATGACACACAAGCACCAAGGAGGAACTCTTACCTTTTTCCTACAAGTTAAGTACATAAAATATAATAGGCCTGATATATCACATAACAAAAAGTAAAATTCATGTTAACGCCTGAACTTGGTGTTTTAGAAAAGAATTTTTCTAGGTTCTATAGAATCTGATAGTTAACAATTGTCTAAGTAGATTAAAGAACCAGGCTTTATGGTTTTAATCATCACATACTACAGAGATAAAATTCTGAAGAAATGATTTATAGGCAAAAATAATATTAATAGTATTTTTAAACTATTAGAGATTCAAACAAAGAAGAAAGGCTATTGCAAATTTCTAATTTCATAAAATTACTCATCTAATTTCTAGTTTGATAAAATAACTCTTTGACAGGAAAAGAGAAAATTCTAGTGAAAGTTGATTCGTTTACTCAGTAGGACCCAGGGGCAATTAACTGTAAGGGTTTTTAGAACATAGACCATGTTGTATACATCTCTGAAATCCCAGCGACTAGTTCATAGTAAGTGCTCAATTAATAGATGGTATGTAAATGAGACATCCTGGGAGATTCCCACAAATCTGAAACTTCCTACCACATCTTCTCTTGCTATCTGATTAGAACAATTTAATTTTACTAGGTCTCAGGTTCTGCATCAATCTAAAGTGTAAGACAGACCTTAACTTTGGAACTGACAGTACCAAGAGTATAGTTCTCCAGTGAACAGATGTACAAATGATAAAGGTGCAGAGGAGGACAATGGGAAGTGGTTACTCCTTAAAAATAATGCTTTCTTTCTCAGAAAGGGCTTACAGAGCCATCCAGAATATTTTGAAGGGTCTAAGTAAGGACCGTTGACCAATTACTTCCATTAGAATCCTCCTTGAGGTCTAAAGGTACACCTGTCCTTCCCTCTTCTCCTTAGAAGGACCAGCTGTCCCAGGGCCCAACATGAATCTCCTAGAATTAGACCCCTGCAGGTTGGGAGGCAGTTGAGAGAGACATCTTTTGCACCTTCAGATGCTGAAAACTCAGTCTCTTTTTAAGAGTTGTCAGGTGCTGCTGGATCCTAGGAGGGCCAAACCAGCTCATGTGTCTTATCAAGATTTATAGCAAGTGCTCAATCCCTTCCTGAGCATGGTTCTCCCAGCTAAGGAAGAGATGTAAGAAGACCCATAGGGGCTGGAGAAACCTGGTTGGGGGAATGTTTCTGCAGATAGTTTGAAATGACTCTGAAGAATTGGTTTGGTGGCATGTTTTATTCCTGAGGCTGTCTTTCAGAGCGATGCTCATATGTAACAAAACCAACTCCAGTAAAAAGTGAAATCAGTTAGGGGAAGGTACAAGGACCAGAATAGTTCCTGAACTGCCATACTCCTTACTCTTCTGATGTAAACAATAAAAATGCAATGATTTCACTAAGAAAACTCTTCAAGGTGTAGATCTTTTAAAAATCAGTTCTGCTGGTAAGGAAACAAAAAAATCCCTGTACTTCCTCCAAGGATTTTAAATTAAAAAAAAAAAAAACCTTCTTTTTGTCCCCACTCCTTACCATCCAAACTTAAACTAACCAAAGAATCAGTATAAAATTACTGTGCTGGGTGAGGGGAACTCCTACACAGAATATCAACAGTGCTTTTATAGCAAAAGATTATGGGCACTTTGGTATGTATGTTGATCTATAACCAAAATATATACGTGGTTTTTCGGGGGGAGCTGAAGTTGAAGATATATTTTCCTCTTTGTCACTCTAAAATTTCATTGTCTTTAAAAGTAGAATGGACAGATTTTGTCAGACAAAAAGTAAAACTTTATCATATCTGCAATCCAAATAATTTAATTAGCTTTATAGGCTCTACAGCTTATCATCTTATTTATTAGTTTCTCAGCTTTTTTATCATTTTCCAATGGGCTTTAAAATAACACATGCAAATTGATTTACTAAATGCAGGATAATTAAAACAATATTCTGTCCTCAGTCAGGAAACATAGAGTGCATTTCACCCAAATAAGCCTTGAAGAGGCTAGTCAAGTGACAGATCAAATGAAAAGGACATTTAATACACATGTAAATCATTTACATGACAAATAAGACACTTTAGCAGGAGTTGGACTCACTGCCTGAGAGTCAGGATTAAGTTCCCATATTAATGCATGCATTTGGTGTGGTTATTTCGGGTGGAAGACTTCATCCATCAATGCCCTCCGCCACAAAGCAAAGCCAACCTGTAAACTGATCACCACAGCCTGTCAACACTGGTTACTTAATTACATAAAGAAAATATATTTCAAAGACTTTTGATAATTTGGTTAGTATTTCAACTTTGGATTCAAGTCTAGCATCTTTTTCAGGATTCTTTGAAATAATGGTTAAAAGGAGTTTTTAGAATTAAAAAATGAAAAAAACCTAAACACCATTTTTATGCTCCCTGGCTCCCTGCTAACGTTTGTTTGTTTGTTGCTTTTATTTACAGACGTGAAAAATAAAGATTTACTAAGCACTCATGAAGACTAATATGAACGAGAAAATATTTTTAAAAGATGTCTCCCTTTAAAATTAAACTCAATATACTTGTGCTGTTAATTTGTGCTTTTCATTAGTTATTTTAGTAATTTCTAATTCCAGCTTATTTATGTAATTAATTAGTAGTTTTTAGATATTGATTTTTTATGTATAGGAGAAACTGTTTATTGGAGGAAACATTTCTTCTAACGAAGACTATTTCCAGCGTAATTATTTTTAGAAGTCTACATATTGTGAAATTATCTTCAATAAAGGCCATAAAGAACACAATCTATCAGTGATATTCAAAGATATCACTGGCGTTAGATTTTCTTTCCATGCAAGAATGTAAGAATGTCATAACTAATAAAGCTCCAAAATGATAAAAGCAAAAAATACATGCATCTGCATATTTTCAATGTCTTTCCAGCAGAAAAATACAGCAAATCTGGAAATATTGTTACAAATTCTTTTTTGAAACCTTGATCAAATTTATTAACTATTTAAGAAAGCATTCCAAGCCCCTCCCGACCCCCACAAACTGCAAATACATGGTGAAAAATTTGTGATTGAACCTAAGAAAATACACTTGAAAATGAAATCTGCTCATCATGACCAATTAACACCCTTACATTAAACTTTAAAGATTCTTTGAAAAATATGATAGAATTATAATTTGTCATTTTAGTTAATATTCTTCATAAACAATAATTATCAGATATTTTTCAGTTGGTTATATTCTCCCTTTATTTTCCCTCTGGTCTGTTTACTCTAAAGGATCTTTTCCTTAAATCATAGTGATTCTATTATTTTACAGTCTATTTAAGAAATTGGATATTTGTTTGAAAATACCAAAAAGAAACATGCTTTCTTAAAAAGTACAAGAAAAAGATCTATGGTTGAATCTTACCCTCTTTCTTAGTGGGTTCTGGCATGGCCACAATAAAATGTTATTCTCCAATGAGTTTGCTCCCTTCCAGTACTAGTTGACAGAAACCCCACGAGCAGTAGAGAGATGGTACAAGTCAGTGTGACAAGCAGTTGGGTAGAAGTCTGGCCCTTTTATATTCCCTGTGAGTATCAATCATGTTGGCACCGCCCCTTCTTCAGCACAAGGATGCTGGAACTTGACAGCTATGAGGACCTTTCTCACATCTGTTGTCTGTATTCTGCTCTCTCGCCTACTGGAAGGAATCTTCTGTCCATCTCATGTGGCTATGAGAACACCTCTAACTTTCTAAATTCAGCTGCAGCCTTGTGCTCCTTCTTGCTTTTCACTTTCTGTCTGACAGAGACATGTGTCAACTCAGAAATGCAAAAAGTTTGCCTGATAATAAAAAATTAAATCAAATTAAAATTCATAACATGCTAATTCAATATACACTTTAATTTTCACTAACATTATAAAGAAGAATCTCTATATTGATGATAATGTTATGCTCCCATTAGCTTTTTGTTTTTGTCTATTCTTAATTATTGGGTTTAAATTTTTTCTTCTTTTTATCAACATATTAACATTAATTTGTCATGCCAAATTTCTATGTTTAATATCTTGTCTCATTTTCTCCTCCAAGAATAGCAACGTTTTCTATTAAGGAATGCTTAGCATTTACCTTTTTTGGGCGGGGGGTGGGTACGCAGGCCTCTCCCTGCTGTGGCCTCTCCCGTTGCGGAGCACAGGCTCTGGACGCGCAGGCTCAGCGGCCACGGCTCACGGGCCCAGCCGCTCCGCGGCATGTGGGATCTTCCTGGACCGGGGCACGAACCCGTGTCCCCTGCATCGGCAGGCGGACTCTCAACCACTGCGCCACCAGGGAAGCCCACATTTACCTTTTTTTCAAAAAACATCCTTTAAAAAACTTACAGTGTATATAAAAGAATGAAGTAATGATACATGCTACAACACGCATGAAGCTTGAGAACATTATAAGTGAAAGATGCCAGACACAAAAGACCATATATTGTATGATTCCATTTACATGAAATATCCAGGATAGGCAAATCCATTGTATCAGAAACTCAATTAGTGGTTGCCAGGGGTTGAGGGGAGGTGGGATTGGGAGTGACTGCTAGTCGACATGAAGTTCCTTTAGGGAATGATTCAAATGCTCTGGAATTAGGTAGTGATGATGGATGTACAACTTTGTGAATATATTAAAAAAAAACCCACTGAATTATACATTTAAAAATATACGGGGCATGGGCAAAGAAATTCAGATAGACCAGTAGCTACTGTTTTGCTTCAAGATGGCAAATATACACACAAATCTAACTTAAGATACTGGTAGACTATCAGATTTGGCCACTTTCTCCCCAAACTCTCATGGAACTGATGGAGAAATTTGAGCTACCAAGTGGTCAACCTAAAAAAGACATTTTCCTTTCTTTGTCCACATGCATGGCACCTTAGAGACCAGGACTAAAATTAGTTTACATGAAAAGACAACTACTTGTGTGCTTTTATTGCTATGTGTTTTCAAGACCATTTTCAAGAGACTTTGATTGATCTGTGCTGAACCAGCCACATTGTCTCATTTAATTTCCCTTGTGGCTGAGAGCACAGCTGGTCAGACTTAGCTCTACCAAACTCTTAACTTTTCAAATAAGGATGGAAACTCAACTTAGAACTCAAAAGCATCATTCTTTAGCTACTTGTGGGGGCGGCGGGGGGGGTGGGGGAGAGGAAAGCCAGTCAAGGAGCTCGATGAACAACTTCTACAAAGAAAAGCCTTTTCTCAACCACATAGTGCTACTGAGCACATTGCTTTGCTTTTTAAAATTTTCCTTTATCTTAGATGCCAAACAGCTAAATGTCAGCCAGAATACAGCATATTCTGGAATACAAAGTCAGATACATTGAAAGAAAAAAAACAGTAACTTTTTTTTACCGAGTCTATCATAAGAGTATCAATTAATAGATGAAACAAATTAAAGACCTAGAATTTGAAGTCAGACTCTTGGTTTCTATTTCTGGACCTGCCATTAACCAGCAGAGTTTAAGAAAGTCAAGTGGCCTTTCTGGGCCTCAGTTTCCTTTTGTGTAAGATGAGGGGTTTGAAAAAATGACCTCTGAAGCCTCTTCTAGGTTTAACATTGTGATTCTATATCCTAAAAAAAGTCATTTTTTTCAGCATTCCCAGCACACTGAATACCACATACGAAATGGACATAAGGGCAAAGTGTCATGTTGCAAAGAATGTTTATAGTGATAGGCAGATTTCACACATGCCACAAAAGAGGTGCCATGCCATCTTTGGCTTCTGCAGACACTGCATTGGGTTTTTAACACACTGATCATTTTACTGAAGTGAACATGTGCCAGGAAATATTGCAACCCATGGAGAAAATATTTTATGACCCAGGGAACTTTTTGGTAATTAAGGACTTGATTATAAAAAGATAAAACATTATTGGAGGAATTGGAAGTATGGACAAATTTCAAGATAAATAGTTGTAGAGTGTATTATTGGATGGTTAAAGTAAGATTTCAAGTTAGAATAGTAAGTAGACGTGTAATTTTCCTACGACTGTATCGTTTTAAGAACACATGACCTCTATTTCAGATGTCATACGTTCATCTAGAAGGTTGCAGACTCCTTATCTCCAACCTCACTCTCAGGAAGGGGGAAAATGGTCAATAGGGCTCTTCTTTTTTTTTTTCTTTTACTAAAACCTTTACTGGGTTTTTCCTTTTGTGTTATTTAGGATGAGATTAGGCTAAATATAACACAGAATCACAAAATAATGACAGTTAAACCAAGATAGTAGTATTTCTCGTTCACATAAAGCAAGTTCAAAAGTAATTAGTTTAGAGTCATTGTAGTGACTCCACACTGTTATCAGGAATCTAGACTCCTTCGTCCTGCTCTATCATCCTAGGTAACTTTATGGTCTAAAATGGCTGCTAGGGCTCTAGCCATTACATCCACATTCCAGGCAGCAGAAAAAAGGACTCACGTTCTTAATATCTTTGGGACTTCTTTGAAGTCTCACATAAAACATCTGATACCTCCCATGGGCCATACCTTGATTACATGGTCATATCTGGCTACAAAAGAAGCTGGGAAATATAGTCTTTCATTGTCAGTGGCAATGGGCTTCTTTTACTAAAGAGAATGAGAATGAATGTTAAATAGGTAAATATCAATCTCTGACACATCTTTCAAAATAAAAGGAGTAATGTTCCGTGCAACAACCAAAGAGGGCAGAGAAGTATAAACAAGTTACAAGGGTATATTGTACAGCAGAGGAAATATAGCCAATATTTTATAACAGCTATCAATGGAGTATAACCTTTAAAAATTGTGAATCACTCTGTTTTACACCTGAAACTTATATGATATTGTATATCAACTATACCTTAATTAAAAAATAATTGTTTTTTGTCCTATACCATTCATGTTAAATTTGTGCCTAGACATTGTATAGTTTTGTTACTATTTCAAACGGAATCTCGGTTTTCCGTTTCCATTTGTAACTGGTTACTGAGAGTATAAAGAAAAGCTATGAAGTTATTTGTATAATTATTTTGTATCCAGACACCTAATCAAATAATTTTTTAGTTCAAATAGGATTTTTAGGAAAGTCACTTGGATGTACTTACTATAATTTATGATAGTAATATAATATGCACAAATAATAATTTTGGTTTTTTAATTTTCAATTTTATTTATTTTATTTTCTTATTACATTAGTTAGAAGCCCAAATATGTTATAATAGTGCAGAGGATGGGTCTTCCTCTCTTGTTCTTGATTTTAATAGAAATGGATCTAGTATTTAAACTTTAATATGATATTTGCTATTTGTAGCAGTCTATCATTTTTAGGTAGTTTCCTTTTTTTCCTACTTAAATATTAGTAGCAACTACTGAATTTTACCAAATGTATTTTTGTATACATCATTGTAATCACGTTTTTCTTCTTTAATTTGTTTACATAATGAGTTACATATTTTGAAAACTTGACAAATGTTGGACAATCCTTGCCTTCCTGGTAAAAATCCTATTTCATTATGGTATATTATTCTATTAATACAATTCTGCATTCCTTTGCTAAACAGAATCAGCAAAAAGGAGGCCATGAGCTGGTTCCAGCAGAAGTATGAAGGGATCATCCTTCCTGGAAAATATAATCCCGTTTCTATCCAAAAGGCCAACAAGAGGTTTTCCGTGAAAGGTAAAAAAAAGAAAGAAAGAAGGAACCAGTTTATGATTTTATTATCTTTTCTTCTCCTAACTTCGTTTGGTCAAGTTTGTTGTTGTTTTCTATGTTGAGAATTTAATTTAGACTTTATTTACAGTCTAAGTCTTTAGTTGTATCACATACATTTTGATTTAGAGTTCTTACTTTTTCATTAATTTATGAATAATCTTAGATTTAGGTTTTTATTTTCTCATTGATCCAGGAGTTATTTAAAAGGGCATTTCTTTCTTTTTTAAATTTATTTATTTTATTTTTGGCTGCGTTGGGTCTTTGCTGCTGCGTGCGGCCTTTCTCTAGTTGCGATGAGTGGGGGCTATTCTTCATTGCAGTGCGCAGGCTTCTCATTGCAATGGCTTCTCTTAGGGCACTTCTTAATTTCTAAGGAATTAAGTTTTTTTGGTTATTTTTTAAACTAATTTTTTAGTGAGGTGAAATTCACATCACATAAATTAACCATTTACTGTAAAGTAAACAATTCAGTTGCATTTAGTACATTCAGAATGTTGTGTAACCACCACCTCTATCTAGTTCCAAAACATATTCACCATCCTAAAAGGAAACCTGTTACGCATTAAGCAGTTACTTCCCATCCACCTCTTTGCTTATTCTCTGGCAACCAATGATATGTTTTCTGTCTCTATGGATTTATTTATTCTAGATATTTTATATAAATGGAATCATACAATATATGACCTTGCGGGTCTGGCTTTTTTCACATAACATAATGTTTTTAAGGTTCATTCACATTGTGGTATGTAAAAAGGAGTACTCACTCCTTTTATGGCTGAATAATATACTATCATATAGATATACCACAATTTACTTATCCATTCACCTTTAATGGATATTTAGGTTATTTCCACCTTCTGTGAATAATGCTGCTATGAACATGTGTGTACATGTACTTCTTTGAATACTTGATTTCAATTCTTCTGGATATATACTTAGGATTAATTGTTGGATCATGTGGTGATTCCGTATTTAACTTTTTGAGGAAACACCAAACTGTTTTCCTTAGTAGCTGCACTACGTACATTCCCACTGGCAATGCATGAAGGTCACAATTTCTCCCTATCCTTGTTAACACTTATTATTTTCCTTTTTAAAAATTATAGCTGTCCTGGAAGGTGTGGAGTTATATCTCACTGTTGTTTTGATTTGCATTTCTCTGATGACTAATGGTGTCCAGCATTTTTTTACGTGCTTGTTGGCTATTTGTATATTCTCTCTGGAGGAATGTCTATTCAAGTCCTTTGCCCGTTTTTTAATTGGGCTTTTTGTTGTTGAGTAATAAGAGTCCTATGCATTTTGAATACTAAACAATAATCAAATAGATGATTTGCAAATATTTTCTCCTATTCTGTAGGATGTGCTTTCACTTTCTTTATTACGTCCTTTCCTTTGATGCACAAAAGTTTTTAATTTTGATGAAGTCTGGTTTTTCTTTTGATGCTTATGCTGTTGGTGTCATATCTTAGAATCTATTGCTGACTCCAAGGTCATGAAGATTTCACGCTATTTTCTTCTAAAATTTTTATGGCTTTAATTCTGTATTTAGGTTGTTAATGCTTTCCTCCCTCCTTCCCTCCCTCCCTCCCTCCCTCCCTCCTTCCTTTCCTTCCTTTTGTTAATGCATTTTGAGTTGACTTTTTATAGGTGTGAGGTAGGGGTCTAAATTCATTCTTTTGCGTGGGGATATCCTATTGTCCCAGCACCGTTTGTGGAACAGACTATTCTTTTCTCATTGAATGGAGGCACTCTAGTTGAAAATCATTTGGCCATAGATGTGAGGGTTTATTTCTAGGCTCTCAATTCTATTCTGTTTGTATATATGTCTATCCTTATGCTAGTACCACCCTATTTTTATTACTATAGCTTTATAGTAAGTTTTGGAATTGGGAAGTGTTGGGTCCTCCAACTTCTTATCTTTCAGTATTGTTTTGGCTATTCAGGGTCCCTTGAAATTTCATTTAAGAATCAGCTTTTCAGGACCTAATCAAGCTTACAAGCTTTTGCACAGCAAAGGAAACTACAGCAAAGACAACCTATGGACTGGGAGAAAATATTTGCAAACGAAGCGACTGACAAGGACTTAATTTCCAAAATATACAAACAGCTTATACAACTCAGCAACAAAAAACCAAACAACCCAATCGAAAAATGGGCAGAAGACCTAAATAGACATTTCTCCAAAGAAGACATACAGATGGCCAAGAGGTGCATGAAAAGAAAACATCGCTAATTATTAGATAAATGCAAATCAAAATTACAATGAGGTACTACCTTATACCAGTCATAATGGCCATCATTTAAAAGTCTACAAATAACAAATGCTGGAGAGGGTATGGAGAAAAGGGAATCCTCTTACACTGTTGGTGGGAATGTAAGTTAGTGCAGCCACTATGGAAAATAGTATGGAGTTTCCTCAAAAAATTAAAAATAGAATTACCATATGATCCAGCAATCCCACTCCTGGGCATATATCCAGACAAAACTATAATTAGAAAAGATACCTGCACCCCTATGTTCATAGCAGCACTATTCACAATAGCCAAGACATGGAAACAACTTAAATGTCCATCAACAGATGAGTGGATAAAGAAGATGTGGTACATATATGCAATGGAATATTACTCAGCCATAAAAAAAGAATGAAATAATGCCATTTGTAGAAACATGTCTAGAACTAGAGATTATCATACTAAGTAAGTCAGACAAAGACAAATACCATATGACATCACTTATATGTGGAATCTAAAATATGACACAAATGAACCTATCTTTGAAACAGAAACAGAATCACAGACATAGAGAACAGATTTGTGGTTGCCAAGGTTGAGGGGGTTGGGGGATGGATGGAGTGGGAGTTTGGGTTTAGCAGATGCAAACTATTATATATAGAATGGATAAACAACAAGGTCCTGCTGTATAGCACAAGGAACTATATTCAATATCCTGTGATAAACCATAATGGAAAATAATATAAAAGGGAATTCCTCAGCAGTCCGGTGGTTAGGACTCAGCGCTTTCACTGCTAAGGGCCAGGGTTCAATCCCTGGTCAGGGAACTAAGATCCCACAAGCTGCACAGCACAGCCAACAAAAAAAAAATTAGAGATTTAAAAAAAATATATATATATATATTTATAGAAAAGAATGTATAAAAAGAAGAATGTAAAAAATTAGAGGTTTAAAAAGTATAGAAAAGAATTTGTATATATATATGTATAACTGAGTCACTTTGCTGTACAGCAGAAATTAACACAATGTTGTAAATCAACTATACTTCAATTAAAAAATAAATAATTTTTAAAAAGAATCAGCTTTTCCATTTCTTCAGAAGGGTCATTGGAATTTTGATAAGGATTGCGTTGAAATTATAGAAGGCTTTGGGTAATATTGCCATCTTAACAATATTAAGTCTTGCAATTCATGAACATGAGATGTCTTTCCATTTATCTAAGTCTTCATTAATTTCTTTCAACAATGTTTTATAGTGTCAGTGTCCAAGTCTTTCATCTCCTTGGTTAAATATATTCCTAGGTATTTTATTTTTTGGGATGCTACTGTAAGAATTGTTTTCTCAATTTCCTTTTTGATTTGCTCCTTTCTAGTATATAGAATTGCAACTGATTTTTGTGTGTTAATCTTGTAGCCCACTACTCGTCTGGATTCATTTATTAGCTACAGTGTGTGTGTATGTGTGTGTGTGTGTTTTCTTTGGAATTTTCTATATACATGATTATGTCATCTGCAAAGAGAGATGGGTTTTTGTTTTAAAATTAATTTATTTTATTTATTGATTTTTTGCTGTGTTGGGTCTTCGCTGCTGCATGCGAGCTTTCTCTAGTTGCAGTGAGCAGGGGTTACTCTTCATTGCGGTGCATGGGCTTCTCATTGCGGTGGCTTCTCTTGCTGCGGAGCACAGGCTCTAGGCCCACGGGCTTCAGCAAATGTGGCTTGCGGGCTCTAGAGAGCAGGCTCAGTAGTTGTGGCACACGGGCTTAGCTGCTCCACAGTATGTGGGATCTTTCCGGAACAGGGCTCGAACCCATGTCCCCTGTGTTGACAGGCGGACTCCCAACCACTGCGCCACAAGGAATGCCTCATTTTGGGGTTTTGTTTTGTTTTGTTTTGTTTTGTTTTGCCACACTGCTTGTGGGATCTTAGTTCCCTGACCAGGGGTCGAATCCAGGCCCTCAGCAGTGAAAGCACAGAGTCTTAATCACTGGACTGCCAGGGAATTCCCAAGAGATGTTTTTACTTCCTACTTTCCAACTTGGATGCCTTTTATTAGCTTTTCTTGCCTAATTGCTCTGGCTAGAACTCACAGTATAATGTTGAATAGCAGTATTGAGTGGGTGTTCTCGTCTTTTTCCTGATTTTAAGGGAAAAGCTTTTCCATTGAGTATGATGTAGCTGTGGGTTTTTCATGAATGCCCTTTATCATGCTGAGGAAGTTCCCTTCTATTCTTAGTTTTCTAAGAGTTTTTATCATGAAAGGGTATTAGATTTTGCCAAATGCATTATCTACATTAATTAAGATGATCTTGTGAGTTTTTTCCCTTCATTCTATTAATGTGGTATAACATTGATTAATTTTCTTATGTTGAGCCACCCTTGCATTCCTGGGACAAATCCCACTTGATCATGGTGTACAGTCCTTCTAATATGCTGTTGGATTCAGTTTGCAACTATTCTGTGGGGATTTTGCACCTATATTCATGAGGGATATTGTTATGTAGTTTTCTTGTGGTATCTTTGTTTGGCTTTGGTTTCAGGATAATACTGGCCTCAAAAAACTAGTGAAGAAGTGTTTCCTCTTCTATTTTTTGGACGAGTTTGAGAAAGATTAGTGTTCATTTTTCATTGGATGTTTTGTAGAATTTACCAGAGAAGCCATCAGGTTCTGGTTCTAGGCTTTTCTTTGTTGAGAAGTTTTTATTATTTGTTTTTTGGTTTTTGAGTTTTTTTTTGCGGTACATGGGCCTCTCACTGTTGTGGCCTCTCCCGTTGTGGAGCACGGGCTCCGGACGCGCAGGCTCAGCGGCCATGGCTCACAGGCCCAGCCGCTCCATGGCATGTGGGATCCTCCCAGACCGGGGCACAAACCCATGTCCCCTGCATCGGCAGGCGGACTCTCAACCACTGCGCCACCAGGGAAGCCCCTAGAAGTTTTTATTATTGATTCAATGCCTTTACTTGTTATAAATCTGTTCAGATTTTCTATTTCTTCCTGAGTCTGTTTTGGTAATTTGTGTCTTCTAGGAACTTTTCCCATTTCATCTAGGGTATGTAATTTGTTGGCATATAGTTGTTAATAGTATTCTCTTATAGTCCTTTTAATTTCAGAAATGTTGGTAGTAATGTCTCCACTTTCATTTATACTTTTAGCTACTTACATTTCTCTCTTGTTAATCTTTTCAAAGAAACAACTTTTGGTTTTATTGATTCTTTCTATTCTCAATTTATCTCTGCCCTGATCTTTATTATTTCTTTCCTTCTGCTAGCTTTGAATCTAGTTTGTCTTCTTTTACTAGTTCCTTAATGTGCACAGTGGGTTATTAATTTGACATCTTTCTTATTTTGTAGTGTAGGTGTTTATTGCTATAAATTTCACTCTCAGCATTGATTTCACTGCATCTGATAAATCTTGATATGTTATGTTTTCACTTTCATTCATCTCAGTGATTTCTGATTTTCCTTGTGATTTCTTCAATCCAGTGGTTATTTAAGAATGTGTTGTTTAATTTCCACATATTTGGGGATTTCCTAGTTTTCCTTGTTATTGATTTACAGCTTCATTCCATTGTAGTCATAGAAAAATATATGTATGATCTAAATTTTTTTTTTTTTTTTTGGCGGTACACGGGCCTTTCACTGTTGTGGCCTCTTCTGCCGCGGAGCACAGGCTTCGGATGCACAGGCCAGCGGCCATGGCTCACGGGCCCAGCCGCTCCGCGGCATGTGGGATCTTCCTGGACCGGGGCACGAACCCGTGTCCCCTGCATCAGCAGGCGGACTCTCAACCACTGCGCCACCAGGGAAGCCCCTATGATCTAAATTTTTAAAAAATTATTGAGACTTATTTTCTGACCTAACGTTTGGTGTATCCTGGAGAGTGCTCCATGTATACTTAAAAAGAACATGGGGCTTCCCTGGTGGTGCAGTGGTTGAGAGTCCGCCTGCCGATGCAGGGGACACGGGTTCGTGTCCCGGTCCAGGAAGATCCCACATGCCGCGGAGCGGCTGGGCCCGTGAGCCATGGCCACTGAGCCTGCGCGTCTGGATCCTGTGCTCCGCAACGAGAAAAAAAAAAGGAATGTGTATTCTGCTATTGTTTGGTGGAGTGTTCTATAGATGTTTATTAGGTCTCCTTGGTTTATAGTGTTGTTAAAGTCCTCTATTTCTTTACTGATCATCTGTCCAGATGTTCTATCCATTATTAAAAATGAGATATTGAAGTCCCCAACTATTGTAGAACTGTATTTCTCCCTTCAATCTGTCAATGTTTTTGCTTCATATGTTTTGGGCCTCTGTTGTTTGGTGTGCATATGTTTATACTTGTTGCCTCTTCTTAATGAATTGATCCTTTTATCAATATATAATGGACTTTGTCTCTTGTGACAATTTTTGAATTAAAATCTATTCTGTCTGATATAATCTTATATATATGTCTTTAATATATTATGGTGGGTACCCTATTACTATGACATTTTTATTCTATGGGAGATATTTAAAATAATGAGATTACAGTTTTATTTTTAATGTCATCTTTTACAGAAGGCTGGAAATTACATTCTTTGAAATGATTTAAACTTATGATAGAAAATTTAAAATTTCAATTTGAAAATGTGTAAAGATTATTCAAAAAACATTTTTTGAAGGTGCATTAGTCAGCTCAGCCTGCAGTAACAAAATGCCATAGACTGGGTGTCTTAACAGTAATTTATTTCTCACAGTTCTGAGGCTGGAAGTCTGAGATCAGAGTGCCAGCATGGTCAGGTTCTGGTGAGAGCTCCTTTCCTGGTTTGTAGATGGCTGCTTTCTCATTATGTCCTCACATGACAGAGAGAGACAGAGAGAAAACTCTCTGGTGATTCTTCTTATAAGGACACCAATCTCATTGTGAGCTTTCCACCCTCATGACCTCATCAAACCTAATGACATCCAAAAGGCCTCATCTCCAAATACTATCACATGTGGGGTAGGGCTCAACACATGTATTGGGCGGAAGGGGTCACAATTCAGTCCATAGCAAAAGATATGTGAATAGCTAATGGGCTCTGTTTAGATGATCAATAAGTGATCAGGAGGAAGGGGCTTACGGATCTAAACGGCAGTAGATAGACCCTGCCTCTCCCCCTGCTTTCCCTCTTTTCCTTTGCCTGGGCCCTTGGCCAGAGGTGGAGGTTGGGGGAACTTTGCCCAAGATTCTGCTGCTGGACCTCTCCCTCTCTGTGTACATTCTCTCCCTGGGTGAACTAGTCCCCTCTCACACCCTCAGCTATTACTGTGTGAACAACTTTCAGAATCCACCTCTGACCTTGATCCTGAGCTCTACTTCTGACCCTACAATGTATAGTAAATATTAAAAATTTAAACAGTTAGAGATAAAAAATTGTTAAAATCGTAGTATTTTCTCCCAGTTTTTTCCTATGCATATTTTGTGAAGATTTCTGAGCTTAAACTAAGTCGTGAAGAGCAGAAGTCCAGGATCCACAATGAAATTAGTCAAAATACAAAAGGAAGCAGGTTACCAAGTGATTTAAAATTTGAAGCCTGATCCCACAGAATTGTTACTGACATTCTTAGGTCTACCAGTTCTCCCTGCCATAAACTGCCTCATTATATGTGAAACAAGAAGGAAAAAGTAGCGAGGGTGGTGCAGGTTTTGTGAATTTGTAAAATTTTAGCAGAGCTTTACTAAGTGATTGCTAAGTAAATTCCCTCTCCCTCTCTCTTTCTCTCTCATTTCTCTATCTCTGCCTCTATCTCTGTGTGTGTCTCAAGTTTATTCTACGTGCACTTGCAGCTACCAGGACAGTGATGTTTCTACTCACAACATTATAGATTGATATCATGAATAACTGACATTTAAATTTAGCACTTCAGTGAATGGGTGGTGATAAAATTGAAGCTGTTCCCCCAAATACTTATGGAAATCCATTCCATTTTTAAAAACTTTCTTGCACAAAATGTTCCTGGACTCACCATTCTTAAAATGAAAAAGAAAGAAACCTGCCTTCTTGACATTCCTTAGTGTGACTTTGAATTTTATCTCACACCAAGTACAAGTTCATACTGGAAGCTTTGCAGGCTATCAATAGAACTCTGCTCACCCGCCTTATTTTAAAGCTGAAGCATGTTAAGCCCTTTAAGCCTCTCCTCATAAGACATACCCTTCATCTCCCAAATTAGTCCTGGTGCCTTTGCTGGATCCTTTCCAAGACTCGGATATTCTTTTAAGCTTCATGTCCCTGTCATACACCATGCAGTAGTTTACAATCACTGAGCGCTCCATTGCCTTAAAATTTCATTTAATTTATGGACCCTAACAATTTTCAGCCTCCATGTCTTCTCCATGCTTACAGTGTTTATAGGAAAAACACATTTTCCTAATTCTGATGACTACAGGTTACATGTACAATAAATTTATTTTTCGTAAGAAACCAAAAAACAAACCAAAATGAAACAAATTTTAAAAACCAAAGTACAGTGTAACTCAGAGGTCCCCAACCCTGACCTATGACTTCCCATCTGCAGGTGTTGGCTCCTACTATCTCCTGCAGCTGAAACAGCATTCCTTCCCACCATAGTGGTTCCAAAGCTGATGCATTTTGGAAGGATAAACTCTAAGGTGACTTCCTTCCTCCACACAGTCTTCTCTAATGCCCCAGCTAGAAGTTATCTCTGACTTCACTGAATACTTTACATATATTCCTTGTATGGTAATTACAGTCTAACTCCTATTGTTCTTACTTATGTGTCTTATTGTTTAAACCAGAGAGCTTGACCTGGTAGCCTGTGAGCTAAACCTAATCTGCAAGTGAATTTTGCCTGGCCGGCACACTTGTTTCATGTAAAAAATATAAAAATCATTTAAATCATGAATTTCTGGCTTCTCTTGGAAATACTGGGTCCAGACAGAAACCATAGGCTAGAGCTGAGGAGGGGTCACCCCAGTTTGCTTCTTGGGCCACTTCACTCATTTGCGTTAAGTATGGAGCCCAGGTGGGCATTTGAATTTGTAATACTTAGTCAAAACTTTGGTATTCTTGAGGCAGCATCTTGTCTTAATTGTCTTTATAGCTTGCAACAGGCATGTAGTAATTTGTAGCTGAAAACAATAAATGCCTATGGATTGACAGGTAAATCTTTCTTCTTTTTTATTTTTATTTTTTAGTAACTTTGAGGTAATGTCAATGGGATCCGACCAATTTCTCCCATTCCCCTATTTCATCATAACATCTTATCTATCAATAAGTATTTATTCTACTAGGCACTGAAAGCTTGGAGATACAAAACAAGCAGGTGTGGCACCTTGCCCTGCCCCATGGGGGTCCCGTTTGAGGCAACAAGAAATAAGCACATGAAATCATTTGTGAGTAAGATGTCATTGTCATTTCAAGGCGGCACAGCAAAGTTTTAACAGATGAGACAGTGGAGTCAGACAGAGTTGGGTTTATATCTCGGCTCTGTACTTACAATCCTGCAATGTATGGTAAAGTATTTAACTTTCCGAGCATTAGTTTCCTCATCTGTTGCTGGTCCCATTTCAAGATTTAGACAGGGACAACAATCACATCTGCCCCGTAGAGATGCAGGAGGGTTAAATGAGCTGACACGTGTGAAGTCCTTGGCACAGTGTCTGGACCTGGTAAATGTCCTACAGATGGAAGGAGTTACTACTGGCAGCTAAACAGTCCAGAATCATCTATAGAACATATAAGAGCATCTAATCAGTATGCAAAATTCACCGATCCCTATTTCCCATATACGTAATCTGTATTATCAGTTAGTCTACTATACTCTACTAAAAAGTGGCTGCTAAATATTCAATTTACTCCTATGTGCGATTGCTGGCTTTGTGTGGGTGTGATGGAAAAGATCAGTTTGTCACCATGAGTCTTTTCACACTGTGGACATGTAAATACCAGCCCTTGGTCTGCAGCTGCAGCTGCTATTTGCAGCGCTGGGGCCTCTGAGATGGGATTCTGCAGCTCAGATTTATTTTCTGCCCGGTGCCTTTGTTTGAAAAGACTCTGGTCCTGCTCAGCTGCCCGGACCATTGCTGCTGTCACACAGTGCCCTCATTTTCCTCCCTGGTTGAAGGTGTGCTTCTTCCCTCATCTCACTCCGAGAAAACTCAGGGAAGTAACCATAATCATTTAGTAAACGTTTCCAGTGTCCCAGGCATTCTGCTAAGCATTTTACATGCATTATCTCCTTTCATATTGATAAAATGCTGCATTTCTATCTTCATTTTAAGATGAGGAAATTGAGGTACAAGGAGGTTAGATAATTTTCCATAGCTCACAGTTAGGAAGCGGTGGAGCCAGTATTTGAAAGAAGGTATGTTTACCAGAATCCAAGGTCTTAACCATTAACCTATATTTCCTCAAATAAATTTAGGTTGGGCTTCCCTGGTGGTGCAGTGGTTGAGAGTCTGCCTGCCGATGCAGGGGATGCGGGTTCATGCCCTGGTCCGGGAAGATCCCACATGCCGCGTTGTGGCTGGGCCCGTGAGCCATGGCCGCTGAGCCTGCGTGTCCGGAGCCTGTGCTCTGCAACGGGAGAGGCCACAGCAGTGAGAGGCCCGTGTACCACAAAAAAAAAAAAAAAAAAAATTTAGGTGAATATCTTTCCTTTGAAAACACATGTCTCCCAATCCTAAGATGTTCATTGATCCCTTAGCATGACAAGGAAGGTGGCAAAGATATGTCCTGTCTAGGCTCAGTTCATAGATCTCCATAGTGCCACCTGCAATGCTACTTTTTAAGGCCTCTGGGAAAATGAGGAAAATGCAGTGATCAACTAGCAAAGTCTGCAAAGGACCTTCAGTATGTCTATCTATTGATTATGAAGGGGAAAGTTCCAGAAATAAGAGTTTCAGTGTCTTAATTTTGAGGGATGTATCAATAGAATGATTTCATGACTTAGGACCACAAGTCAGACAAAGTCATTATAAGCATCATATAAAATATTCCTGAAAGTTAGATTGGCTTTAGTTTCCATCAAGAAAAATAGAGAAACATTTTCATATCTTAGTATTTAGTCAAGTTCGAAGTCTTTTAAGTTAAAGGGAAAAAACATTTATGTACCTTCAAATCCTGTTAAGCCCAAAAATCTTTAGATATAACTGAGAAACCCAGGAGCATATCTTAAAAGCTGAAGAAACACAAAATGAAAGGAAGTGATCAGCTGGGTGTGCAGTTGGTCCAGAGTTTCAGATACTTGACAATAGACAGAGAATTGGGTAATGCAGGTTAGAGGGCAACCGCCTTTCAAGTTTCAAGACCCAAAACACAGTGACTGTAAGAAGACGCTCAGGTTGACAGTGGAGTCAGGAGAAGAATCGCTAACTATCTCCGGGGTTCCAAGTCTCAAGTCTGGACCAAATCTCCAGTCCTAAAAGACCACCACTAACTGGAAGGTATCTATCTTTACTGTGAAAGGGCAACCTCAGTTAACTAGCACAGTAATCATCTTCATTAAGTGAGAATAATGAATTTGTTTTAAAACTCCAGGAAGATTTAGAACTAAGTGTAGCAAAGGTTGAGAGAATCAAAACCATGGTATTCTGTTAGGATGGCTATCAAGAAACAAGTGCCGGCACTTACTGTTGAAAAGGGAATCCTTATACACTATTGGTGGGATGTAAATTAGTCCAACCGCTATGGAAAATATGGAGGTTCCTCAAAAAATTAAAAATAGACCTACCATACCATCCAGCAATTCTGCTTCTGGGAATATACCCGAAGCCAAGTAAACAGGAATTTTTTTTTTTTTTTTTTGCGGTACGCGGGCCTCTCACTGTCGTGGCCTCTCCCGTTGCGGAGCACAGGCTCCGGACGCGCAGGCTCAGCGGCCATGGCTCACGGGCCCAGCCGCTTCGCTGCATGTGGGATCTTCCCGGACCGGGGCACAAACCCACGTCCCCTGCATCGGCAGGCAGACTCCCAACCACTGCGCCACCAGGGAAGCCCATAAACAGGAATTTGATGAAACATATATACTCATTATTGTAAATACACTTATTGCAGCACTATTCACAATAGCCAAGAATGCCCATCAGTGGATGAATGAATAAAAAAGATGTAGAAAAGACTATATACACACACACAACAGAAAAGACTATATACACAATAAAATACTATTCAGCCATGAGAAAGGAGGATATCCTGCCATTTTCAACAACATGTAAGGACCTTGAGCACTTTATGTCAAGTGAGATAAGCCAGACAAAGACAAGTACTGTATGACATCACTTATATGTGGAATCTAAAAAAATAAAACATATAAAAACAACAACAGAGAGCAAAATGATGGTTACCAGGGGATAGGGGGTGGCGGGATAAGATTAATAGTGTTTAAGGGTACAAACTTGTAACAAGTACTAAAACAGTGATAGGGATTTAATGTACAGTTTACTGAACATAGACAATAATACTGCACTATAAGTATGTAGTGTGATAAATATCATAACAATGGCAACCATATTAAAAATATAATGTACCGAAGTAACATGATGTACACCTTAAATTTATACAATGTTACATATCAAATTTATCCAATAAAAAAATTTTAAAAACCATGGTAATAATATCTTTATTTAGCACTTGGCATTTGTACTGTGCTGTTTAGGAGACAGTCTTGTAATTCCAATTTAAATATGTAATTGAATAAATGATTTAGATTTGTGGTTTTAAGTTGAAATCTCACTGAGTTCATTAGCAGATCTCAGAGACTTTTATTTTACACATACACCCAGGGTTACTTAAGTATTTAAAGTTTTATTAAATTCCTAAAAGTAAAACCTTTAAAAATAAAACCAAATACAGTAAATTTATAAAATCTAGCCTATTAGAGTAATGTGCTGTCTAGAGAGATAATTTAGCGAACCAGATGTGTAACAATCTGATTATACTGTCTCCTTAGAAGTGATGGCTAAATTTTGCCAGAGGTAAAAATATAATCACTGGATTTGTAAGCTCAATTTAAAAGCTTAAAAAAAAAAACCCTAGGTTAATGAATGTGTGATTATAATCAATTTCATGCTGATTTTTTATTCCAAAGTCAACTCTGCATGATCTTTTCTGCATACAAAAGCTTCCAGCTCCACCCTAAACCTTCCATGCACAGGAAGCATCCTTTACCTGTCATTTAATTCAATTACAGTCTCGAAATAAACAAGACTCCTAAGCCCAATCCTTAAAAGAGAGCTGAATTCAATGTAGCTCAACGCCCATTTATGGAGCATGTCCTCTGGGCCTAGCACAGTGTTAGCACTGGGTATTCAACAATGAAAGGACCTAGCGTCTGCCCTCAAAGAGCCTATAGTTTGCTGGGGAGACAGACACCTTGCAGGTCACCACATTATCACCCTCAAAGTAGTACATGGGTTGAACATCTTTTCAATACCACCCAGTGGACTAGAGCTCATTGTTGCTGATGCCATCTTGCCATTGTTGGTTAAGTATGGTTTGCTGGTGAAACCAAGAAACTATATAAGAAGCCAAATATGACTTCTTTCACTGGTTAAAGAATACGTTCCCAACATAAAGACTTCTTGGAGTCAGAGCTGCGTTAGACACACAGCATGACTTGCTTCTCCCATATTCTTTATCAGGGTTAATAACTCCACCATTAACCCAATCATCTGAGCCAGAAAATTTAACTCCTCATTGACCCCACCATTCTCCAAGATCTACTAAGTCTATTTCCACCGTAACACCGTGGTCATTTCCCTTCTCAGGGACAAAGAGAGATTACCATAATTGCACACATAGATCAAGTCACCTGTTACATTCAAGTGTCTTTGCTTCTGTATAACTTGCCTCCTGGGACATACTCCCAAGTAGAAGATTAACAGAGTCACATCCCAAACTTATTTTACAAAAATGACCTAAACCTCCAGTAGCACTTTTTTTTTAAACATCTTTATTGGAGTATAATTGCTTTACAATAGTTTCTGCTGTATAACAAAGTCAATCAGTTATACATATACATATGTCCGCATATCTCTTCCCTCTTGCATCTCCCTCCCTGTCCCACCCCTCTAGGTGGTCACAAAGCACCGAGCTGATCTCCCTGTGCTATGTGGCTGCTTCCCACTAGCTATCTACCTTACGTTTGGTAGTGTACATATGTCCATGCCACTCTCTCACTTTGTCACAGCTTACCCTTCCCCCTCCCCATGTCCTCAAGTCCATTCTCTAGTAGGTCTGAGTCTTTATTCCCATCTTACCCCTAGGTTCTTCATGACCTTTTTTTTTCCCTTAGATTCCATATATATGTGTTAGCATACGGTATTTGTTTTTCTCTTTCTGACTTACTTCACTCTGTATGACAGACTCTATCCAGCAGCACTTTTAAAATCCTACGGTTTGCATGTCATCCTGGGCCCTCCACACAGTACACTGGCCATCTCCCATGAAGTTGGGATCTATTCTATAATCCCAATTAGGAAAATTAAAATTTTCTCCAGAAAGGTCTTAAAGAAGGAGGAGGTTCGATTATGCTATCCAAGAGCCTCTTAGATTAAGAACGTCACCACAAAATTTCTTCTGATCCTCATGTGCTGTCTGAATCCCCCAGGCTAACACCACGAAGCAAATATTTAAAAACTGAAACTAGGACAACCAACTTGGAAAAAATGCTTGGCACCATTTACAAAGGCTGAACATGACCTGGTAATTCCACTGCTAGCCACCCAATAGGAATATATTCTTATGCACGCAAGATAACAGCAATATTTATAATATCAAAAAACTGGAAATAATCCAATTGTTCACCAAGACTATAATGGATAAATTGTGATCTATTCACACAAAGGAATATTAGATAGGAATGAGAATAAATGATATGGATGAATCTCACAAACTAATGCTAAACAAAAGCTACTGGACACAGAAGACAACACACTATACACTTCCATCTTATGAAGAACAAAATAGGTAAAGCTAATAATCTATGCAGTTAAAAGTCGTAACATTCTGCTTTTCAGTCTAGATGCTGCCTCTACACAATCTGCTATTGAATCTAGATGATGGATCATTATACCTATAGAATGGGGGTACATTATAATACTCTTATGTTTAAAAATTTGGGTAGTAAAAACACAAAAACAGGAGAAAAAAAGCTTATCATCTATCTCATGCTAATTTTAACTGGCAAGAGGCTGCCCTGAAGGAACAAAATCACCTTTCCCACCTTTCTCCTATTGTGAAATCTCTGGAAAATTATTCAGCAAAAGCCCCTTTATCTGATATGACAACATGGTGGGTTAATCAAAAAAGATCTGATAATTTAAAAAATGATAGGTACCAATATTTTAATGTAAATTCTATAAGTGTGCATTCAATCATCAACCTTTTGATGTAAGACCAAGTTTTTTTCCTTATTAGATACGCTGATTAGAGATTCTTATCATTATTACATAAAACATTCATATGACAGCCAATATTTGTTTTTCAAAAACAGAGGCAAAAGTTAAGGTCGTTTAACTATGCCTTAAACTCTTCTAGATTTTTACCATTTTCTAAGTCTGTTACACTTAGTTATTTTACCACTCCTACTTTTTTTTTTGGCAATTTGCATTTATTTATGCATTCAACCTAGTTTTCATAGAAACAACTCTCCACATTTGTATTTCATCAGTTTACTTAATATTTAATTAAATTCCAATAACAAGAATAACTGGCATTAACAAGTTTGGGAACAAATAATACTCTTGATAAGGCTATAATTCAACTGGTAGGAGAAGTAAGCCTATGTGCTTAAGAGTATTCCGGGATGCTAGAGGCATCAGTCAGTATGTTTTTTTAGAGGGAGTAAAGAGAGCTGGTTAATTCTGCCAGTCAGCTAAGTGGAGGTGGATAAAGACAATTAAGATAATAATATCTATTATTTCTTGACTACTAACTCTGAGTCAAACGCTATGTTGAATATTTTGCATCCATGATTTCATTTAATTCTTATATTCTGCATTCATTATTCCATTTAATTCTTATGATACCCCTGAAAATTAGTATCACCATCTCACAGATGAGGAAAACAAACTTCAGAGAAATTGAGTAATTTGTCCAAATATATAAATATTTAGCAAGTACAAGAGTCAGAATTTGAGGGCTTCCCTGGTGGCACAGTGGTTAAGAATCCGTCTGCCAACGCAGGGGACACAGGTTTGAGCCCTGGTCTGGGAAGATCCCACATGCCACGGAGCAACTAAGCCCGTGCACCCAGAGCCTGCCCTCTAGAGCCCGCGAGCCACAACTACTGGCCCCACGTGCCACAACTACTGAAGCCCGAGCGCCTAGAGCCTGTGCTCCGCAACGAGAGAAGCCACTGCAATGAGAAGCCTGCGCACCGCAACGAAGAGTAGCCCCCGCTTGCCACAACTAGAGAAAGCCTGCACACAGCAACAAAGACCCAACACAGACAAAAATAATAAATAAATAAAATAAATAAATTTATTTTTTTAAAAAAAGTCAGAATTTGAACCTGGGTGGTCTGTCTCCAATGCCCACCTTAACTCCCATGGTGCACTGCTTCTCATGCACACAAAAAGCTAGAAGAAATGATAAGACGCTTTCCCATTGCCTAAACTAGGAGGACTCCATTTGACCAGAAACATTCTCCACTTGAAAGTTTCACAGGCTCAAGTCATCTTTAGGGCTTACTAAATGGGAGCTAGGACAAGATACTGGAGGAAGCCAACTAAACTGTTCAGCTTCATCCTTTCTTAGGAAACTGTCTCTGAAAGGAGAAAAAGATCTTGGCAAGCACGATATCATAAATAGTAGCCATGAGGCACCCTGAGCAAGAAAAGCTTACTTTCTTTAAACAATTTCTGTGGGTATCTTTGGACCTTTCCATAAGTCACATTCTGTTCTCTCCTCAACTGTCTTGGCTATATCATTAGCACAGTCTAGTTGCCCCCTTCTAAGGAAGAGAAGAAGAAACTTCAAATTCTAACCAGATGCTTGTAAGTTGCTCAGGCAATTTGAAATGGAGAATTTCTTTTAGGTTTAGATCGATAGTTTGCAACCCTTATACAGGTCAAATTCTCCTGGGGGACTTTGAAAGAGTACCCATACTAGGGCTTTCACTGCCTTATCCAGACCCACATTCAGATTTAATTGGGGTGGGTAGGACAGGGCTCAGCATAAGTATTTTTTTTTTATGAATGTCCCCCCCCCACACCCAGGTGATTAAAATGTACAGCCAGGTTTGTAACCACAGGTCTCAACAGTTTTAAGGACCAAATGATGTAGTTGATTGGTCCAGAGGAAGGATTCCTACAGGCATAGCTGACTTTATACAATGGAAGTATTTTCGAAAGGTCACTGTATTAGAGCACCCCTTACTGACTAACTTTATAATTTCAAAAGGCCTATTTTTTCATTTGTGGTTGTTCATTGACACTTCAGCTTCTTTGTCATGTAGCTAATGACCTAGTAACTATCACTAAATCCACCAAGAAAGAGGATATAAAAGGAATCTTGTAGTGAACAGTTTTGTGATTATTTTTAGAAAGCTTAATACTGAGCTGAGTATAAAAGGTTATATTCTGTTCATAAGTCACATTAAAAAAAAAAGTTTTCTTCCCCATTTCCTACCAAAGTTATCACTTACCTTTCCTTTAAAATCTCAAGTTAGGGGCTTCCCTGGTGGTGCAGTGGTTGAGAGTCCGCCTGCCGATGCAGGGTACACGGGTTCGTGCCCCGGTCCGGGAAGATCCCACATGCCACGGAGCAACTAAGCCCAAGTGCCACAACTACGGAAGCCCCCGTGCCTATAGCCCGTGCTCTGCAACGAGAAGCCGCCGCAGTGAGCAGCCCGTGCACCACAACGAAGAGCGGCTCCTGCTCGCCGCAACAAGAGAAAGCCCACGCGCAGCACTGAAGACCCAATGCAGCCATAAATTAATTAGTTAATTCATTAAAAATTAAAAAAAAATAAAATCTCAAGTTAGGCTAAGATGGGATTTTGATGTATCAGACTTAAGCTGGACAAGAAGATTTAAAAACACAATGTTATAGCCAAAAAAGAATGTTGCATAAATATGGGAGCCAATAATTTTACATTTTATAACTTTTTAAGTTGAAAATTCCCCACTTATTTTTTTCCTCAATGTCAATATCATGAGATTCTGAGGGGAGGGGTATCAACCTAATAATGTGTTCAGCTAACTTAGAACAAAACATGCTTTTGCATTTTACAGGGCCATATCGCCTAATCGTTTACGAAATATTCTGTTAGAAAAGATACTAGCCTTACATTCTCTATCTGGATTTGAAAGGGAAAAGGGAGGAAGGGAGGAAGAAGATCTCGGTATTTTTTAAGGACTATACTTTTGCAAGTTATGGTGACGATAAGCAAATTCTGTGCATGATAGTGTAAAATGGTCCCCAAAGGGCCCGAAGTGGAATTTTCACAGTGCTCATGGCACAATTAGCCGAACGTATCATAATTGCTCTTTGTCTTCTCCTACCAGACCCAAAGCTCATCCTTCCTATCTATTCTGAGAAAAACCCAAGTGTTTGAATCATTGTTTTAGGAGAGACAGGAACTCTGTCGAGACATTTCCATATTTATAGAAAAGGCAAATCATGAATTTCCAATTCTCTCCTGTATTTCTCTTAAAGGTTTATTCAAGGTCATACTAATGTATTCTGGGTGGGAGAAAATTTACAGTCACTCTGATGAAAATGTTTAAGAAGTAAAATTTTAAAATTTTAGCCTGAGCTTTTCAGATATATTTATTTTAAAGAAAACTGACACCTACACAAAACAAAATGATGTGTCATCACATTTTTAAAAATTACAGTTTGTTCTTCCTTCCTCCCTGGCCATTTTAAACATGTATATTTATAGGTTTGATGAAATGGATACTTTGTGTATATTTGAACCATCAACTCTATGTACTTAAGGAGATTTATAGGGTCATTTTCCTAAGCGTAATGGACTGAAATATCTCTCAGCATGACCCCTCAACCTCTCTGCAACTCTGTGTTCCCCTCTATAGACTGAGAAAATCAGACCAACACATGAGTCTGATATTTTCTGAGAGAAAGACGCAATGCTGCAGATTTAGAAAACATCTTCTCCTCCAGCATTTCCCAGTTTCTAAAGACGAAGAAATAGATGCTGGTTGAGAGGCCCTCCTATGGGGGAAGATTCTTCATCCCAAAATAAACACTTCCTGCTCAAGTTAGAGCCTCCGGCTTAAAGTCTCAGCGTCCTGGAACCAGAACAATACAAACATGGGATAAGTGGAATGAGACTGGGGCATTTGTATGTGATGCGATCATGGCTTTGTTAGTGCAGGTGTACTGACACGCCGGGAATGCACTAAATTTAGGGGGGATTTTAGTCAAGATAAAAGAAGACTAGGTGCCATCTACTGGTGAAGAAACTGAAAACTTTTCCATTTTTCCAACAAAACTGAGTGTCTTTTTGGACAATGCAGCGTGCAGGATACACAAGTCATCATCCCGTGGTCATGATAAGCTGACTGTCTAACCCATTCCCCAGCCTGATTTAGAAACTTCCATTTCTATAAATTTAGTCTACGAAACTTTGCGTACAAGGATGGTAAAGATGACGTAGAAGGATGTTTACTGTGGCACTGTTTGCAATTACTAAGAAAATGAGCCAAGTGCCCAGTAATTGGAGTCTGATTAAATATATTATGAATATATATATATCTGCTACACAATGAAAAGGTACATACAAAGGAGCTTACAGCCATCAAAAAGAAAGGAGTTATATATATATTGACATGGACTCATATGTTAGAGATATGTCAGGAGAAATAAGCAAGTTGCAGAACAGTATTATAATATGATCCTGTTTTGTAAATAATAATAATATGGAGGATTGTTCACTAAAATAGTAACAGTTTTCAATTACTGTTACCGTTAACTGTTATAGTAATGTAGTAACACATGCCATTTGCAACCAGGATAAAAGGAAACCAACACAAATGATTTTTAAAGGAAAATGAAAAATTTGTAGGGTTTTAGCTTATGTAATGTTTTATTATTTAGATTTTATACATTTATAAAATAAAAATGGTTTATACCCTATTTTAAAAACTTTGGTTTGGGCTTCCCTGGTGGTGCAGTGGTTGAGAGTCCGCCTGCTGATGCAGGGGATACGGGTTCGTGCCCCGGTCTGGGAAGATCCCACATGCCGCGGAGCGGCTGGGCCCGTGAGCCATGGCCGCTGAGCCTGCGCGTCCGGAGCCTGTGCTCCTCAACGGGAGAGGCCACAGCAGTGAGAGGCCTGCGTACCACAAAAAAAAGCAAAAAACAACAACAACAAAAAAACTTTGGTTTATATATACACTTCCTTTCTTAGGAATTTATTCTACAAAAAACACCTGTACAAAATATCAAAGATTGTGTAAACTCATGTAGATATAGAGAAGATATAGAAAAGCTATAGAAATGAAGAGGGGAAAGGTCCCATACTATATACAAAAGAAAAAAATAAATCACCTGCTATTCCATTTTCCAAGTATCTGATGTTAACTGGTATATTTCCTTCCTTTTGGTGTCAATTTCACACTGTTCTGGTCACATGTATATTTTATGCACTGCTTTTCTGCCTCAGGTTACAAAAACTCTAGAAACTCCTAGTTTTAAAGACACTCTTTTTTTCATTTCCCAGCTGCAACTTGAGGTAATTTAAAACAAAATATTTGTAGCTTGACCCTCCCATCTCAACCCCTTCTCTTTGTCAATCTAGTTAAGTATTGTTTTCATGCTGTCACCAAGGCTAAAACTCCAGCATATTCCAAAATAGAGAGCAAAGAAATAAATGATCAGATTTCTTTAATGTCCAACTCAGCACAGCAACTTGCCTGATGGAATAAATACATGCTGAACAGTGACAAACACGGCCCCATGAATAAAGGGCTGGTTGAAAAGGTCACAATCCTTGCAAAATCTGACAAATTAAGAAAGATCCTTTGGTAAAACGAAAGCAACTGGGAAGATGGACTTAAACTGATTCAAATCTGAGCGAAGAACAGTATAAGCCACTAGGAAAACTTATTAGAAGAGAAGTGCTTGATTAAGTCCAGCTTATGTACTCTTCTCTTTAACTGACAGGGAGACTCCTAGTGGATTTGGAAGAGCAAAAAGAGGGGGTTTATGCAACTCTGAGTGTTGATGGAAAATTTTATTCAAGTGCCTGGCTTGCCTAAGAAAGGAGCAAAGAACGATTGGGGTAACAAGCATGACAGGTCAAAGGCTTGAGGGTTTAGCTACGTGAGGCCCTGCTGTATTACACTCAAGTTATTTTGAGATGGTCGCAAGAGTACTTGAACCCTGAACAAAGAACTTCTCCTTGCCTTATCCTGTTGCAGACGGGAGCAAAGTGTTTTAAGTGCCCAGAATCTGAAGCAACTGTGAAACCCCAATCAAAAGGCTAGTGAATGGGAGTCGTTTCCATTCTCTTGGTCTGCCTTTCTCCTAAAAACCCATACCATTCCCACACCTATGTTTAGCCCTGTTTTCCCCATAGCATTTATAACAGTCTGCTTAAAGGAACATTTGATAGGACTGATGAAACACAGAGTGGGCATCTTATACAGCTAGTGACAGGTACAGTAAAAAAAATCTTAGTAACTCTAGTTACACTTGGTTTTAGCCAACCTTGTCCTCATAGCACTGCACTGGGTGCTGGTGGAAGTTGAATTAGAAAAGGAAAAATAGCAAAACCAAGAATGTATGTTCAAAGTCAGTTTCCCTTGCAGATAAGCAGTTCAGGGATATTCAAGCCGTTAAGCCTCTCCCATGGCAGATACAGGAGAGTAAATTTTAAATAATAATACAGACAAAAACACTTTAAAAAGAATAAACAAGTCACACTATGGTTAGTTGGATAATACTAACTTCCCTCCAAGTTCAGCTTCACTCAGTATCTGCTCTGGAAAACAGCTCTGTGACAAGTGAAGGCATCGATCCCAAGCCCTGCGTTAGATTAGCACCAGCTAACTGAAGTCGTTCACCCCTTGCTTCCATTAGCCTGAACTTGACAAAGATCCCAAATGAGTCAGGATCTTTCATCTCAGCAACAGACTTCCAGGACAGTCATAAATATAGGCTCAAACTGCCTCACTCATGGGGTTAGGTTTTAACTTCTGATATACAAAGTGTTAATGGTTTCCGTGAATACCCGGCCAAAACTCTGCAGTACTCTATTTGCTTGTGATATATTACAACTGTATTATCCAAGCTAATAACTACTCAGCCAAAAGAAAGTTTCTCCTAGCCTCTTTGCTTTCTTTCCTTATGCCATTTAGATTTAATTATAATGCTCAAGTTCTAGTTCATCAAAAGGTTTGATATAAGAAGAAAACTGGACTTCCCTGGTGGCACAGTGGTTGAGAATCCACCTATAAATTCAGAAGACATAGGTTTGTGCCCTGGTCCAGGAAGACCCCACATGCCAAGAAGCAACTAAGCCTGTGCACCACAACTACTGAGCCTGTGCTCTAGAGCCTGCATGCCACAACTACTGAAGCCCACACGCCTAGAGCCCGTGCTCCACAACAAGAGAAGCCACCGCGACGAGAAGCCCGCACACCACAACACAAGCCCCCACTCACCGCAACTAGAGAGAGCCTGTGCGCAGCAATGAAGACCCAATGCAGCCAAAACTAAAATCAATCAATAAATAAATTTAATTTTAAAAAAAGATGAAGAAAACGATTCACAACTCTCCATCTCAAGCGGGCTAGTGTAATATTACTGGTTACTATCCATCACATACAACAATTGTATGTGGTAGGTAGTATTATTATCCTCATTTTACAGATGAAGACACTCGCGAATAAAGGTTTCAGTATTTTGCCCAAGGTTACACAGCTAGGAAGTGGTGGAGATGAGATCCGACTGTAGATTTTCAGGCTCCCAGCCCATATTCTGAAAACACAAGCTAAATGACACCCTCAGTCTCTCATTTGATCTTCCCCACTTAAAAATAAGCTTGTTCATATGTTTTGAGCAAAATCCAATGATGTGTTTGTTCTTGATTTGATCCTTCAATAATTCTCTTTCACACATGGCACTTAAAATTTAAGGAATAACATTTTCTCCAAAGACATCACATTACCTTATATCCATGGATAGAATCCATTCATCAACAGTCCAAATTCTACCACATTATTAACATCCAATATCAATAGAGTCAAAAGGTATTTTAAGTTACAATCAGATGGTTGGGTCACTCCATCTGTCCATCCTGGCAAACCCACCTGTTGTTACTCCTGTCATGTGCCTCTCCACTCCCCTCTGACATTTGACTCTGACACATTCTTCCCTGCAGGTTGCCAAACATCCTAGTGATGAGACCAAAAAAAAAAAAAAAACCACATGTAAGAGTATCCACAACTTTCCTTTCCTCCCTCCCCTGCCAAAGGGCATTCTCCCTCTTCCCAAAGCGAGAGAATTCTTGCTTTGTGGAAGAAAAGCTAGGTCAATTCAAAGATGAAGAAACTGTGGGTCGGAGAGATTGTTTTCCCCAAAGTTTATTCTACTCTTAAGTGATAGTGCCAAGATTCTAAGTCTAAATACTGCAGGAATTACATCTTATTAATGCTTGTACACCCATATCGTGATGCTAAGCAAACACTAGGTGCTTGGTCAAAATTTGTTGTATGAATGAAATGGATAGGAGAAGGAAAAAAGGAAAAGAGAGAAAGAAAGAAAGGAAATTAACATCTAGTGGTGTATATTGCTATGTGTGATTTCACGGGAGGCAGAGATAAAATTAGGTGAAATTATTTTCATAGTTCTTTTTGCGCTTCCTGTAACTAGGACCCTCTGGGTGACATCTGAACATGACCTAGGTTTATACTTAATTCTGTGTTAGAGTTGGTTGTGTAATAGTAAGGTGCTGAATTAAATTGTCCTTGGATATCAGTGAATAAGCAATTTTCTTCCTGTGTTTTCATTCCCCATGTATTTTTGTCAGCCAACAGGCTTGGATGCCTGTTATTTACCAGTGACAGTGCAGGGTGAAAGAGAAACAAAAAATGGGTAGGGATGCTACTCTAATTGAGGGTGTCACATTATAGAACCAAATAGTTAACAGTACAGGATGGTGGGTGCTCTGGTGGAGAAATGTATCCACTGCTGGGCACAGTGATTCCATCTTTTGCAGAAAAGGTGAAGAGGATGATCAGGAAATTTTTACAGAGGGAACCTGGAGGGTGTGAAGGGCATTCCCAACAGAAGAAATAGCTCGGACGAGGGCATGGAGGCATGCACGTCATGCCACGCTCAGGGACTGGCCAGAGGGCTGGTGGTACTGGAGCAAGGGCCCTGCCCAGTGCCAGGAGTGGAGACTAACAAGGACGCTAAGCCAGATTCAGAGGGGCTTTATCTGCCCTGCTAAGGAACTTGGGCTGCTTCTTCTATTTTAATATTATTATTTTTTTTTTGGTGGCACCACACGGCGTGCGGGATCTCAGTTCCCCTACCAGGGATCAAACCCACACCCCCTGCAGAAGAAGGGCAGATTCTTAACCACTGGACAGCTAGGAAAGTCCCTCTTCTTCTATTATTTTAAACCAGGCTTATATAGTTTTCCCGACTAAGTACACAAAATCTGTGTGTTCCTTGCTCTCCAATCTCCGTCTGAGTGAATCTGCTCCAAATGTCTCTGCCAGTCTGGACCTTGGTCTTTCTGGTAAGACATCCTAGAAGACTCCATAGTCTGGTAAGACAGCAACGCCAGCCACAAGTTCGATGAGCAGCCCAGGGACTATGGGGATATTCTGGAATGTGTGTGTGTGTGTGAAGTAGTGTGGGGAGAGACATAACAAACATTGGTCCCAAGCGCGTTATTCTTATTGTCAAACAATAGCCTGCTAAGTAATTTTGTGTCTCAGATTTGCTTTCAGTATCATATATGTATTTAAGCTACTGCATAATTAACCAACTTTCAAGTTAGAGGTCAATACAATTAAAGAGGCAGATAATTCCACGTTAAAATACCAACTACTGGGCTTCCCTGGTGGCACAGTGGTTGAGAGTCCCCCTGCCGATGCAGGGGACACGGGTTCGTGCCCCGGTCCGGGAAGAGCCTACATGCCGCGGAGCGGCTGGGCCCATGAGCCATGGCCGCCGAGCCTGCACGTCCGGAGCCTGTGCTCCGCAAAGAGAGAGGCTACAACAGTGAGAGGCCCGCTTACCGAAAAAAAAAACAACCAACTACTAACATTTACAGATTTTTTGATGTTTTGATTTTAATCACTGTGTAAATAATTTTTACATAACATAAAGCACACATGTCCCGTTCTACTTTCTCACTTAGCAGTGTCTCATATAGAGTTCTTCTTTCATCTATTCACTCATTCACTTTGGAAGTCATTAAGTAGTATTAGTAATCATATGTTATGCATATCTCATCTAATCTTCAGAGCAAACCTGAATTAGATACTATTGTTATCCCTATTTCAAGATGAAGGAACTAAAGCTCAAGGATGTTAAGTGACATGCGTGAAGTCATACACCCAGCGAGCAATAGAGCCAGAACTCAAACACAGGCCCAACAGATACTTAGTTCTGGCCTTTACCTCTTTATTAGTGCTTCCCTTAGGAAGATCTACTTTAAGCCAGGTATGCTGTGAACTGCTGGATATATTCTGGTGAACAAGACGCCCAGAGTCCCTCCCCATGTGAGCTTAGTCATATGGTTTTCCGTTTTGCTTCTGTATTGGTTGACGAGTGTTAGCAAGTGTAGCTTGCAGAAAACAAATGCTGCGGAGCTCAACATCATCTATAAGGAGGCCTAATGTTCAGACGGCGTTGGAATGAACTCAGAGGAACAAAACACTTGGAAGCTGCTCCTTTTCCTTTTCTTTGTTAGGAGTCTGGCATGAATGTGTCTAAACTGACATTTCCATAATCAATCCCAAGTGTTTACATTCCCTGCCCCAGCCCTACCCCATTCCCTTCTCCCAGTTAGGAACCCAACCCTACTGATGTATAATTCTGAGTCACAGGAGATCTCAGAGTACGACGTTGATCTTGATGTCACAGCCTGTTTGATGGATTGTAAGACCTCTCCTCTAAACACACACACACACACACACACACACACACACACACACACACACTACCTCAATGAAGAGACAGAGTGCAAGCTTCAGAAAACTTCCCTTTGGATATGTGGGTTGCTATGGTGATGAGAGAGCCATGGAATCGAGAGGCACTTAGAGAAATGACTGTAAATGACGCTTAAATAATATTCGAGAACATTTTCCTCTCGAAGTCAGTCTTGGACAAGAGCATTGCGGGGCTCCCTTGGCTTGTGGCAAACACGTGTCTATGCTCATTCACTGAGTAGCTTCAATGCGCCAGGTGATTGGTGTACATACAGTGGGGAACACAGACACAGAATCTGCCTGCCAGGAGGTGATGGTGAAACAATGCACCTTCACTAGAAAGTAAACACATAAGTAGAAAAATGGTATCAAGAAAAGAACAGGGGCTATGAGAAGAATTATATTTTGTATTTGTTATTTATTTACATATTATATTTGTGATAACATAAAAGGGGAAAGCAGGGAACACCTACTTTGTTTTGGGGGCAGGAGGCTCTTTAAGCAAGTATTAGTAAACTGAGGTCAGAAGAACAAGTAAGAGTCTGAGCCATGCCTGAGCGTGGAAACGGAGAAGTGTTCCAGGCAGACCAACGGCACTGCAAAGGTCGTGCCATGGGAGAGACTGTGCTACATCCCAGTACTGAAAGCACAGTGAGAGTGGGGTGATGGGGGTGGAACTAGAAGTGGTGCCTGGTGGCTTCACACCTCATGTATTAGAAGGTCATTATCTCACTCCTAGAAGAAGAGTCTCTTCCATTTGGCTTCTCTATGCCTCAACTTCCCTCTCTGAACTATGCAAGATTCAGAACTGAGTCACCTGTTTGGGTAAAGGTGCACCAACTTTTGGGTAGAGACAATTAATTACCAGGAAGGAATAAAAATGATGTGTATTTCAGGAATCCCATTAAACCTTGGGGAGTGTTTCCCTGTGTTGATACAAGACGTCACTTGCCAGGGTCACCCACATAGATTTTCTGTGCTTCCTGAAACACTTCCCTCCCTTGGCTCCCATGACTCAAGCCTCTTCTATTTTCCTCCTACGTTTACATGGTCTCCTCTTTCTCCTTTGCAGGCTCATAAGTGTCCACCAGGCTTTGGAATGATGGAGTCCCTCAAAGATCAGGTCTCATTTTTGCTAGTTAATGCTTAGTCATCCTTCAAATCTTATCTTAAGCATCACTTCCTTGCAGAAGTCTTTCCTGGTCTCCTTGACTAATCAAACCCCCTCGATAGGTACAAATGTTTGTATCCCCCCAGAATTCATACTTGAAGCCCTCCCCTCCAATGCGATGGTATTTGGAGATGGGACCTTTGGGAGACAATGAGGTTTAGGTGAGGTCATGAGAGTGGGGCCCCCATGATGGGATTAGTGCCCTTATAAGAAGAGGAAGAGACACCAGAGCTCGCTCTCTCTGCCATGTGAGGACATGAAGAAGGAGGCCATCTGCAAACCAGGAAGAGAGCTCTCGCCAGAACCCAACCATGCTGACACCCAGATTTTGGCCTTCTAACCTCCAAACTGTGAGGAAATAAATCTGTTGTTTAAGCCACTCCTTCTACGGTGTTTTACTGTAGCAGTCTGAACTCAGATACTTGCTCTGACAGGCATTCATAGAACCATGCTCTTGTTCTTCAACAGTCCTTATAGAGCCATAATTTTAGATTAATTGGTGTGATTAAAGAATTTCTCCCCAGAAATTCAGCTCCATGAACACAAAGTCTCTTGTTTCCTAAGGCTTTTTTCATGAGAACCAGCTTCCCGTAGAGCAGTTGCACAGCGCCCCATGCACAGAAGGGCCCCATCCTTGCTTTAACACTCTGATGTTGCCATGCTGAATCTTAATAATCTCTGAACAAGGGGCCCTGTGTTTTTTTTTTATTTGCACAGGCCCCACAAATTATGTAGCCAGTCCCGCTTATCATTATATCCCAGCATATAGCACAGTTTCTGGCACATAGTAGAGCCTCAATAACTGTCAGTTGGATGACTGACTGACTGAATATAAAGTGCCCAGAGCTAAGAATGGTGGCTGGGTCTATCTGACCCCAAAGCTCATGCATTTTCCGCCTCTCCAGAGACCACTGTTTGCACTCAGATATGAGGCTGGGTTTGACTAAATCTGCTTAGGGACCTTCCTCTCTCACTCATTGCTCCAAATTATTTTCTCCTGGGGCATCTCTGGGGTAGTGTTGCAGTGGCAGCATTCTCTGGCATAAACATCCCTCTGAGTCATAGAGCAATGCCATCGAGAGGGGCCTGGACAGCTGCAGCTGTCAGGCATCTGTGAGTTACTTTGAGATGGCATGAAAAATATCTCCCGATTGGTTAAATCTACCTTACGTCCTGCCCCCAGAACTGTAGGACTGACATTTGTACAGAATACTTTTATACAACATATGAAAATATAACACCAGCTGCTGAAAAGAATGGACGTCCTCAAATTCAGTTGCGATAATCTCGCACTTCAAAATTAAACTGAATTTTATCTGAAGCTCTTTGACCTTTCTCTAGTATAGTTAATTTACAGAAGTAATATGAAAGATTTGCCCTTGGAATCAGGAACCTGGGACAGGAGTGGAGAATTGATTCAGTTTAGGTAAAGGGAATTGTGAATTTACATGCCTTCCTAAAGGCGAGAAGTCTATCTCTCTGGTTAAGGGGGCTGCAAGATAGATTTGCAAACTCCTGCCTTGAATCAACCATCACGGCTATAAAGCTGGGGCCGCCTTTGGTGCAGAGCCCACTGGGCAAACCTTTAGCTCTTTCAGCATTCCAGACAAGAGCTCTGTGCCCGTAAACCATCTTCAAATGGCAAGCTGGGGAAAGAGTCAGGCTCAAAGAGAATTAGCTGGTGTGCTTTCAGCCAGGCGTAAATCACACCCTGTGTGAGGGGTAAGGGGCAGGGGTTGCTGTGCAAATAGATCAGCCCTAGGAATAGAATGGCCCAACACTCTTTAAATAAAAAGCTGAGCAGGGCCTGTTTCGTGAAGACAGTACTTTGCCACACCAACCATTATCACAGTCATGGCACCTTTGCTTTAGTTTGTGTTATGGTTCTGGGGTGGATAAAAAATCCTGTCTCCTTTGGGCTCCTCATAAGGGTGAAGGGTATTATCTTCTGGATCTATAGGTTTAAATAACAAGTGGTTAGAATCTCAAGGAACCTTCTGCCTGCTTGGCAGCTCTAGATACCCTAGAAAATCTCAAGGGCAAAGTTTAAGGTCCACATGAGTCTCAGGTGGGTAAAGAAAGACACTGTAACACATTCATCCATCCTGGACAGTTCAAGACCCCTCAAGTACCACTTCATTCTCTTTCTGATATCATCCCAGGAGAATGTTGGGCCAGGAATGTCTCCTACCAGCCACTCAGTTCTCATATAATTATAACATTGATAATAATAACAAAGTATCACTAACACTTTTTGAGTGAAACTATTCTAAGCATATAGACACTTTCTGTGTATAGACTGATTTTCTCCCTGCAACAACCCTCTGAAGTAGGTACTATTATTACTCTCCTTTGAGAGATGAGGAAACTAAGACAGAGTTATTTAGGGTCACTCCATCTGGAGACAGGACTGCCTTTCTTATTCTAGTAACATTTTCAGGACTCTGTTTTAGGAGTTTGCAAAGGTGACTTGAAAAATATTTTTTAGTGAACTCAAAATGCTGGAGCTCAGAGGATGGGGATTTAAATAAAAGGAAGAAATCAATATGGTGGTGGTGGTGTTTTTTTAAGTGGGGGAGGGGCATGTATATTTTGAAAAAAGTCAGCTTGAAGCCTAGGGCCACTTTGGGAAATCATATTCCAGGAAGTTAACTTGACCTTTCACTTGGCATTATTGATGCCCCTGATAGACATTCTCTTCTCTATCATGGGCATCAGGTCAGGGTGCAGGTCAACCTAAGTATATGTTAAATGTCAATTCAAGCCTCCTTTTCAAAAAATATGGACCAACACACCATCTAACATTGTCCCTCATGGGACTTCCCTGATGGCACAGTGGTTAAGAATCTATCTGCCAATGCAGGGGACACGGGTTCGATCCCTGGTCCGGGAAGATCCCACATGCCGTGGAGAAACTAAGCCCATGCGCCACAACTACTGAGCCCATGTGCCACAGCTACTGAAGCCCATGCACCTAGAGCCTGTGCTCTGCAACAAAAGAAGCCACCGCAATGAGAAGCCCACGCACCACAACGAAGAGTAGCCCCTGCTTGCTGCAAATAAGAAAGCCCACACACAGCAATGAAGACCAAATGCAGCCAAAAAAAAAAAACCAAAAACATTGTCCCTCATGGAATCTCCCATTGAAGCAATAGCTGCAACTTTTACTTTTAAGCCATGAAGACACTTTCTTCAAAGTCATTTTCTGAGTTTGGTTAGCCTGGACTGCTTTGAAATCATGACCTTTTAGACGGAACTAGCATCTTTTTTCCCCCTCCCAATTATGATGACAGAATAATTAAGAGAAAAATCAATTAATCAAAGATAGGCAGTGATAGAGGCTATCCAAATTCCCATCTCAAACTATTCTCCCTTTTATCTCTTCTTTTCATTTTCTGAACCTCTGTTAGATTCTTCCTCTCTTGAGTATAAGATTTTCCAGTAATACCCATGGACACTGCATAGGTGCATGGCAGAACTCAACCTTAATATAATATGAATGAGCAGAAGAAGGGAGGAGGAGTCATCATAGCAAGAGAGGCAACAATTGACAGATTTTAGAAAAGTATCTGTCTTAGTTCAGGCTGCTATAACAAAAATACCATAGACTGGGTTGCCTTAAACAACAAACATTTGGGACTTCCCTGGTGGTCCAGTGGTTTAGACTCTGTGCTCCCAATGCAGGGGGCCTGGGTTTGATCCCTGGTCAGGGAACTAAGATCCCACGTGCTGCAACTAAGATCCCGCATACTGTAACTAAACGATCTCACGTACCACAACTAAAGATACTGCACACCACAACGAAGATCTCGCATGCTGCAGCTCAGACCTGGAGCAGCCAAATAAATAAGTAAATATTTAAAACAAACAAACAACAACAACAAACTTTTATTTCTCACAGTTCTGGATGCTGAGAAGTCCAAGATTAAGGCATCCGCAGACTCAGTGTCTGATGAGATGGCCTTTTGGTTCATAGACGGCTGCCTTCTCACTGTATCCTCATATGGTGGAAGGGACAAGGGAGCTCTGCAGGATCTCTTTCATAAGGGCACTAATACTGTCCATGAGCCCCCTCCCCGTGACCTAATCACCTCCCAAAGGCCCCACCCCCTAATACCACTGGGGATTAGGTTTTAGCCTATGAACCTTGGTGGGGACATAAACATTTAGCCTATAGCAGCACCAATCACCACTCAGGTTTGTGTGATCATTTTTATTTTTTTTTTAAATTAATTAATTAATTTTATTTATTTATTTTTGGCTGCGTTGGTTCTTTGCTGCTGTGTGGGCTTTCTCTAGTTGTGGCCAGTGGGGGCTACTCTTCGCTGCGGTGCACGGGCTTCTCATCACGGTGGCTTCTTGTGTTGTGGAGCATGGGCTCCAGTCATGCAGGCTTCAGTAGTTGTGGCTTGCAGGCTCTAGAGCGCAGGCTCAGCAGTTGTGGCGCCCGGGTTCGTTGCTCCCCAGCATGTGGGATCTTCCCGGACCAGGGCTTGAACCTGTGTCCCCTGCATTGGCAGGCGGACTCCCAACCACTGCACTACCAGGGAAGCTCTGTGTGATCATTTTTAGATATCTCCTTGTGAGGCCAGGCCTACATTTACTTCTTTTTCTCTGACACTCAGTAGAAGTGTTGGGTGACAAATTTGAGGAAATCTTCCAGAAAATATGTCAGAAAAAAGAGAGATAAAAAATAGAGAAAAAAGGGACTCATGGTTGTCCAGTGGTTAAGAATGTGTCTTGCAATGCAGAGGACGCCGGTTCGATCCCTGGTCAGGGATCTAAGAACCCACATGCCACAGGGCAACTAGGCCCACACGCTACAACTAGAGAGAAGCCAGCACACTGCAACGAAGAGCCCATGTGCAACAACTAAGACCCGACGCAGCCAATAAATAAATAAATAATAAGTAAATATTTTTTTAAAAATAGAGAAAAGATAACACCTGAATAACAAGAGTTGTAGAAGAAGGAACAGAGAAGAATGAAAGGAAGCCTCAAAGAAATAATTCAAGAGCATTTTACAGACTGAAGGGCTTGAGCTTCTGGACTGAAAACATCCATCAAGCATCTTGGAGAATGTACGCCTTGAATGCCAGAGCTTAACATCCACTGCTTAAATCCCATCTCTTGGAAATCTTTGAAGCATCTCAAATTCCACCAGTTGAAAACTGAACTCGTTTTTTCCCCTTAAATCTTCTCTCTGTGCTCCATATCTTGAAGGCTATGACTATTCATCTAGTTACACAGCTTAAGATTCTAGGACATCTTGACATCTTCCTCTCCTATACTTTTTATATCTGATCCATCTCCAAGTCCAGTTGGTTTTGCCTTCTATCTTGTAAATATGTCTACTTGCATTCACATTTAGCATCACCTCTTAACATCAGCTCCTAACACCTCTGCCTTAACATCACCACGACAGCAATAGTTTTTCTTGTCTCTCTGTAGCCTCTCTTAACCTCCTCTTTTTTTTCACACTGTATCTAGTTACCTTTTCAAAAGGCAAATATGATCATGTTTTTCCTCTTTGTCTCCTATCCAGAATTGAGACTCAACAGTCTGATTTAAAATATGTAAGAGCTTTACTTCCTTTTCTGGGAAAGTTGGTCTCTTCATGGGTTCACATCTAAGCTATGGTCAAAACTCCTCTATTGGGGCTTCCCTGGTGGCGCAGTGTTGAGAGTCCGCCTGCCGATGCAGGGGACAAGGATTCGTGCCCCCGTCCAGGAAGATCCCACATGCCGCGGAGCGGCTGGGCCCGTGAGCCATGGCCGCTGAGCCTGCGCGTCCGGAGCCTGTGCTCCGCAACGGGAGAGGCCGCAACAGTGAGAGGCCCGCATACCGCAAAAAACAAAAAACTCTTCTATTGTCTGTTCTTCCAAACACCAAGAGAGAAACACAAAGATCGAGGCCCAGAATTGGTTGGCAAACTGAAGAAAAGCAGCTTAAGGGAGGACCAGAGGCAGGAGTTAATGTGGCTGTTGTTTTGGGTTGCACTTGGTAAGGAATAAGGGTCATGTGTAGCCCTTTGCCTGGTCTCTACGTCTTGGTGTCCTGATATTTTAATTTCATCATAATTACAAAGAATCAGAGTGAGATTTGACCCAGCAAACAAAAGCATCCCCGAGTTTTGGGGTCCCAATGACAACTTCCCAATGCTCTTCACATAAATAAAATCCTTAAAGATGTGGTATGTATGTGTGTGTGTATACACACACACACACACACACACACACACACACACACAGTTGAATATTACTCAGCCATAAAAAAGAACAAAACAATGTCATTTGCAGCAATATGGATCGAACTAGAGATTATCATACTAAGTGAAGTAACTCAGAGAAAGACAAATACCGTATGATACCACTTACAGGTGGAATCTGAAATACAACACAAGTGAACCTATCTCTGAAACAGAAACAGACTCATAGACATAGAGAACAGACTTGTGGTTGCCAAGGAAGGGGGGGCTGGGGGGGAGGGATGGATTGGGAGTTTGGGATTAGCAGGTGCAAAAACTATTATATACAGGATGGATAAACAACAAGGTCCTACTGTAGAGAACAGGGAACTATGTTCAATATCCTGTGACAAACCATAGATATGTATAAATGAATCACTTTGCTGTACAGCAGAAATTAACACAACATTGTAAATCAACTATACGTCAATAAAATTAAAAATATAAAATCCTTAATGTGGCCATCAGGAACCTGCAGTGTTTGGTTCTACCTACTTCTCCAGCTCAATCTCAGCCAGGCTACCCTCACTCTGTTTCAGGCTCACGGTCCTCTTTCCGTCTCTCCCCTCACCACGTCCCTGCCACCTCAGGACTGCTGTTCATGCTGTTCCCTCCACCTGGAATGCAGTTCCCTCCCACCTCCAGCTGGTTAACTCCCCCTGCTCCTCCAGCTCTCAGCCCCATCAGCACCTCCTTGGGGAAGACTTCTCTGACCAAATCAAATTCCTTCCTAATAGACTCTCAAAGCAACTTTTCCTCTTCTTAATAGCAATCATGCCAGTTGGCAATTATATGTGCATGATTATCTGATTAACATCTTTCTCCCCCCCTGGATTGTAATTTTGCGGGGGCAGGGACTATATGTTCTGCTTTCTGTCGACTCCTCAGTAACTAGCAAAGTTTCTGGCCCATAGTAAGCCTTCAATGCATATTTGTTGAATAAACAAATAGTTGAACGAATGAATGAATGAGTGAATATATAAATAAATGAAAGAATTAGAGATCTGGAAACTTCTAAGATATATAGATGGCCCTCAACTTACGATGGCTAGATTTAGGATTTTTCTACTTTATGATGGTGCAAAAGCAATTTTCAGCAGAAAAGCAACATTCAGTAGAAACTGTACTTTGAATTTTAAATTTTGATCTTTTCCCTGGTTAGCTTATGCAGTAGGATACTCTCTCACATACTCTTTCATGATGCTGGGCAGTGGGAGCCGGTGCAGCGGCCAGTCGGCCTGGTGATCATGTAGTTACTGATACATTTACAGCCATCCTGTACCCAGACAACCATTCTGTTTTTCACTGCCAGTACGGTATTCAATGAATTACTTGAGATATTCAATACCTTATTATAACACAGGCTTTATGTTAGATAATTTTGCCCAACTGTAGGTCAATGTAAGTGTTCTTGAGCACTCACACTAAGGTAGGCTAGGCTAAGTGATGGTATTCCCCAAGTCAGGTGTATTAAATGCATTTCTGACTTAAATATTTTCAACTTAACGCTGGGTGTACGGGGACGTAACCCCATCGTAAGTCGAGGAAGATCTGATTTGGAAAGTGGTCCAAAACAACTTTTGTATAATTTCTCCATTGTTTATTCGAAAGCTGCCATAAAAGCGCCTCAGGTAACAATTTCTATATCATGGTGCTTAGGCCCTAAAATACATCCTGAGATATTAATAAGGATTTGTGGCTGTAAGCCATAGTTTCAAGAAGACAAGTACTGTCTTCTTACTGTAGTGAAACATGGTTTCAGTCTCTTAAGAGATCATCAAGGGACTTCCCTAGTGGTCCAGTGGGAAAGAATCCGCCTTGCAATGAAAGAGACGTGGGTTCGATCCCTGGTCACGGAACTAAGATCCCACATGCCGCAGGGCAACTAAGCCCGCATGCCACAACTACTGAGCTCGAGCACCTCAACTAGAGCCCACGTGCCGCAAACTACAGAGCCCATGTGCCCTGGAATCCTGCACGCCACAACTAGAGAAGAGAAGCCAGCGCGCCACAGTGAAGATCCTGCATGCCTCAACAAAGATCTCGCGTGCCACAACTAAGACCTGATGCAGCCAAAAATAAATTAACTAAATAAGTAAATAATAAATAAACCTTTAAAAAAATTAAAATGGCCCATCAGAGTGCTAAGCACAATGGATGAAAAAAAATTTTTTTAAAAAAAGATCATCAAAATGCAAGCTGGGTAACTTTATAGCTGTTAACCTAATTTTACCTCCTAATAAAAATATGATACTGCTTATTTGGAAAATTCAAAAGGACTCTAATTGCAGACATTAATAGTATTAAAGAAGTTTGTTAAATTACAGGCTATCCTGCTTTGTGAAAGCACAGCTCAGGACCCAACTCCCCCTGAAAATCTTTGAAGTGAGACAGGAATTCTGAAGTGGCATATAATTTCATCATTGCAAGATATCAGACATACAGTCCCAATTTAGAAAGCCCAGAGTAAGACCATACTGAAAGACAGCTTTGATCATTATAAGGATGGTGGTGAACACCATACATCTGAAGGACATAAGAGCTAACATTTACTAATCGCCAACTTTGTGTCAGGCAATGTTCTAAGTGTTCATTTAATCCTCATAAAATCTAATTCTAAATGAGGTAGGGACTAACACTTCCTCCAGTTTACAGATGAGGAAACTGAACACAGAGATTACGTTACTTTCCTAGGATTATACCCCTAGTATAATCCTAGTATAGGGTGCAGAGCCCACACTTGCACTGTCCAATACGGTGTCCACTAGCCCACATGGCTGTTGAGCACATGAAACATCGCCAGTGGGAAGTGAAATGCCCTGTAAGTGTAAAATACACGATAGATTTTGAAGGCGTGTATACAAAACGTCTCTTTAACAATTTTTCTCATGATTACACGTTAAAATGATATTTTGGATACACAGCGTTGAATAAGACATGATCAAAATTAGTTTCATCTATTTTTTTCTTTTTTCATGTGGCTATGAGAAAATTTTCAAATATATCCATGGCTTTTATTCTATTTCTATTGGACAGCTCTGCTCCACACTCTTATACTACGTTATACGGTCTCTTCCTCTGGTAGCAAAGCCTTTCACTGCTAATGGTTGCATTTTTATGACTATTAGCAATGTAAATGAACTGTCAGCCTGAATGATGCAGTGAAGAATGTGGAAAGGAACAAAAGAAGAGAAGCAGAGATGTCATATGAAATTATCAGCAGTGAAATCCCAAAGCAGCAAGACATGTTGGCTATTGTCTTCGGCACATATGGCTCTGTGATGCTATTCACTGTGTAGAATGTCTTCATTTCTCTGTCTTGGCTGTAACCTTTGATGCGCAGACACCAGCAACCAACGGACATCTTCCTTATTGCCTTCTAGACAATAGAAAAAAACACCCCTCTTGATGATTTACCTTGGGGCCCATCAACAGAATACACTTGCTGCCCATCAAAGGCTACCCTAGTGAATTTCATTCACTCATGGATTTGTTCTTTTATTCTCAAGTCAGACAAGACCCCTGCCCTTGATGTTTTGAGGAAATACGGGTTCCTTCGGGTTCCTTTTGCAGACCCTAAGGGACAAAGTCTGTGGGGCATGGGAGAGAGGAGGAAGGGAAGAAATAAGAAGAAAGAGTCTCCGCGTGAAAAGGAGGGGACCATGGTTGTCAAGGCCCAGGGCACAGAAGAGGACAAACTCTTCTTGCTCTCTCTGTCCACTGGCTACTACCCTCCCCTTATCATAGTATGAGCTTTGCTCTCCCCACCCATGCTCCTCACTGCTCTGATTCAGAAGCCTCTTTCAGGATTTAAGTTTTAGTTGTTTTCACCTGAACCTACAAAGAAGTAGAATAATTCGCCAGGTTAGTCGTGCAGGAATAGAAGAGGGTGGACCACAAACAATATGGGTCCTGAGGACTCCAGAAAAGTTTTTTTAAAACCTAAAGAAATGTGTCAGAGTCACAGATGAAATGGTGATGCCTGAAGACTCAGTAAAATCCAAGACGTGAACCTTGACTCCTGGACTTCGGATTCTCTGGTTTTGCACAGGATATTCCAAGGGACACAGTACTGGACAGTCCAGTTGATCCCCTAAGAGCATCACACCCCAGGCTATCAAGATCCTAAACACATAACTTTAAGTATTTATTTTTCCTTTTGCCCCAGCAAGCCCCGTTTATTGTCTCAGCAGGCAATGGGTATAAGGACAGACCTGCTTAAAAAAACAAAAATTAGGGCTTCCCTGGTGGCGCAGTGGTTGAGAGTCCGCCTGCCGATGCAGAGGAGACGGGTTCGTGCCCCGGTCCGGGAAGATCCCACATGCCGCGGAGCGGCGGGGCCCGTGAGCCATGGCCGCTGAGCCTGCGCGTCCGGAGCCTGTGCTCCGCAACGGGAGAGGCCACAACGGTGAGAGGCCCGTGTACCGCAAAAAAAAAAAAAAAAAAAAAAAATTAGAAAATTCTCCCAACATAATGCAAAGGGGAAAACACAATAAGCAGCATATATAATGGTGTAAACAATATTAGCCTAATTATGTTTTTAAATTTGTATATATATTTTACTGAGTTTTCAAATATCATCCACTAGAATGTAAGCTCCATGAGGGCAACTTTTTTTTTGGTCTATTTTGTTCACTGCTGTATTACCATCACCTAGAAAAGTGCCTGGCCCATAGCAGGCATTCATAAAATACTTATTAAATGAATGAATGAATACACACCCATACTCATAATTGGAAAGAAATGCCTCAAAATGTTAATGAGGGTGGGAATTCCCTGGCAGTCCAGTGGTTAAGACTCTGCACTTCCATTGCACGGGGCATGGGTTCAATCCCTGGTCAGAGAACTAAGATCCCTTATGCTGTGCGGTATGGCCAAAGTTAAAAAAAAAAAAAAAGGTTAATGAGGGTTATCTCAGGTGGAGAGGTTGTGAGAGAATTAAATATTTTTTATATAGTACCCTGCATTTTCCAATTTTTAAAATAAGTATGTGTCGTTCATAATTGTGACAAAACAAACATCATTTTTGGACAATAACTTTTTTATGCTCTAGGGGTTCCCCCTAACTGGGCTGCACAGGTCCTTCATGGGCTAACTACGTGGGTGCGCATGTAGGCCCCGAGTCTGGTTGATCGCCAGGCCCTGCCTTGAGCGGATGCTGCTTAGCAGGGCCCGGTCACCAGGTGGCTGCTTGTGGAATCCTAGGGGGCCCCCGGGGCTACTGCTGGCTCGCAGGTGGGCAGAGTCAGTGTTTTGCCTGCCCTCTTCCAGCCAGTCCTCTCCGTGGGCCCTGAAGCCTGCGCTGGTCCATCTTCTCCCTTGGTTCCTGAAACGTGCTTCCCCCTTCAGTGCCAACGCTAGGCAAAACATTTCAGAATGGGGAGAGCGGCCAAGATGGCAGAGTAGAAGGACTCTGAGCTCACCTCCTCTCACGAGCACACCAAAATCACAACGGTCTGCAGAAGAACTGAAACCGAGAAGGACCCTGTGGGGCTCTTGGGCATGGAAGCCTTTTTTTTTTTTTTTTTTTTTTTTGCGGCACGTGGGCCTCTCACCGTTGTGGCCTCTTCCGTTGCGGAGCACAGGCTCCGGACGCGCAGGCTCAGCGGCCACGGCTCACGGGACCAGCCGCTCCGCGGCATGTGGGATCTTCCCGTACCGGGGCACGAACCCGTGTACCCTGCATCGGCAGGCGGACTCCCAACCACTGCGCCACCAGGGAAGCCCTGGAAGCCTTTTTTTGTCCCCCATTTCTTGTAGGCAAGACTCCAGCCTCCATGACCTTCCGTGCGCTCCAAAGCGCAGATTCGAACAGTTGCTAATCAAGGGAGGAGCAGGCAAGACACCACCTGAGGCGAGATTAAAGGGACCTGACGCGGGTCCAGTGGTTAAGACTCCGCGTTTCCAGTGAAACGGGTGGTGGTTCGATCCCTGGTTGGGGAACTAAGATCCCACATGCCATGCAGCACGGCCAAAAATTTTTAAAAAAAAAAGAAAAAAGGCGGTGGGGGGGTTACCAGAGAAGCTCATCAAGATTGGGAGACTGACCATCCGAGACCCTGCACACACCCTAATCTTGTCACCAAGCCCACACTTGAACTATCACTATAAAACTCTTCATCAAATCCTCCTGGGTTGGGACACATAGTTTTCAAGGGCAGGAGCCCACTGTGTCCCCCTTTTGCCTGGCAAAGCAATAAAGATATTCTTTTCTACTTCACCCAAAACTCTGTCTCTGAGATTCAGTTCGGCATTGGGTGCAGAGAGGCCGAGCTTTCAGCATCACCATCATCGATGAAAAGACTGGAAACTACCAGGAAAGATCTTCTACAGCTAAAAACATAAAGAAGGAACCACAAGACGTGTAGGAGGCGCAGACTCACAACGTAACTAAATCCCATACACCCGGGGTTGGTGACCGATATACTGGAGAATAATTACATTGCAGAGGTTCTCCCACAGGCTCCCCAGGGCTCTGGAACCAGGAAGACAAGCCCCCAGGGCATCTGGCTTTGAAGGCCAGCAGGGCTTATTGGCAGGAGCCCCTAGGTACTGGGGGAAATAGAGACTTCACTCCTAAAGGGCGTGCATAAAATCTCACGTGCACCAGGACCCAGGGCAAAAGCAGTAATTTGATAGAAGCCTGAGCCAGACCTACCTGCTGGTCTAGGAAAGTCTCCTGGAGATGCCGGGGTGGCAGTGGTTCACCCTGGGAACACTGACACTGGTGTCAGACACACCGGGGAACATTCAGCCGCACGAACACGGTTGATATAGGCGGCTGACATCTTGGCTCATTAGCTCTAAGACCCGGGCCCTCCCAGCAGCCTGCAGGGACGCTTCAGGCCAAACAACTAACTGGGCTGGGACACAGCCCCACCCATCAGCAGACAGGCTTTCTAAAGATTAAAGGGCCAACGCCTCCTCTGGGTTCACCCAGCCCACCGAAGGACCAAGGCATGAGCCCCTCCCACCAGGAAGCCTGCATAAGCGTCTAGACCAGCCGCATCCACCAGGGGGCAGACACCAGAAGCAAGAAACTACGATTCCCGGAACACAGGCCAGATCCTATCCTGAGACCATCTGAGCCCTGGCCCTGCCCACTAGCAGAACAGCGCAACCTTCAGGACACTCAAGAACACATACCCAACTGTGTCAGGAACCAACCCTCCCTCAACGATCTGAAACGAGCTCTGGGATCGCTGGGCCCTGAAGCCAGACTCCAGGAACCAGCTCTGCCTGCTCATAGACCGGCACTAAACTAACCCCAGGACCTGGCTTCACCTGCCAGTGGTGAGCATCAGCCCCAGAGTCTTCTCAGTAACTTTTCTTTTTGGCTATGTTGTGTGCCTTGCAGGATCTTAGATCAGGATCAGGGATCGAATCCACACTCTCGGCAGTGAAGACGTGGAGTTTTTTTGTTTTGTTTTGTTTTGTTTTTTTGCGGTACGCAGGCATCTCACTGTTGTGGCCTCTCCCGTTGCGGACCACAGGCTCCGGACGCACAGGCTCAGCGGCCATGGCTCACGGCCCCAGCCGCTCCGCGTCATGTGGGATCCTCCCGGACCGGGGGCACGAACCGTGTCCCCTGCATCGGCAGGCGGATTCTCAACCACTGCGCCACCAGGGAAGCCCCAAGACATGGAGTTTTAACCACTGGACTGCCAGGGAATTCCCTCAGTAAAATTTTAAAAGGAATATTGGTGTATTTAAAATAACATAGATACTTCCTCCTTTTTTACTACATGTCCTAGAGCCCTGATATACGCAGGCCAACTGAGAAGACGTTCTGTGTGGAGGCTGCATTTTAACTCAGGACCTACTATGTGTTGGACACTGTGGACACAAAAGGCTGAAGAATCATAACCCTTAAAACAGGTCCTAGGGAAGAAAATCTGAAGAAGTGATATAAATCTTTAAGGAAATCCTTGCAGTTGTACTGCATTTATGGTTTTACATTAATTACCCCCCTAAAACACGCAGAGAATTCCTGAGGAATCAGGACAGGTGTTACTGTTCCCATTTTACAGATGAAATTGAGTTACTGGGAAGTTGAGCTGCCTGCTTAAGGTCAGCTGTCAGAAAGTGGCAGATCCACGCACACCCAGGTCTTCACGCCACCCTGCGTTGTCAGCTTTCCAAAGAGCTGCCACCAAGATGGCTCTGCCCGGGTCTCGGGGAGGAATGCTAACTGGACATTCGTGCTTCTCTAGTCACATGTGGCTACTTAAATTCAAATTAATTGAAATTGACATTAAACATTCAGCTCTTCAGTTGTGCTAGCCACATTTCAAGTGCTCTGTAGCCACGTGCAGCTAATGGCTGCCAAATTGGACAGCACCGAGGACACTTCCATAATCCCAGAAAGTTCTATTGGATAGCACTGTTATAAATTCATTTTAATTGGTTTTTATTTTCAAATAACAGTCAATGTGTATTGAACAATTACAAGGTGAAAGGCCTCATTTAAACCTCATAAAAACTTCTAGAGGTTGGGCTTCCCTGATGGCGCAGTGGTTGAGAGTACGCGTGCCGATGCAGGGGACACAGGTTCGTGCTCAGAGGAAGGCTCTATTTTATCTCTATTTGCAGATGAAGGAACGGAGGCCAGAGAGATTAAGCAACTTGCTGGAGATCACATACCTAGTGAGGAGATGTACTTAGGACTTGAATGCAACCAGTCTGGCACCCAGAGTTGGTTGGTGTATTTAACCCCTGTCAGTCATTCTAAAAGTATGGTCCCTGTATCAGCAGCATCAGCATCTCCTGGAAACTTGTTAGAAATGCACATTCTCAAGCCCCACCAGACCTACTGAATCAGAAACTCATGGAGGGGCCCAGCTCTCTGTGGTTTAACCGGCCCTCGAGCTAACTCTAATGCACACTCAAGTATGAGAACCACTGCACCCTTATGTTGCACTCCCACTTTTTTTCTTGATGCTAGTGCATTCTATGTTTTTTTAATTCAAGTACAGTTGATGAGCAATATTATATGTTACAGGTACACAGTATAGTGATACACAATTTTGAAAGGTTATACTCCATTTATAGTTATTATAAAATATTGGCTACATTCCTTGTGTCGTACAATATATTCTGTAGCTTATTTTATACATAATAATGTGTACCTCCTAATCCCCTACACCTATACTGCCCCTCCCCCCTTTCCTCTCCCCACTGGTAACCACTAGTTTGTTCTCTATACCTGTGAGCCTGCGTCTTTTTTGTTATACTCACTAGTTTGTTGTATTTTTTAGATTCCACATATAAGTGATACCTTATAGTATTTGTCTTTCTCTGTCTGACTTATTTCACTTAGCATAATACCTTCTAGGCCCATCCACTTTGTTGTAAGTGGCAAGATTTTATTCTTTTTTTAATGGATAATATTCCATTGTATGTATATATACATCTTCTTTATCCATTCATCTGTTTATGGACACTTAGGTTGCTTCCATTTCTTGGCAATTGTAAATAATGCTATGAACATTGGGGTGCATGTATCTTTTCAAATTGTGTTTTCATTTTTGAGGGATATATACCAAGGAGTGGAATTGCTGGGTCAAATGGTAGTTCTATTTGTAGTTTTTTGAGAAACCTCCATACTGTTTTCCACAGTGACTGCACCAACTTACATCCCCACCAGTGAACTCCCACTTTTTAAGCATCTATGACACGCCCAGCACTGTGCTAGGTCTTGGCTATTGGTGTCTTTTAAACTTGCAATGGTAAGCCTAAAAAAATCATTTGGGTGGAATAAAAAGGATATTTAATTAACATGAACTGAGTGCTTACTCCGTAGAGGGCTCAGCGGTCCATTTCTCACTCGAATGGACTCAGAGCCATTATCTAACTTGCCCACGGTCACACAGCTAATAAATGGTAGGGCAGAGATGTGAATCCAGGCTCTTGGTGCCAAAGCCCATCCTCTTCACCATGAAGCCTTAACCCTACTTAGAGGACAGTGGAGAAGGAAGTCATTGTGTCCCTAAATACAAATGAGTTTTAAAATTCTTTGCTGCTGCAGTGTGTCCCACCCTTCTGTTCTCCTAGAGGAGACTGACTTTCCCTTCGCCTCTCCAGGTCACATTCTATCCATTTTTTAAACTTAGTCCAACACAAAAATAACTTTTCACATCAGAAGCTATGAATCCTAGAATGTACCAACCTGAAGTTCAGAATTTCTATTCCTGGGAATTCCCTGGCAGTCCAGTGGTTAGGACTCTGTGCTTTCACTGCCGAGGGCATAGGTTCAATCCTGGTTGGGGAACTAAGATCGTGCAAGCCGCATGGCGCCGCCAAAAAAGTATTGTTTTTTTAATATTAAAAGTTAAAAAAAGAAGACTTTCTATTCCTGGAGGTTATCGAGCAATGGAAATTCACTCATTCATTCTTTCATACCCCATACTCTGTGGCAGGCACAGTCCTAGGCAAAGCTCCTGCCCTCGTGGGGCTTATGGTCTAGTGGGAGAGAAAGACAATAAAAAGGTAAGCAAATAAATAAAATCAATAAATGCAGATTGCAAAAAGCAGTAAGAAGGAAATATACAAGATGCTGTGTGAAGGAATAAATAATGGTCATTAGGGACGACCTTCTCTGAAAAGTTGACCTTTGACTGAAACATGAAGCCTGTCAGCCAAAGAGCCAACGAGATGGCATTTCAGACAGAAAGAACAGCATGGGCAAAGGCCTTGAGCGTGAAAAAAGCTTGACTGGTTCTAGGAACTGAGGCTGTGAGACATAGGGGCCGGGAGAGAGTGATGTGAGTGAGCTAAGCTGAGGCTGGCGATGTAGGAAGGGACCAGGTCACGTAGGACCATGTGGGCCAAGGTAACACATTTGTATCTTATTCTAAATGGATGTGCTTTAACAAAGGGAAGGCACATTCTGATTTATAGTCTTAAAGGATCACCTTGGATGTGAAGTGGTTTTAAAAAGTCAAGAATGGAAGCAGGGAGAAGAGTAAGGAACCTGTGGCTCTGGTCCACAGGGTGATGACGATGGTGATGGAAGCAAGTAGACAGATACAAAAAAAATATTTTGGAGGTAGACTGTGTGCTCTGTACCTGACTAACACGTAGTGAATAAATAAGTGTTCAATGAATGAATGAATGGATATTTCTAGGTTGCAGTCCCGGACAGTGTGTTATTCAACATGTTTTCCCCATACTTATCATGGTGCCTATTTGATAACTACTTGTTGAACAAATAAATCTGGTGAGAGGACTATAAAAAGGATTCTGGGGCTTCCCTGGTAGCGCAGTGGTTGAGAGTCTGCCTGCCTGTTCAGGGGACACGGGTTCGTGCCCCGGTCCGGGAAGATGCCACATGCCGTGGAGCGGCTGGGCCCGTGAGCCATGGCCGCTGAGCCTGCGTGTCTGGAGCCTGTGCTCCACAACGGGAGAGGCCACAACAGTGAGAGGCCCGGGTACTGCAAAAAAAAAAAAAAAAAAAGGATTCTGGGAAGAAGAGTTCTAATTTTTCTTCTGAGAATAATAAAGTACCAGCTGTAATTTATGGAGCATCTCTTATATGCCAATTGTACATTCATCAAATTGTCCTCACAACAGCCCCATGAATTCGTACGATTATCATCCTTATTTTACAGCTGGGGAAACTGTTATTCACAGACATACATTCAACACATTTATTTAATAAGTATTTGTTGAGTGCCTGAAGTATTGGTTCTCATGAACAATAAGTGGCAAATCTAGCCTTGAACTTAAGACTGTCTGATTTTGAAGCCCATGTTCTTTGACTAAGTTTTACTAGTGGAAATTAAAGAATTAAAGACTTGAAAACTCTATAATCCCCCTAAACCTGGTCTGTCATTTATAGGTAACAGCATGTACAAAGTGTGAGCTGCTTAGGCTGGGTTTTGGGCACACCATAAGCCTGTACCCCTGACCTTTATCCCCAACTCAGAATATTTCTTAGCATGACGCTGGGATCTCTTGCCACGTGTGGAGACAGGGGACTGGCTGGCTCCATGCGTCTGCATTCCCACTTGCTCTCCCGAAGTTCCAACTGCCCACAGTTCCCCTGACATTATACCCTGATTGCTAAGTCTGGTCTGTCACAGGGACTTGGAGACTCCAAGGCTGAGGAGTTGAGAATTCTTGCCGGCCGCTTTGGGAGGGCCAGATAACACAAGTAAGACCCTGGCATGCTAAACAGAGGGAGGGCTATTTTGAGACTCTGCTCAAGTAATGTTTCACTGTGGAAAAACGGTAGCACTCTGCACAGGATGTGACTTGACAGGAGTTGTGGCTCAGTTGTCAGTGCCCTGGGTTTCTATTTTTATTGTGAAAACTTGTAGTTTGAATCTAAAAAGGCCAGCCCCTAACAGTAGTTTGAACCTTAAAAGGCTGGCCCCTAACAAAGAGGTAAAAATTGGTGTGAAATCTGGAAACTTTTCTAAAAAAATGTCATAGCTCAAGATTGAAGGGTCAGTCTATGAAATGCATCCTGACATAGCTACATAAGGAATATCGTGTAGCTATTAAAATGATAATATGAAGCTCCCTTTGGCCACAAAGAAATATGTTCATGCAGCATTTTTCTGTGCAGAGAGATTATTACAAGCAGAGTGTACACATATGGCACCATTTTGTAAAATATGTGCATGGCTATAAATGTATAGAAGAAGTTTGGAAGGAGATATAAAAATAATAAAAGGTTGTTACTGTGCCTTTATATTGTTATCTTTTGAACTTATTACAAGAAGTATGGATTGTGTGTGTAAAACCAGAAAAAAAAAAATGAAGCAATTTCCGTTTTGAAGGGAAAAGACAGTGATCAAATTGGTCCCTGACCAAGTGGTTAAGGGAAATCCTGTACGGTAAGGGTCCTTAGCTCAAACATTATTTCTAATATTCTCATGAAAGAAAGTTCTATTTCTAAAATTATCTCCCACTTGCTTATATATTGTGTTGAGTAGTTGTGTAGATTTGGGTTCGAAGAACATCTGAAAAGTCAATGGAGGAAAAAGAAGAAATACTAACTAATCGGCATCATATCCACATGTTTATAGTCAGTTCATAGGAACTAATTAACATTGAAATCTTTGGGGCAAGGACAGTTGTTTACATAGGAGTCTAGGAAAGGCATAGAACACTGGGAGAGGAGAAGATGAAACTTGCAAGGTAGGAGATGAAAGAGCTTCAGGCACCTTGACCATGAGAGTTAACATGGAGGACACATGGCGGAGGGGAAACAGGAAGCTTAGTGCACCATGTGGCAGTGTCAAATTCATCCTCCGTATTCAGTTTTCTTACCTCTTCAATTTAGAGAGAGGGTTTTTTTCCCCTCAACTTTTTCCTTGACTGGATATTCTGCCCAAATGTTGATTCATTTAAACTGCATAACATTTTGAGCAAATATTTAATCTGAAAGAGGTTGTCTTTTTCATGAATACTTTGGAAGGTATAAGAACATATTCAACATTACACAATTGTGATATGTAGCACAGAGTTCTATGTGGGCATGATATGGGTTGAATCATGTCTCTCCAAAATTCGTATGTTGAAGTTTTAACCCCCACTATCTCAGAATGTGACCTTTTGGAAATAGAATCTATGCAGATGTAATTCATTAGGATGAGGGCATACTGGAGTAGGGTGGCCTTTAATCCAATATGACTAGTGTCCTTATAAAAAGGGGAAATTTGGACACAGAGAGATGCATACAGAGAAGATAATGTGAAGAGATATGGGGAGAAGATGGCCATCTACAAGTCAAAAAAGAGAAGCCAAGAACACATCCTTCCCTCACAGCCCTCAGAGGAACCAACCCTGACAACATCTTTTCTTTTTTTTATTATTATTATTTTTTAATTTTTATTGGAGTATAGTTGATTTACAATGTTGTGCAGATGAACTTTTTTTTGAATTTTATTTTATTTATTTTTTTATACAGCAGGTTCTTATTAGTTATCCATTTTATACATATTAGTGTATATATGTCAATCCCAATCTCCCAATTCATCACACCACCACCACCACCCCTGCCACTTTCCCCCCCTTGGTGTCCATATGTTTGTTCTCTACATCTGTGAACCCTGACAACATCTTGATTTCCAACTTTTAGTCTCCAGAATAGTAGGACAATGATTTTCTGTTGCTTAAGCCACCCAATTTGTTATACTTTGTTACAGCAGCTTTAGCAAACTAATACAAGGTGCAACATATCCTAAGGATATGTGTGTGTTGAATTCTACCAATAGACATTTGAGTTGGGTCAGCATATTTTCCTCCGTTATGGGGGATGTCACCAAAGGTCATAGGTAAAGAGTTTGCCCAAGGTCAGTCAAGCCAGAAGTCATAACAAAATTACTATACTTAACATAGTCATTTAACTAATGTACACTCTAGACGTTTATGTTTTCAAGTGACTTAAAACATTTTTTGAACATTGCATTGAGAAAATGAGAGATTAAGTTATATTGGGGCCACTTTTATTTATTTAATTAATTTATTTATTTTTGCGGTACGCAGGCCTCTCACTGTTGTGGCCTCTCCCGTCATGGAGCACAGGCTCCGGACACGCAGGCTCAGCGGCCATGGCTCACGGGCCCAGCCCCTTCGTGGCATGTGGGATCTTCCCGGACCGGGGCTCGAACCCGTGTCCCATGCATCAGCAGGCGGACTCTCAACCACTGCGCCACCAGGGAAGCCTGGGGCCACTTTTAAATGGAGTGATTATCGGTATGTCATTTAGCTCTCAGGACAGCCTTGAGAAAGAGTAATATCTACATTATAACAATGAATAAATTGTGTCAAAAATTTTAAGTCACTGTCCAATCCTGAAGATTCAAACACAATCTTTTCTACTCTAAGTCTGATATACACTCACACTCATTTTTAAAAAGCATAACACCCCTATTCCTTGTTATGTGAATGATATTTTCTATGCCATAAGCCTCACTGTAATGCTCTTTCACCTATTTAATTTATTTGTCATTTCCTTTCTCCTACAACTTCCCCCCCAGGTAGTCACAATTCCCCTATCAAAAGTCATATGCCAATCTAAGAAATAATTTTAAAAGTTATCTCATTTACTGCAACCAAAATGAGTCGCTTTGTACTCCACAAAGTCAAATGATCTGATTAAGTTATTCAGTATGGAGGTAATAAGATAGCAAAAATATTTTTATGGGCTGGAATGACATATTCCTTCTGCCACTCAGGGGACATGATAGGATATTCCTGCTCTACAAAAATGTTTTTACATCACCATGATATCATGTGGCCCCTACATATAAATGCTTCTAAAAATACCCATTTAAAATGTTGGGTTGTTTTTGCCTCTGAAAAAAATTGCATAGGAAAACCTCGGAGAAATACAAATTTCTTGTGCCCAAATGCATAGAACTGATGGCTTTTCTTGTATTTTAAAGTGCCTTACGTATTTTAAAGTACAGCAATATAATTATTCCTTTTAGATAGCCTAAGGAATACTAATGTCTCTTATGTTGATTACCTAACCTCCTTGTATTAGATTAGGTTAATTTCCTAGTGATTTTAATAAAAGTGCGATACAAAAATAGTAAGTCATGTCACTGTCTTTGAAGAAAACCTCAAAATAAACTTACCCAAAAAGACAATGACTAAAATAATGTGATAGGTAGATAAAAATAGATATAGTTTATGCCCCCATCTACTTCCCAAAAAGTCTATAAAGCAGCAGATAATGAATACACATAAAGATGTATCTGATAAAGATAAGAAAAAAAACAGAAAGCAAATACAAACAAGAGTGATAATTAAGTCAGAAGTCATGAATGAGTGTTTAAATAAATGGATAACAAAATTAATGGGATTGCATATTACTGAATGTCTGGGATATGATGTTCTGAATTTCCTAGCCATCAGAGCAATAAAGAAGGAGGAAGAAGAAGATGAGATGTAATCAGCGCTTCTCAAACATCCCCCCCTAAATTTCAAGGAGAATGACTCCTGGGATACGTAAACTAAAACAATCCACCAGAAGTGAAATCTTATGATTTCAAATCTTATGATTTAGCATAAGAATTCATGGAAATACTGTATTCTACCATTAATACAATGAAATGTTTTAATGAAAAAATAATGATTTTTATTATTTCTATCTGTGAGTAAAATTTATTCTCCACAATAAAGTAGCATGTTAATCCTACACCTTAACACCAATTTCCAATATGTTACATTTCCTATTATTCCTAGAAAGTAAATATATAAGTTTGAAAAGTATATGTTTAGAAAACTCTCATCTTATTTTTTGAAATCACACAACAGACTTTACATTTTTTTATTTTATTATTTTTGGCTACATTGGGTCTTCATTGCTGACGCAAGCTTTCTGTAGTTGCAGCGAGCAGGAGCTACTCTTCGTTGCGGTGTGTGGGCTGCTCATTGAGGTGGCTTCTCATTGAGGTGGCTTCTCTTATTGTGGAGCATGGGCTCTAGGCACGCAGGCTTCAGTAGTTGTGGCACGGGAGCTCAGTAGTTGTGGTTCGCAGGCTCTAGAGTGCAGGCTCAGTAGTTGTGGCCCACGGGCTCAGTTGCTCCACAGCATGTGGGATCTTCCCGGACCAGAGCTTGAACCCGTGTCCCCTGCATTGGCAGGCGGATTCTTAACCACTGCACAACCAGGGAAGCCCCACACAACAGACTTTTTAAAGTGAAATTTTAAAAAAATGTTTGAATTTTATTTTATTTACTTTTTTATACAGCAGGTTCTTATTGGTCATCAATTTTATACACATCAGTGTATACATGTCAATCCCAATTGCCCAATCCATCACACCACCACCACCACCCCCTGCCACTTTCCCTGCTTGGTGTCCATACGTTTGTTCTGTACATCGGTGTCTCAATTTCTGCCCTGAAAACCGGTTCATCTGTACCATTTTCCTAAGTTCCACATATATGTGTTAATATACGATATTTGTTTTCCTCTTTCTGACTCACTTCACTCTGTATGACAGTCTCTAGATCTATCCACGTGTCAACAAATGACTCAATTTCATTCCTTTTTTATGGCTGAGTAATATTCCATTGTATATATGTACCACCTCTTCTTTATCCATTCATCTGAGTTCTTTCCATTGTATATCCTTGCCTCCATTGTGATAGATTAGTTGACCATAGGTGAGTGGGTTTATCTCTGGGCTTTCTATCTTGTTCCATTGATCTATCTTTTGGTTTTTGTGTCAGTACTATATTGTCTTGATTACTATAGCTTTGTAGTATAGTCTGAAGTCAGGGAGTCTGATTCCTCAAGCTCCTTTTTTTCCCCTCAAGACTGCTTTGGTTATTCGGGGTCTTTTGTGGCTCCATACAAATTTTAAGATTTTTTGTTCTAGTTCCATAAAAAATGCCATTGGTAACTTGATAGGGATTGCATTGAATCTGTAGATTGCTTTCAGTAGTATAGTCATTTTCACAATATTGATTCTTCCAGCGCAAGAACATGGTATATCTCTCCATCTGTTGGTATCATCTTTAATTTCTTTCATCAGTGTCATAGGTTTCTGCATACAGGTATTTTCTCTCCCTAGGTAGGTTTATTCCTAGATATTTTATTCTTTCTCTTGCAGTGGCAAATGGGAGTGTTTCCTTAATTTCTCTTTCAAATTTCTCCTCATTACTGTATAGGAATGCAAGAGATTTCTGTGCATTGATTTTGTATCCTGCAAATTTACCAAATTCATTCTTTAGCTCTAGTAGTTTTCTGGTGGCATCTTTAGGATTCTCTATGTATAGTATCATGTCATCTGCAAACAGTGACAGTTTTACTTATTCTTTTCCAATTTGTATTCCTTTTATTTCTTTTTCTTCTCTGATTGCCATGGCTAGGACTTCCAAAACTATGTTGAATAATTGTGGTGAGAGTGGACATCCTTGTCTTGTTCCTGATCTTAGAGGAAATGCTTTCAGTTTTTCACCATTGAGAATGATGTTTGCTGTGGGTTTGTCGTGTATGGCCTTTACTATGTTTAGGTAGGTTCCCTCTATGCCCACTTTCTGGAGAGTTTTTATCATAAATGGGTGTTGAATTTTGTCAAGATGATCATATGGTTTTTATTCTTCAATTTGTTAATATGGTGTATCCCATTGATTGATTTTTGTATATTGAAGAATCCTTGCATTCCTGGATAAATCCCACTTGTTCTTGCTGTATGATCCTTTTAATGTGTTGTTGGATTCTGTTTGCTAGTATTTTGTTGAGAATTTTTGTATCAATATTCATCAGTGATATTGGTCTGTAATTTTCTTTTTTTGTAGTATCTTTGTCTGGTTTTGGTATCAGGGTGATGGTTGCCTCATAGAATGAGTTTGGGAGTGATCCTTCTTCTGCAATTTTTTGGAAGAGTTTGAGAAGGATGTGTGTTAGCTCTTCTCTAAATGTTTGATAGAATTCACCTGAATAATATTTCTTTGTCTTTAATTTTTTGCCAATTTGATTCCTATGTGTCTCAGCGTGTTTCTCCTTGGGTTTATCCTCTATGGGACTCGCTGTGCTTCCTGAACTTGGGTGGCTATTTCGTTTTCCATTTTAGGGAAGTTTTAGACTATAATCTCTTCAAATATTTCCTCGGTTGTGTCTCTCTGTCTTCCTCTTCTGGGACCCCTGTAATGTGAATGTTCTTGCGTTTAATGTTGTCCCAGAGGTCTCTTAGGCTGTCTTCATTTCTTTTTATTCTTTTTTCTTTATTTTGTTCTGCAGCAGTGAATTCCACCATTCTGTCTTCCAGGTCACTTATTGGTTCTTCTGCCTCAGTTATTCTGCTATTGATTCCTTCTAGTGTAGTTTTCACTTCCGTTTTTGTATTGTTCATCTCTGTTTGTTTGTTCTTTAATTCTTCTAGGTCTTTTTAAAACATTTCTTGCATCTTCTTCATCTTTGCCTCCATTCTTTTTCCGAGGTCCTGGATCATCTTCACTATCATTATTCTGAATTTTTTTCTGGAAGGTTGCCTATCTCCACTTCAGTTAGTTGTTTTTCTGGGGTTTTATCTTGTTCCTTCATCTGGTACATAGCCTTCTGCCTTTTCAGCTTGTCTGTCTTTCTGTGAATGTGGTTTTTGTTCCACAGGCTGCAGGATTGTAGTTCTTTTTGCTTCTGCTGTCTGCCCTCTGGTGGATGAGGCTATCTAAGAGGCTTGTGCAAGTTTCCTGTTGAGAAGGACTGGTGGTGGGTAGAGCTGACTGTTGCTCTGAAGGTCAGAGCTCAGTAAAACTGTAATCTGCTTGACTGCTGATGGGTGGGGCTGGGTTCTCTCCCTGTTGGTTGTTTGGCCTGAGGCAACCCAACACTGGAGACTACCTGGGCTCTTTGATGGGGCTAATGACAGATTCTTGGAGGGCTCATTCCAAGGAATACTTCCCAGAACTTCTGCTCCCAGTGTCTTTGTCCCCACGGTGAGCCATAGCCACCCCCCGCCTCTGCAGGAGACCCTCCAGCAGCAGTAGGTAGGTCTGGTTCTGTCTCCCCTGTGGTCACTGCTCTTTGCCCTGGGTCCCGACGTGCACACTACTTTGTGTGTGCCCTCCAAGCGTGGAGTCTCTGTTTCCCCCAGTTCTGTCAAAGTCCTGCAATCAAATCCCGCTAGCCTTCAAAGTCTGATTCTCTAGGAATTCCTCCTCCTGTTGCCGGACTCCCAGGTGGGGAAGCCTGATGTGTGGCTCAGAAACTTCACTCCAGTGGGTGGACTTCTGTGGTATAAGTGTTCTCCAGTCTGTGAGTCACCCACCCAGCAGTTATGGGATTTGATTTTACTGTGATTGCACCCCTCCTACCATCTCATTGTGGCTTCTCCTTTGTCTTTGGATGTGGGGTATCTTTTTTGGTGAGTTCCAGTGTCTTCCTGTCAATGATTGTCCAGCAACTAGTTGTGATTCTGGTGTTCTCACAAGAGGGAGTGAGAGCACATCCTTCTACTCTGCCATCTTGGTTCAGGGCCCTTAAAGTGAAATTTTAAGATTTAGGTATAACATATATGAAAGGCTATAATTTAAGAGATTGTATAAAAAATGTTATACCTTATAAAGACTGAAACCCAGTCTTGTATTAGTTCAGTCCGTGACTGAATTAAGGTGATCTGCTCCTAATCTATCTTCTAATCAAAGCTAAGATAAATCCTTTCTGGTGGGAAATAATATCATGTACAGTTTATAATTTTTCATATTCAGTGTCTGACATTCAACTTAAAATTACCAGACATACCAAGAAATGGAACCAACAGCAAAAACAGATGGTAGATACAGACTCACAAATGATCCAGGGGAGGGTTATTAACTGTCTTGGCCAAGAAGAGAAAGCTTCAATCCACATGTACACCGAAGAAGAAACTTAAGAACCAAGCTGGTTTGTCTCTGCCTGAGAAGTTCAAAACTTGGAAGCACCAGGTATCATGGAAAGCAGTGAGCAACACTGAGTTGAAAATGGAGTGATTAGTTGAAAGGTTTTAAATGGGGAAGTTGCATCCCCAGGTCCTTTATCCAGAAAATAATTCTTCTATCTAATAGGAGGTCACAGATTTATTATGTAGAGAAATTGTATCAGAATGGCTCTAACTTAGGTTGGAAAGTAGAGTTAAGTGTGAAGCCGAAAACACTAATATTAAATGAACATCTGCTTACTGAATGGTGGGATTTCCAGACCCTTATTCAACCTGCTCTGAGAACCCCAGGAACTGGTTTTATGCCTTTTCAGCCTCCCTAGTAATATTCATCTCAGAAAGAATCATTTGCTGGTGGTGATATTTGGGACCCCCAAAGAAATAGCCAGCTCCCAACCATAACATCTTGAAGTGAAGCCCACAGTCAGCAAGTTCTGTCCGAAAATGCTTTTTAGTGCCTTACACATTAGTGGAGAGATAAGAATCACCATATATTTGCAGAAAGTCACAAACATAAAAAGCAAAGGGAAGCAAAGAAGAAAAAGCAAATAGGAAAAATAAAGTAGTGGGGGGGGTGCTTGGAAAGAAAGGAGATTATACTGGAAATGGAGAAAAACTTAAAGCTACATACATATATTTAATAACTTTAGAGAGAGAGGATAATGTGCCCATAGAATAAAAACAAGACATAATGAAAATGAAAAGTCTGAAAACAAGATAAAACATTTGGATATTTAAAATATAATATCTAGGGCTTCCCTGGTGGCTCAGTGGTTGAGAGTCCGCCTGCCAATACAGGGGACACGGGTTCGTGCCCCGATCTGGGAAGATCCCACATGCTGTGGAGCAGCTGGGCCTGCTAGGCCTGCGCGTCCGGAGCCTGTGGTCTGCAACGGGAGAGGCCACAACAGTGAGAGGCCTGCATATCTAAAATGAAATTTAATTGAGGAGTTGGAATATGAAGTTAAGGAAGTTTCCCAGAAACTTGAAAAGAAATGAAAAATAGAAGAGAGAGAGAGAGAGAGAGAGAGAGAGAGAGAAAAGAAAAATAGAAGAGAAACAAATGGGACCTAATCAATCTTAAAAGCTTTTGGACAGCAAAGAAAACCATCAACAAAATGAAAAGACAACTTACAGAATGGGAGAAAATATTTGTAAATGATGTAACTGACAAGGGGTTAATATCCAAAATATATAAACAGCTCATAAAACTCAGTATCAAAAAACAGCTCAATTAAAAAGTGGGCAGAAAAACTAAATAGACATTTTTCCAAAGAAGATATACAGATGGCCAACAGACACATGAAAAGATGCTCAGTATAGCTAATTATTAGAGAAATGCAAATCAAAACCACAATGAGGTATTGCCTCACACCGGTCAGAATGGATGTCATCAAAAAGTCTACAAATAAATGCTGGAGAGGGTGTGGAGAAAAGGGAACCCTTGTACACTGTTGGTGGGAATGTAAATTGGTGTAGCCACTGTGGAAAATAGTATGAAGGTTCCTTAAAAAAAAACTACAAATAAAGCTACCATGTGATCCAGCAATCCTATTCCTGGGTATATATACAGGAGAAAAGAAAACTCTAATTTGAAAAGATACATGCACCCTGATGTACACAGCAGCATATTTACAATAGTAAAGACATGGAAACAATCCAAGTGCCCATCAACAGACAATTGGCTTAAGACACTGGAATATTATTCAGCCATAAAAAGGAATGAAATATTGCCATTTGCAGCAACATGGATGGATCTAGAGAATATTATGTTTAGTGAAATAAGTCAGAAAAAGAGAGACAAATACTGTATGATATCACTTATATGTGGAATCTAAAAAATAATTCAAATGAATCTATATATAAAACAGACTCACAGACATAGAAAAAAAAATTATGGTTACCAGAGCAGGGGGAGGGACTAATTAGGAGGATGGGATTAACAAAAACAAACTACTATACATAAAATAGATAAGCAACAAGGGTTTACTGTACAGCACAGGGAATTATATCCAATATCTTATAGCAACCTATAATGGAATATAATCTGCAAAAAAAAAAAAACTGAATCACTATGCCATACACCTGAAAAGGAACTCTTTCAATATTGTAAATCAACTCTACTTCAATTAAAAGAAGAAAGGAAAATTTATATTCTTACAATCTATAGGACCGATGTCCAAAAAGTGGGTGTCAGTGGGCCGAAATCAAGGTGTTGGCAGGACTGCATTCCCTTCTGGAGGATCTAGAGGAGAATATTTTTTCTTGCATTTTCCAGCTTCTAGAGGCTGCCTACATTCATTTGCTCTTGGGCCCCTTCCATCTTCAAAGCGAGCAACCGCTGGTTGAGTCTTTCTCACATCTCATCACTCTAACATTGACTCTTCTGTCTCCCTCTTCTACCTTTAAGGATGCTTGTGAATGATTCCATTGGACCCACCTGGGTAATCAGGATAATCTCCCTATTTTAAGGTCAGCTAATCAACAACATTAATTGCATCTGCACCCTAAGTACTCCTTTGCCATGTGACGTAAGTTATTCACAGGTTCTGGAGATCAGGACATGGCCATCTCTGGCAGTTACTATACTACCTATATCACCATTCTAAGGTGTTGTATTCTCTTAACCACAGTAGCTGCAGTAGAAATGTGTTGGGGGTGCCCACCCTAAGCATACCCTTTCTCAAATAATGTTTGCCCATCTTCACCAGTCACAGTTACATGGAACTAGGGTGAGCACCCAGCTGAAGAAGGAGCCCTTTTACAGATGAGCCAATAATTAATGACCTCTGAAAACCAGTACCAAAGACAGGTTGCTCAAGTCAATTATATGTTTGGGGATTTGAATTTAGAGATAAAGGCAGAAGATACCAGCTATTTGTGGATTCAGGAGCTACAAGGTTATGCAGACTTGGAAGCTACAAGTCAGCAGAATGTTTTAGGATTTATTTAATTAAGCTAAGGAAACATTGAGAAAGGGTTGTGGGTAATAGAAAAGGATGTACTAAAAAACAAACAAAGCGGGCTTCCCTGGTAGCGCAGTGGTTGAGAGTCCACCTGCCGATGCAGGGGACACAGGTTCGTGCCCGGTCCGGGAAGATCCCACGTGCCGCGGAGCGGCTGGGCCCGTGAGCCATGGCCGATGAGCTTGCGCGTCCGAAGCCTGTGCTCCGCAACGGGAGAGGCCACAACAGTGAGAGGCCCGCGAACCGCAAAAAAAAAAAAAAAACCAAAACAAAAAACCACTCCATGCCAGGGCAAAATCAAGAAATTTTAGAGCGCCCAGGTTAAAAAGGAGATCCAAAAGCTTTCAGAGAAGGAAAGAAAAGGAGCCACCATCTGAAGGGCATCTGATGTCTCAAAAAACAGTGAATGTGAGAAGGTGATGGAAAAAAATGCCTCCCAAATTCAGGACACCTGCTACCCAGTCAAACTGAGAATAAAATGAAGGTATTTTTACACCTACAGGTGCTAAAAACATTAACCTGCTATGAAGCTATATTAAGAAGTTCTTTGGGACTTCCCCGGTGGCACAGCGGTTAAGAATCCGCCTGCCAATGCAGCGGACACGGGTTCGAGCCCTGGTCTGGGAAGATCCCACATGCCGCGGAGCAACTAAGCCCTTGCACCACAACTACTGAGCCTGCGCTCTGGAGCCTGCGAGCCACAACTACTGAAGCCTGCGTGCCACAACTACTGAAGCCCGCACACCTAGAGCCCATGCTCTGCAACAAGAGAAGTCACCGCAATGAGAAGCCCCCACACTGCAACGAAGAGTAGCCCCCGCTCACCCCAAGCAGAGAAAGCCCACGCGCAGCAACGAAGATCCAAGGCAGCCAAAAATAAATAAATTAAATAAATAAACTTAAGGAAAAAAAAGAAGCTCTTTGAAGATGTGCCTTAGCAAAATGAGAGGAAGCCTGATATCCTATAAGTGGAGGCAGGTTGATAATGTCAATTGATAATATATAAAGTTGGGAAACCAAAAAAAAAAAAAAAAGCAGAAATGACATTTATTTAGACATGTGTCATAAATACAGAAGAAACAGCTAAAAGAAGAGGAAAGGGCTGGAGGAGGGTTCTGTTTTTTCCCATTATAGGCCTTTCAGAACTATTTGAAGTTTAAATTCTGTACATCAGAACCCTGATATAAATTAAAAATACTGTAATTTTTAGCTATGTGTTTTAAAACTTTGATTAATATTGTCACATTGTCCTCCAAAGATTGTACTAATATACACCCCCATCAACAGTGATGGAGAGCAGGTGGTGATTTTATATATGATTTTTGTTAATGGCATTTAATAAATTTAGCAAAGGCTTTTCTGCAAAAGGATAGTGTTATGAAGATCTAGCACTGGCACAGGAGAGAACTTATATTCATGCATACTTAAGATGGTCTTGACATCAGCAGATGGTATGGCATAGTAGAAAGAATTAGATGGACCTGAGTTCAAATTCACAGTGGGACACTCATTAGCAAGGTGGCTTTAGAAAAGATACTTAAATTCTTCCAGCATCAGTTTTTCCATCTATCAAATGGGGCCGTTAACACCCAGTGTGACTCATGGCATAGCCTGCCTGGAAGAGAGAGAGAGGAGACAGCAAACATAGTAGTATTCCGGTAAGTTCTAACTGCTGGCCCACTGTTCTCATCCATAATTGATAAAACTGAGTGTCCTAAGTAATTTGATTCACTTAATGGATTGGGTTGGGTCCTCCCCTTCCTCCAGAAGCCAAAACTGAGACAAGAAGGTGAATGTTAGTGGTTTGAGAGGTGGTTCCAGGAAACAGCATTAGGGGAATAGGAAAGTGTAAGAACACATCTCAGCATTATTCTAACTAAGAGGTGAAGAAGCAGAGGTAAGTATCTACCAACCCCCAACCTTCATTGGTTGAGAGCTGGTCCCGAGACACCACTGAACTCTTAGCACTTGCTGTGTACTCCTCACATCCTCAAGGCCAGCTCTGGCAATCAGAAAAATGCTCTTGGGAAAAGAATATCCGTTAACTTTTATACTTGTAACTGGATTATATTAGTTTTAGCTCTTTGAACAATCTCAATGAAACTAAATCATGAAACTGTAACATTATAAGAATTCCTTGAACAAAGGAAAATAGATATGAGTAAAGACTCCATAGTGTGAAAGTTACCAATTATGGGATTTAATATCTTAGATTAGCTTCAGTTCTAGAAATATGTTACAAGTTTACTTGATATCTAGAGAACTTAAATACTATGCTGAAATTGCCTTCTCAGAAAGATAAGGAAAATTTGTTTAGAAACTGTTTAAATTCCTGTGACCACAGAAGTACTAAGAACAAAGAGTATTTTTGGAGATTAGCCAGGTAGGGCAAAGGTCTTTAAAATTAAACTATACATGCTCTGATCCTTGTTATTGTAGTTTAAAATTCTAAAGAACTTTTGTCATTCTTTTGGCTGCCCAGCATCTGAACCCCTTTCTATGTTTGGGGAATTCTTGAACTTATGAGTCTTGATAGGATGCAGGAACAGTCTCCCAGTATAAGAATTGAAAGTTCTAGATACTCCCTTTTCTAGCCTTCTTTGCAGCCAAGCATAAGCACATGACCAAGCCTCAGCCAATAAGAAATTCCCGGGGCTTCCCTGGTGGCACAGTGGTTGAGAATCCGCCTACCAATGCAGGGGCCACGGGTTCAAGCCCTGGTCTGGGAAGATCCCTACATGCCATGGAGCAACTAAGCCTGTGCACCACAGCTACTGAGCCTGTGCTCTAGAGCCCGCAAGCCACAACTACTGAGCCTGTGAGCCACAGCTACTGTAGCCCGTGCCCCTAGAGCCTGTGCTCCACAACAAGAGAAGCCACGGCAATGAGAAGCCCACGCACCACAATGAAGAGTAGCACCCGCTCGCTGCAACTAGAGAAAGCCCACGTGCAGCAACAGAGACCCAATGTAGCCAAAAATAAATTAAATAAATAAATTTATTTTTTTAAAAAAAGAAATTCCCTTCCCAGAATTTGAATGAGGATCTAGTGATGTACAGAAGATGTAAGAAGGAGGGTAAAAAACCATCTCTGAATGCCATGGCAGTTGCAGCTAGATAGTTTCTGGGGCAGCAGTCATGCTATGCTAGCTCTGTTCACTGACATGCAAGATGATGTAAAGTTGCGGCACTTAGTGACTGGTAACGATGATAGTGATGTCTTCACTTGGCCAGATCTTAGATGTGGTTTGGGGCTTTATGTCTGGCTGCTTGTTCTCCAGCCTTCTCAGAAATTCTGTAAGCAGTCTAATACCTTTCAATAAATCCCAGTGAATACTTCAGTGAGTCAAAGCTGATTTCAGTTAGCTACAACCAAGAACGTTTACTGCTTCAAAATTCAGTACCAGGAAGTAGGGTGTTGTCAGTAGCAAATGTTTAAACCAGTTTGAGTCAGGGTTTTTTGTTATTTGAAACCCAGAGCATCCCAACTGATCTCCCTGATTTTACTAAGAGTTAATGAGAAGAAACAAAGTGTTCCAAAAGATATCAGTCTGACTAAACTTTGTAAATGCGATATTTCATCACATGAGCTTGTTATAATTTAATTGCTTATGTAAAACATACTGTTAGGTAAAATTTTATTTGTTCACACAGATCATAAAAATGTTTATTCAGTTTGTTAACTTAAGCTGTTTATGAACTCACTGGCCTTTTGTTGGTTAATCCACCACTACAAATCCTGGATGGGTTTGCTTATCAAAGAGAATCTTCAGGGCTTCCCTGGTGGTGCAGTGGTTGAGAGTCTGCCTGCCGATGCAGGGGACACGGGTTCATGCCCTGGTCCGGGAAGATCCCACATGCAGCTGGGCCCGTGAGCCATGGCCGCTAGCCTGTGTGTCCAGAGCCTGTGCTCCGCAACAGGAGAGGCCACAACAGTGAGCGGCCCGTGTACCGCAAAAAAAAAAAAAAAAAAAAAAGGTTTTAAATAACATTTCTACAGTTTATACTAAAGAGTGTGAAAAAAAAAAAAAAAAAAAAAAAAAATGTTTTCATTAACACTCATCAACGTATGAAAGAGGAGTAAATTTTTAAAGCCTATTTTACATTAAAATCTTTGCTATCAGAATCCACACCATCAAAATACAAAATCAAATTCCACCTAGATTATATGAGTTGGAAAAAATATATGAACAAAAATATCTAAATATAAACTAAAGTGGTGGCTATATGAATGTATAAAAGTCATTCCAGATCTTTGAAGGACAGGTATGGATGATGTTTGATAGTAAAGCAACACTATCCATGTGAGTGTGGGAATAATCAGGGTCTATTTTATATTTATAAAGTCTGGAAATTAAAAGAAGTTTCAGGGCTGTAAAAAAAAAAATTGGTACTTTCCTTTAAAAGTCAGCAGTTGAAAAGCAATGAAAAAGAATAAACTTCTGATATACCCAGCAACATTGATAAACTCTGTAAATATTATATTGAGGAAAATAAAACCAAATGCAAAAGAGTATATGTTGTATAATTCTATTTATATGATGTTCAGAAGGTAAGCATAGATTGGGAAGAGAAGTGAGAGAAACTTATGCGGTGCTAGAAATGTTTCTGTACCTTAATCTGGATGATGGTGATATGGGTATATGCATTAATCTGTACAGTTAAGTTTAGATATAATTAATGCTGTCATATTAATACACTTTACATACTTTACTACATATGTGTACCCAATTAATCAAGAAATTGCTCATCAGTCAGCCATTAAGTACATGTTGGTTATATAATAATAGAATTTATAAATCTTTGATTAAATATTGATAGAACTGAAACTTCATAACAGAGGAACAATATCTGTTTCACTTAGCACTGGATACCCAGAGCACAACATATTCTACCAGGCACAGGGTGACGGAAAGGAGGGAACAGAGAGAGAAAGAAAGAAAGGACTTTATTTTAGCTATTTTTCAGTTTATGTATTGTAATTAATGCTGCCATCCACTTTGTGTATTTGGTTTTTTCCTTAATTTAGTAAAGGAGATGGCTTTGAGCAAGGCTGCCCCATAGAATGTGTCCACGGAATGGCTGGGATGAGGAAAAAGAAAATATTCTCAGCCCTTCCTTATGCCTTATGAATAGGAATAACTGAAGAGAGAAAAGAGGATAAACTAACCAGAACCATAAGCTCCAGGACCAGAGCCCAGAGGAGGATCCTGTGGTTTAAAGGAAGGAAAGATTTCATGCTTAATACCTGGGCCAAAAGACCACATAATGGGAAGCTGCCCATGGGATGCACTGTAGCTGGATAGAGTTTGCTTCTTGGAACTCCTGCTCTCTAGAGAAGAGTTTAACTGATCTGTTCAACCGGATGAAAGTGACAAGACGGAGGATGGGATTTCATATACCAGAAAATGAGAGGCCATGAATAAAGGCTAAGAAGTCTCTCTTCCTTGTCCTTGGGTGGTGGCAGGGAGTAACATTTCCCATAATATATGGAGAGGGTTAGTCTTTGAGCAGCTAGTATGAGCATCTTTATAAGAACTTGTTTGTGAAAATGGGCTTTGATCAATGTATTTTAGGTAAAAGGCAGAGCCCAGATTTTTGCCCAAGAGGAAGCAGCTCTGTAGAAAAGAGAGTTGATGCTGACTGGCGGCTTTGGGGAAAATTGTCAAGATGAAGCCCTCAGGCTTGCATTGGGTATAGGAGGGACTATGGCATGAGGAAAAATGTTGATAGAATTTTATTAATTTGTTGGCTGAATGATTTCTGTTGTAAACCCTCTTCACCATTTCCTCTTTCAAATCTTTGGTAAAATTTATGTGCTTGATTAATATTTTATCAAGCCTATTTTCTTTGTGGGAGAATGAGTATAAAAGCTGAGTCTTACTTTGATTTTAGCACTAATTGAAACTTTCTTTGTCTGTCCGGGCTGGTCTAACAGAATACCATGGACCAAGTGGCTTATAAACAACAGAAATGTATTTCTCACGGTTCTGGAAGCTGGGAAGTCCAAGATCAAGGTGCTGGCAGATTCAGTGTCTGCTGAGGGCCCACTTCCTGGTTCATACAACCGTCTTCTTGTACCCTTACATGGTGGAAGGGGAAAGGGAGCTCTCTGTGATCTCTTATATGAGGACACTAAACCCATTCATTAGGGATCTACCTTCATGACCTAATCACCTCTCCAAAACCCCACCACCAAATAACATCACACTGGGGACTAGGTTTCAACATGAATTTTGGGAGGACACAAAGATTGTCTATAACAAACTCAGACTACATGTGGATATGGCCAATATTGAGTTAGCCTCCATTTAGTCACTCTGGGTCTACCATGCTCTTTCTTAAGAGTCCCTGGGGAAGGAAGGGCACCAGGAGGGGACAAAAGAAAAGGGGAGACTGGGAACGCTGGACACAATGCAGAGTACTAACCACTATACGACCATGGCAGTGCTGCAAATCTTTTTTTAATTAATTAATTAATTAATTTTATTTTTGGCTGTGTTGGGTCTTCGTTGTTGCACTCAGGCTTTCCCTAGTTGTGGCGAACAGGGGCTATACTTCGTTGAGGTGCATGGGCTCCTCCTTGCGGTGGCTTCTGTGGTTGCGGAGCATGGGCTCTAGGCGCACAGGCTTCAGTAGTTTTGGCTCGCAAGTTCAGTAGTTGCAGCACAGGGGCTTAGTTGCTCTGCGGCGTGTGGGATCTTCCTGGACCAGGTCTTGAACCTGTGTCCCCTGCATTGGCAGGTGGATTCTTAACCCTACACCACTCAGCAAAGTCCCAGTGCTGAAAATCTAATAGGGCAAGCTCCAAGGAGCTCTTGACCTGCTGGCCAGGCCCTCTTGGTCTGGACTGAAGATGACCCATATAGTCCATGAAGCTCTCTTGTTTCATGGTAATACAGATGGCATATGCATAAACCTGTCAAGCAGCAAGTAAGAGACAAAGGGTTTCTTCCCAGGGTTTCTTACGAATGTTGAGGATAAACCATAACTTCCAAGAAAGACTGCCTAAATCCTGGCTCCTCTCTAGGGTTTATTATTTGCTACCCTCCATCTTTTATCAAAGTCTTTCTTTTCTTTTTTTTTTTTTGCCTCCAACTGTTCCAATCTGGTTTAGCTGGGCTAGTTCAAGGAAAGAAGAGATCATGGCCCAAGTTTGGGCCAGAGAAGTAACAGTGCAAGAGCACCTCCCTGTGGCTGAGTGGCAGGAGAGCAAGAAACTTTAGCTCCTGGATCTACCCAAAGCAAGAGAGAAATGCAAGCAAATGATCTGTGGGAAGTGTAACTTTGGAGTTTATAAGTGGCATTTTCCCTAGACCATCGTGTCTTTAGCACCGCAGGGTTACAGACCATGAGGTCTGAAGTGCAGAAAAAAGATAGGTTCAGAATAGCCACTAAAGTATTTACTTTTTAATTTTTATGTATTTATTTTATAGAAATACAGTTGATTTACAATATCAGTTTCAGATGTACAATATTATATTAGTTTTAGGTGTACTACATAGTGATTCAATATTTTTCTAGATTATGCTCTATTCAAAGCTATTATAAAATATTGGCATATTCCCTGTGCTGTACATTACATCCTTGTTATCTTATTTATTTTATACATAGTAGTCTGTACCTTTTAAAACTCCACCCCTATCTTGCCCCCTCCCTCCTTCCTTCCTGCCACTGATAACTAATTTGTTCTCTATATCTTTAAGTCTGTTTCTATTTTGTTATATTCGTTTCAATTTTTAGATTCCACATATAAATGATAACATACAGTATTTGTCTTTCTCTCCCTGACTTATTTCACTAAGCATAATACCCTCCAGGTCCATCCATGTTGTTGCAAATGACAAAATTTCACTCTTTTTTTATGGCTGTGTAGTACTCAATTGTGTATATATACCACGTCTTCTTTATCCATTCATCTGTTGGTGGACACTTAGGTTGCCTTCCATATCTTGGCTATTATAAATAATGCTGCTATGGGAGTTCCCTGGTAGTCTAGTGGTTAGGGTTCTGCACTTTCACTGCAGAGGCCTGGGTTCAATCCCTGGTCGGGGAACTGAGATCCCACAAGCTGTGCAGTGTGGCCAAAAAAAATGCAGCTGTGAACACTGGGGTGCATATATCTTTTCAAATTAGTGTTTTCATTTTCTTTGGATGTATACCCAGGAGTGGAATTGCTGGATCATATGGTAGTTCTAGTTTTAGTCACTGAAATTTTTAAAGCCATGAATGTAATTTAGCAGGAACGCTATCACAGGCAATCATTTTTTGTTTTGTTGCTAAAGCTGTTGGATACATGTTAGAATGATTTTTTTTTGTCTGAGTGTATGACAGGAAAATAATGTTTAAATCAATATGTAAATCAAAGCATCTCCACTAGCATTATTAGTCTAGAAGGAAGTATTACATAGACAATAGTAAAAGGAAGGACATTTAGTCTATATTTTCAAATGGGACTTGATCATTTAAAGTTGTTCACTGGCAAAATTTTTCACCAAGTTAGTATAGATTATATGCTACTTCATAAAAGACAGCAATAATGAAGTTTGGGTTTTTTGTTTTGTTTTTCAGTATCTGTCTTCAGAGAAAAATCTTAAAACTTGTAGGGATTTCTGATGCCAGAAAATTTTGATGTATAAGAGTATATTTAGCAATCAGGGTGACTTAGATCATGGTAAGTGGCATATGTATAATTATAAGTTGCATTCCAGTTATTTAAACTGAGATATCCTTGATCAGGTTGAACACACTGTGAGTAGAAGATCTCTTCTTCCAAGAAATAAGATGGAGACAGTCTTTGGAGAATGGCCTCACTGAATTGGTAAGTTAACTTTCTCCGGATTTTGATGACTTCCCCAGTCCTTCCATAATTCCTCAGTGCTCTGGCCATTTTCTGGTAAGTCATGGTCTTCCGATTGCCTTTTCTTTTCCCCCAAAGTTGGGCAAGTTTTTCTTTGTTTTTTGATACAAACTGAAAGATGCCTTTGGTTTGATCTATCCATTGAATACAAGATGCCATCTCGGGATTACACAGGGATTCGTGAAGGTATTCAAACAGTCGGAGCTTCTTCCTGCCTAAAATAGAGGAAAACAATGTCATACTTCACCATGGCTCTACACAAGGAACATCCTCGGGAAGGGTTTGTTGAGTGACTACAGAATTCAAAGTTGATTGGGACTGGTTTTCTTCCTACTCACCCCTTAGAATGCATTTATGGTATCATTTTATGGGACTTGAAAAGCAAGGGTCTATTTGGCCTACTGCAGTTTCAACTGAACCTTTGTTAGGGAAGTTGTCCAAAATTTTGTACCATCCTTCACTGGAGAAGGGAAGCATGGCACCTCTCTACTTGAGTCTCCCTTTTGTCGTGTGGTCTTTTGTCACAGTTAAATCTTGACTTCTAATTTTATGTTGTATGTTAAACTGTCTACAGAACAACAAGACTGAGCAAAATGGACTGCAAAGTTTAGTGGTTTTAAAGAAAAGTCTCAAAAGCCATTTCCAAAAGACAACTCATTTGAAGGGGCTTTATTCAAATAAGTTAAGTCAAATGAGGTAAGGAAGGTGAATGTATTTTGCAAAATGTAAAACCGTGTGCAAATACAAATGAAATCAGTAACAGACATGTAAAAATGCTAACTCCGGTTCTGCATAACTACTTGAAAAAATAAAGAAGAGAAAAAAAACAGAGCCGAAATGCCAAAATACCTTCATGACATTTTGACATTATTAGTGAGCAATGACAGTGAGCATTGTGGTATTTTTTCATTGCAGTGAAATAAAATGGTACTGCTAGAGTTTTTAATCTCTTTTAGGAGCATAGCCCTTTATAGTTCAGAATAACTAAAAAGGAAACTTTGGGAAGATTTGTTGCTATGGTTTTTGCTTGTTTGGTGGATTGGAGAACAAAGGTGACAACCGGTTTTGTGACTTCTGAATTGGCCTGTAAATACCATGTCCCACCAGATCTGTCAGTAGCTAAAAGCTCCACAGCCAAATTCCATTTTCCCCTTGAGAAAGTAGAATAGTGGATTCTCAAACTGCTTTAAACAGTCTCTGGGGTGTAATACTCATGCATCTGTCATCATTCATCCAAAAACCTCAAAGGCTTTTACAAAGATTATCTTTTGCGTTATATTATCTTGAGTTTATGAATTGAGAAATGAAAGGGACTTACCAAAAAATACATCATGAATTAAAGTCACAGCCTTAAAGAAGTTCTCTGGCTCTCACCCAGTGGTCAAATCAATTATAATGGATTCTCATCTTTAAAAGTTTGTTTTTCAATTTTGAAAAAAATGTTTAAATTTTTACTTTTTGAAACTAAAAGTATTATATGATAAAAAATTCAAACAGAAGCACAAACGGAAAGTAAAAACTCCAATCCTACATATTTCTAGAAAATAATTTGTTTTGCCTATATAAACATATGCATATCCTTTAAAAATTAAAAATGGTATCACAGTATTTTGTACTTTTTCCAGTGTATAATATATCTTAAATAAAATCATAGAACAATATAGAGATTAGCTATAGATAGAGGAAATACTAAACTGTTGACAAAGGTTACTTGTGGGCCATAGCATGGGAAGGAAGAACATTTTTTCACTTATTCTTTACATACTTCTGAATCAGTTGAATTCTTAATAATGAGCATTATTACTTTTGAATTATGGGATTAAAAAGGATTAAAACAAAAACCAAAATGTATTTAGAGCTCTTTCTGTTTCAATACTTAAAGTATTCCTTTTTCTCTTTAATAACTATATATGTTCTATTTTTATGCATGTACTATTTTTCTCTCAATAATGAATTCCCGAATTATTTTGAAATTTCATTGTTTTAAATGTATCACTATCTCAGGTGGAAGACTAAGCTCTATAAACAGAAAATGGTAAATGATACATTCCCTAATGGCAAAGATCCACAGCCGAAACATCAGTGAAAAGATACAGGCGCCACACCCTGGACTTAGTAACTAGTTGGTTTGTTTGTTTAAAAAAAAAAATAGGTGACAGAGGTAGAAGTGTTATTGGCCTCATATTGAATTACTACCATTATTTAATATTCAATAGTAATATTCAGTAGATTTACTTTACTTATACGATTTTATACATTATTCCTTGCTGGATTAGAATATTACTGCATAGTTAGACTTTTACAATTCTAGGATACAGTATACTGTTTTATAAGAACAAAACTAGTTATCTCAAAAAATATTCATTTAAAATAATTTTAAGTATGGACAGCTACATGTAAAAGAATGAAATTAGAAGATTTTCCCACACATTTACAAAAATAAACTCAAAATGGACTAAAGACCTAAATTTAAGACCAGAAACCATAAAACTCCTAGAAGGAAACAAAGCACTAGGCAGAACCTCTTTGACAAAAATTGTAGCAATATTTTTTTTGATCTGTCTCCTAAGGCAAAGGAAACAAGAGCAAAAATAAACAAATGGGACCTAATTAAACTTAAAAGCTTTTGCACAGCAAAGGAAACCATCAACAAGACAAAAGGGCAACGTACTGAATGGGAGAAAATATTTGCAAATGATATAACCAATAAATGGTTAAAATCAAAAATATGTAAATAGCTCATGCAACTCAATATCAAAAAACAAACAACCCAATTAAAAAATTGGCAGAAGACCTGAATAGACATTTTCCCAAAGACGTACAGATGACCAACAGGCACATGCAAATCTGTGCGATGTTTATGCTCAACATCGCTGAAGATTCAGAAATGCAAATCAAAACCACAATGAGATATCACCTCACACCTGTCGGAATGGCTATAATTTTTAAAAAAATCACAAATAACAAATGTTGGCAAGGATGTGGAGAAAAAGGAGCCCTTGTACACTGTTGATAGGAATATAAATTGATAGAGCCACTGTGGAAAACAGTGGGGAGATTCCTCAAAAAACTAAAACTAGAGCTACCAGGGATCTCCCTGGCGGTCCACTGGTTAAGACTCCGCGTTTCCAATGCAGGGGGCTCGGGTTCAATCCCTTGTTGGGGAGCTAAGATCCCACGTGCCGCATGGCACGGCCAAAAAAACCAAAAAAGAACTACCCTATGACCCAGCAATTGCACTCTTGGGTATATATCCAAAGAAAATGAAAACACTAATTTGAAAAGTTACATGCTTTCCAATGTTCATAGCAGCATTATTTATAATAGCCAAGATATGGATGCAACCTAAGTGTCCATAAACAGATGAATGGATAAAGAAGATGTATATATACATACAATGGAATATGATCCATTAAAAAAAGAATAAAATCTTGCCACTTACAACAAAGTGGATGGGCCTAGAAGGTATTATGCTAAGTGAAATAAGTCAGACAGAGAAAGACAAATACTGTATGTTATCTCTTATATGTGGAATCTACAAAATAAACCAAAAAAATTTAAAAATTAACAAATGAATGTAACAGAATAGAAACAGACTCACACATATAGAGAACAAACAAGTCGTTACCAGTGGGGAGAGGGAAGGAGGGAGGAGCAAGATTGGGGTACAAACTACTATGTATAAAAGAAATAAGTTACAAGGATATACTATGCAGCACAGGAAATATAGCCAATATTTTATAACAAAAATGCAGTACAAGCTATAAAAATTTTGAATCACTATGTTATAAACCTGGAACTAATAATATAAATCAACTATACCTCAACTAAAAAATAAAATAAAATTTTTTTAAAATAATAATTTTCAGTAGCTATGATAAGGTATCATTTTTTAAATTACAGTATAAAATTGGGATGCATCTTATATGTCCTTGTATGTCGGAGGTAACTTACTATCACACACAACATTGCAAGGAACATCCTAATACATATATATGCACACACGTGCATCTAAGGTATTTTGGGAAATATCCATAGTGCCAGACTATGAGCCTAATGCTTTACGTGGATCTTCTCACTTAATTTTTATAGCAATCTTACAATGTCTGTACAATTATTATTATTTGTTTGGTTGTTTTTGAATAAGGAGACTGTGGTACAGAAGATTAAGTAAGTGATCTGGCCAGGCTCACATAATCAACCCAGTGAGTGAGTTATATAGTCACTAAGAGTCAAAAGATATGAACATTTAAAATTTTGGTAGGTATTGCTAAATTGCCTTACAAAACTTTGTAAAAATTTATACTCTCTTTAATAATGCACGTGAATGTGTGTGGCCCACATCTTAGCCAACAGAGGCTATTATCCTACTTTAACGCTTTTGCCTACCTGTTAGATGAGATCATCTTCATTTATGAAATCAGGATTTCAAATTTATGAAATAAAGTTATTATGGAACGTGGAAAACTTAATAGAGATGATTAAGTTTGTGGAGAACTTAATAGAGATGATTTCTATCCTGAGGGCTTCACAGTTGAAATAAGATTGCTAAAATAATTTACGGAAAAGTTCCCCCTTCTGTACCTAAAATTTATATACCTCATTCCTTTTTTATTGAAGTATAGTTGATGTACAATATTATATAAGTTACAGGCTTACAATATAAGGATTCACAATTTTTAAAGGTTATATGCCATTTAAAGCTATTCTAAAATAATGGCTATATTCTCTGTGTTGTAGAATATAGCCTTGTAGCTTATTTTATACATAATACCTCTTAATCCCCTACTCCTATACTGCCCCTCCCCGCAATGGTAATCACTAGTTTGTTCTCCATATCTTACACCTTATTCTTGAATACAGATTTAATTGACTGAAGTGACACTTTGCACCTTTACAACATCTCTATGAAGCTATAGGAAAGCTCACCCAAGATAAACAGCTTGGAGTAGTTTGTCTGTCAGAGTTAAATTACTCTCAACTGTGAGAAGAGAATATTTTGCAAATCAATTCCAAACTCAGATATGAAATTCCCTTAAAGCCGCTTTGATGAAGATTTGACTCTTTTACCTATGCAAGGAGTAATGGATCCACATACCTTTTCCTCCCTTTTGCTGGAGAAGAGTAGGTTGCACCAGCGGGTTTTCAGGGATGTTCTGCAGAGACTGATGAATATTTCCTTCAAAATAGAGGTCCGCAGCACTGTTCTATATAAATAACGTATCAGGATGTTAAGTGGGACTTCCCGTGTGGCCCCACTTTTGATTGGTGGCCAAAGTCAAAAGCTGAGGGCAGAAACAGTGTTCAGCATCTCTCGAATTCTGAAAATCACTACCTTCAACTGCTGTCTCCCAGGGCAGAGCTAGCATCAAACACATATATGGAGAGGGCCAAGGGACAGAGGGTAATCTGAGGCTTTGTGAGTTCTGTATCTTCCCCTCCTTATGAGAAAGGAGAGTGGGTGGCTTCTCTCCTTTCCCCTAAAAATGCCCAGCAAGAAAGATCCAAAAGAATCATTAGTAGAAACTGAGGTGCCAGCAAAAAGGGAAGAGGATGCCCATCTGGCAAGAGAAAATAAGAGGAGAAAGATGGCAGCTGAGGGAGGACAGAGGCAAGAGAGGCAGGAAGAAGCAGGCTGAGTTCCTACCATTACATATGGCAAGGAAATGTGGGCCTCCATGGGTTAACTAGACATGGTGGTGGAAGGGGGTGGACTTGAGCCCTCCCTATACAGGAGGGCTGCCCAGCAGGTAAGGAGTCCCCACCACAAGAGGCTGTTCAGTGTATGTTGGGGATGGAAGCTGAAGTGGAAATAGGGTAGCCAGATCTAGCAAATAAGAATATTAGGCATCCTATATTTTACCTGGCAACCCTAAGGGGAGGTGAGAGAGGTTAAAGCAAAACCCAAACTCCCTGTTTAAAGAAATGTCTTGTTGGAGACGCCCGAACAGTATAATTTACAGGGACAGAAAAAGGACATTTGACATACTATGGTTGAAGGTAATAACTGAAAAAAAACTTTTTTTAATATTTATACTCTACCACATTAAGACTGCTTGATAAAAGGGACACATCAAGGAAACAATGCAGGTAATTCCCTGGCAGTCAAGTGGTTAGAACTCGGCGCGTCCACTGCAGGGGGCATGGGTTCCATCCCTGGTCAGGGAACTAAGATCCCACATGCCGCAACATGGCCAAAATAAATAAATAGACAAATTAAAATAAGAAGAAGAAGAAAGAAAGAAAGTAAACAATGTAAAAGAACACATGGAAGGAGAGGTAGATGGTGGGGACACTCCTGTTTGCAGAAGGCTACTAAAATAGAAATGAATTGGTCCAATACACATAGCTAGCTCTGAGCTTGGGAGGGGAAATAGAGCAGGTTAATACAAGATTGTGGGTAAAGCCAGTGCAGGGAACGTTTTAGGGGATCTGTAACTTTCCTGCAGCTTTTCGGATGGACTGAGGAGAAGCGTTGATGTGAGAACCCTAAAATACCTCCTCTATAGAAATCATTGAAACCCATCTGAAGTCAGATGAAGAACAATGATAAAGCGTAGTTTCCTTCTTGACAGCATTGATGGTCCCCCACACTGACCGTCAAATTCACCAAGGGGAAGGCTGGGACAAATAGGAAATTTGCCTGTTACTGAGGGATGCTGGTCCCCTGGTAAAAGTACTCACTATTACTGTTCTCCAATTGTAGACCGGTTCCTCTGTGGGCAGCACACCATAGCTGTTGGAATTTCCTCTGACATGAGAACAGTGGTTGATGAAAGCCAGGTAATTTCTGTAATCTATTTAAAAACAGAGAAAGAAACTGACAAAGTCAAAGTTTATATTTGTGTGTGTGTGTGTGTGTGTGTGTGTGTGATGCTTATACATGTTTATATGCTTATATATGTGATTGCTCTTGGCATTTTTATATTGAGATGTTAAATTTATTTAGGATAAAGAACATAGGCAGATCTGTCTCCTAATGCAAAAGAAATAAAAGCAAAAATAAACAAATGGGACCTAATTAAACTTAAAAGCTTTTGCACAGCAAAGGAAACCATTGACAAAACAAAGACAACCTACACAATGGGAGAAAATATTTGTAAATGATGTGACTCACAAGGGGTTAATATCCAAAATATATAAAGAGCTCATACAACTCAATATCAAAAAAAATAAACAACCCAATCAAAAAATGGGCAGAAGACCTGAATAGACATTTCTCCAAAGAAGACATACAGATGGCTAATAAGCACATGAAAAGATTCTCAACATTACTAATTATTAGAGAAGTGCAAATCAAAACAACAATGAGAAATATCCTCACACAGGTCAAAATGGCCTGGATGTGGAGAAAAGGGAACCCTTGTATGCTATTAGTGGGAATGTAAATCGGTGCAGCCACTATGGAAAACAGTATGAAGGGTCCTCAAAAACACAACTACCATATGATTCAGCAATTCCACTCCTGGATATATTCAATATACCTGAAGAAAATGAAAACGAATTCAAAAAGATACATGCATCCCAATGTTCATAGTAGCACTATTTACAGTAGCCAAGACATGGAAGCAACCCAAGTGCCCAATCAACAGACAAATGGATAAAGAGGATGTGGTATATATATACACAATGGAATATTACCCAGCTATATTAAAAAAAATGAAATTCTGCAATTTGTGGCAACATGGATGTACTGAGAGAGTGTTATGCTTAGCAAAATAAGTCAGACAAAGACAAGTGCTGTATGATATCACTTATATGTGGAATCTAAAAAATAATACAAACAGAAACAGACTCTCAGATATAGATAACAAACTTGGGGGCGCTTCCCTGGTGGCGCAATGGTTGAGAGTCCGCCTGCCGATGCCGGGGACACGTGTTCGTGCCCCAGTCCGGGAAGTTCCCACATGCCGCGGAGCGGCTGGGCCTGTGAGCCATGGTCGCTGAGCCTGCGCGTCCGGAGCCTGTGCTCCACAATGGGAGAGGCCACAGCGGTGAGAGGCCCGCGTACCGCAAACAAACAAACAAACAAAAAAGAGTCTGCCTGCCAACGGGTTCGAGCCCTGGTCTGGGAAGATCCCACATGCCTCAGAGCAACTAAGCCTGTGTGCCACAATTACTGAGCCTGTGCACTAGAGCCCGTGAGCCACAACTAATGAGCCTGTGTGCCGCAACTACTGAAGCCCGCGTGCCTAGAGCCCGTGCTCCACAAGAAGAGAAGCCACCGCAATGAGAAGCCTGTGCACCACCACCAAGAGTAGCCCCTGCTCGACGCGATTAGAGAAAGCCCATGCGCAGCAACAAAGACCCAAGGCAGCCAAAAAATATAAATAAATAAAATAAATAAATTTAAACAAAACAAAACCAAACTTGGGGCTACAAAAGGGGAGAGGAAAGCAGAGAGGGACAATTTAACAGTGTGGGATAAACAAATACAAACTACCAGCAGAAGGGGACTGACATCTTTACCTGAGGAGTACTGAAGATCACCAGTTGAATGTTGCCTCAGTACTTCAAAAGCATCTTCAAATGCTTGACCCAGCTTGTCTTGTTCAACACAAGCCTGTTAGAACAATTGCAGAACTCTGGAGTTAGGAAATTACCAGTAGAACTTAATTTTCCTGATATAAAGGAGGGTTTCTCGACCACAGCACTATTGACATTTTAGACTGACGAAGACTCTGTTGCAGAGGGGTTGCCCTGTGCATTGCAGGGTGCTAAACGGCATCCCTGGTCTCTACCCACTAGATGCCAGTAGCACCCCCACAGTTGTGACAAACAAAAAATGTCTCAGACATAGCCAAATATACCCTGGGGAACAACATCAACCCTGGCTGAGATCCATTGCTCTGTAACATAGTATTTAGAGAGCAGCCTCATTCTATAGTACAGTATTCAACATTTTACAAATTTTTAGCAAGGAGTTATATAGCAGGAGACTGATTTGGAAAAAGGGATCAGGGAAATATCTTTAATCAAACAGAATCTGAATCATTATTTAAAAATGAAATGCTCTTAATTTCAAAAGCATGCCTCCAAGACCTAAAATTGAACTGTTTTGCAAACCATTTCATACCCTTATTAATCTAGCCCATATATTTTATTTTCAAAATGGAGGAAGAGTAAAGATTTTTTATATGCCAACTTACCATGCTTCATTAATAAATTGACAATTCTGAAAAAGATTAATATTTAAAAAACAAAATTAAATAGTGTTTCTATTTAATTTGCCTCTGAATTAAAAGACTTTACTTATTTTCTGAATATACCTTATATAAACCAAAAGTACCGTCTGAATTCTCTTTGATGAGTACAAATTTTCTTTCTACAGAAATTTCCTACAAAAATTTATTTTTGCTTTTCTGTCATCACAAAACTTTTTTTTTATTAATTAATTAATTAATTTATTTATTTAGGCTGCATTGGGTCTTCGCTGCTGTGCGTGGGCTTTCTCTAGTTGCAGAGAATGGGGGCTACTCTTCGTTGTGGTGCACGGGCTTCTCATTGCGATGGCTTTTCTTGTTGCAGAGCATGGGCTCTAGGAGCACAGGCTTCGGTAGTTGTGGCTCGCGGGCTCTAGAGAGCAGGCTCAGTAGTTGTGGCGCCATGTGCTTAGTTGCTCCGCGGCATGTGGGATCTTCCTGGACCAGGGCTCGGACCCATGTCCCCTGCATTGGCAGGCGGATTCTTAACCACTGTGCCACCAGGGATGTCCTACAAAACTTCTTAAATGTTAAATAGCTACCTATGTATAACTGAATCACTTTGCTATACATTTGAAACTAACACAACATTGTAAATTAACTATACTTCAATAAAAAGAGATTAAAAAATAAACAAAATAGCTAGAGTTAATTACACAAACTATATTGATATGAAAATATAGAAATAATTTGAGTATGTTTAAGTATTTTAAAATTCTTTTAAATATTAAAGTATTAAAAAGTTCTGGAAATCAAAATCTTTTTTACCTTAGCATGGCTCTCCATTTATAACAGTGATTTTTTTTTTTTTTTTAAGTTCCTGGTGTCATATGGACTTCTGAGAATCTGGTGAAAGACATGCTTTTTCTCTCATGAAATTTGAATTTACATTACAAATAAAATGTACTCTATGAAAACTGTCCGTGGACTTTCTAAAATCCTAGGTTAAGAACTCTGGTCTATAATTTTACATTATCTACATTCTTATCTCTGTAAGTAATGTAGATTTTGTTTTAAATAAACAATTATCATACTGACCCACATTAAATGTTTTCAAACTTTATGTTCTATAGAACTACACAAAACAAACAAATCCACAGAACAAGAAAGAGCGGGTGGTGGGTCCACATTGCTTATCCTTTCATTTAGCACATGAAGCAACTCTGTTTATACAAGTTTTTAGCATTTATCCTGCAAAAACAATGAGCTTACTCTTTAATATTTAACACTGCATAATATGATTAGATGATATAATCCAATGCTATTATTATACATATCCATAATGTCGCGATACAATATGTCAAACATCGAAATTCTATTCTGCTCTTTGAAATCACTATGTCATTTAAAAGAGAATATGAGAAGAAAAACCATAAAAAAAGGTAACTATGGGAGGTGATGAATGTGTTAACTAATTTTACTGTGGTAATCCTTTCTCAGTGTATATGTATGTCAAATCATCATGTTGTACACCTTAGACTTACACAATGTTATATGTCAATTATATCTCAAGAAAGCTGAAAAAAAATACAGCTTCTCCATGTGGGAGATGTTGAAGAATTTAGCAAAAACTTAAAAAAAAAAGAAGAAAATCCATAAATCACATTTTGGGCTATAGTCCCTAATGAATATTATCAGTACATATGTTTTTAAAAGGCCATGTCAATAACTTTCAATTAATTATGCCTCAGCTCATAAGCACCGAAGCAAATACATACTCAGGTGAGTGTTGTACTTTGAATTAAATACTTAAATGAGACTACTCCCTTTGACTAAAATACCCCACAAAACTATCATGACTCTTAAAAGTAGCAAACCCAAAGGGAAGAAAAAAGCTTGAAAACATTATTGATCACTTCAATTGCTTAATATTTCTAGTATTGGAACAGGCAGTCAATGAGAAACACTCATTAGGCCAGAGAAGAAAATTAACACTTATTACAAAGAATTTTGAAAAGCATAAACTAAACACTTACCAGGAAGACACTTCAGCCCTTTACCAAGCTGTTTCATTAATATCAGAAATAAGACAGAACTGTCAAGAGCTCACTGGCAGAGTTTCATTAAGTACTGTTTTTAAGGAAGTGCTACAAAAGGGGATTTTTTTTTAAAGATACAGTGCCTTCATTATTTCTATTTCATGATATGGCCAGTGGACACCAGAGGCTATTATTTTGAAGAGGCACAGAATATTTGTATCCTATGGGCCAAAAGCATTAGAACAAATCCCATGAAACCCGCCTGCCACCGAGCATAATTTGTGGCTCCTCCGGCCTACACAGCCCCACTGGGCACCTCTGACCTGTACAACCCTTGTCCACCTTTCTTTTCCTATTACTCCTATTATTTCTCCCCTGATTCTGGAGCCTACGTTGCTTTTCTTGCCTGAACTATTAACAGCCTTCACTCTGGTCTCTTTCCTCTCAAACCACTTTACTTCTAATGTCGTTCACTGATCGCCCTACTTAGAGATCTTAAAGGCACAGACCCTTGCCCTGGCATTCGAGGCTCCTCATTCCAGCCTTAATCTTACTTACCACCATGCATTTAAGAGGAGGAAATGAATCCATGCTATGGTCTTCCCTTCTTACCTGGATCCAGTAACAACTCCAAAACAGGAGAAGCTTCTGGGTAGTGATCTGATTGGACATGCTTGAAGCTGCTGCATTTATAGACCAGGTCCAGTCCTCTTATTTAGCTTGAAGGTTTATTTGGGATGGTTTTTGGTGGCTCTGATGGAAATTATTGGGGACTTCCTCCACCTATAATGCTTCCTTCCCAGCCCATCCATCTGCCCATTTACCTATTTTATCTTACCTGTCCATCAGAGGCCAATCTAACATTTAGGTATAGTCCTGGTGGAAATAACTTTCCTCTCTGAAGCGCAGGTAGGCAACACCCTTAAGTAACTGTAACCTTCGGTCATTTTAATAGATGTCACATTTAGCCAGGGGGAAAACCACCTAAGAATTTTTTGTAAATGTTATGGGTGGGGAGAGAGATTTTCTGTTTTGCATAGTTGGAATCTGAGCTCACCTTTGATATGGGACTATTGTTCTACACCAATTACTTTTTTGACCGAGTTTTATTATGCAAATGTAAACACACATCCCCTCTTCTGAAATGTAGATGTTTAAGTAAAAAGTGTATAAAACCAAATCGCTAATGTTGATGAGTTTTTAATCTGTACCATCTACGCCCTGCCAGTCTACGCCCTTTTCGTGCCACTTTATTTTGTTTGGTTCATTTAGTCAACAAATATATATATAAATGAGCTCTTTGCCGGACACTGTCCTGAGTCCAGGGACCACAGCACTGAACAAGTTCTGGTGAGGAAAAATGATTTTTTTTTTTAAAGCAAACTAGAGAAGTGTTATTAACAATAAGTACTGAGAAAACAGTAAGAGAACAGTCATAGTAAGTGTATATAGTCATGGTGAATGGTCACAAAAATTCTAAGGGAGTGTGTGTGAGCTGAAATCCAAGGATAAGAAAGAGTGAGCAAAAGAAAAGCAGAAATGCAGCGAAGCACCTCTAGTCAGAAGAAACAACAGACGCCAAGAGCCTTAGGTGGAAATGAGTTTGGTTTATTCAAGGCACAAACAAGAAAGCCAGTGAAGCCAGAGCAAAATGAGTGTGGGGTCCAAGAGGCAAAGTTAGAGAGGGAGGAGGAAGGATCCAGATCAATCCACACATCAAGCCAAAAAATAATATAAAACTTTTTCAAAAGAATCTAAACATCACATATGATAGTAGTTACCTCCTTAGCTCCATTTCGAAGAATCTAAACCGAGGATCAAAGACATTTCATGATTTTTTTTCTAAGGTCCAATTGCTAGTGAGAAATGGGCTGGGCTGGGTCCAGATTTAGGCCCAAATGACTTCATGCACATGCTCTCAACCACGTTGGAGCCCTATGTCCGCAGATTAGGTTCCATTGGACTAGGGTTCTTAGTCCCGACGGCAGACTTCATAGCACCCGGCAGATTCTCATAGTAGTACAGGCTTGTTATGTATTTGAAATCAATGGAAAAAAGTCAATTTTCTAAGCCAACGTTTTCCCCAACAGGTGTCTCCAAAGTTTTATTCTGCAAGATATGAATAAATGGACCCTGAAAAAGAGTTGAGCAAAACCAATGAGCACATGATGTTTTGGGGGCACAATTCTATATTACAGATGAAAAATAAAAATGCAGTTTTGAGCCCTTTGTAAAGATAAAGTATGAAAATGCTTTCAGCAACTTAAAAACGAAATGATACGCTGTCCTTTTAGCATTCTAGAGAGTAAGGCTCCTATTCCTTGAGAACCTGATGAAAGCTATGATGAGCTCTTTCTCCAGGAAAATGCCATCAGCACATTTTCAGGCAAACTCGCTCAGTCAGGCCAATAGAGCCCAGTTTAGGAACTCCTACTGTATTGTAAATATTTTCAAAGCCTTCTTATCTAAGGACTGCTTCTTGAGACACTTGTACCCAATACACACACAAAGCATCTTTTTAGGGGTGGTCATTAGTGTTTCTGTTCACTCTAGAAATGAGCTGAGTAACAAGAGCTCTACAGAGAGGATCCCTGATCAACAGATTCTTTTTTGCAGAAGTTCATTGTCCTCAGTGGCAACTGATATTATTTTAGAAAATTGTAAGGAACAGATGTGGTGGAGTCTAAATCTTATGGTGCCAAGCTTCAGGAGAAAAATTGCTTTTTCTGAGAATAGAGAACTTCAGAACCCAAGAAAAGGAGACCAAATTCAAGCTCTTATCTTTCTTTGCAGTTTCTATTTAAATAATTCGATTCCTTAGGGGACTTAAGAAGTGGGTCTTAATCTTAGTAAGACCTCTGAAAACCTAATAAACAAATAATTTTGCAAGACTGGGAAGAAGGTGCTAGAAAACTTGTTATGTCTCAGTAGAATTCATAGAACCGTAGGTTATGAGACAAATAGCTAATCCTCACCCTCATTTTAATAATAACTTCCACTAGATTACTCTTTGAAATTTATTGAGACTTGTTTTGTGACCCAATATAGGGCCTATCTTGTTCCATTTGCACTTGAAAGAATATGTGTTTTATAGTTATTATATGTAGTGCTGGATAAATGTCAATTCGATCAAGTTGGTTGATAATGTTATTCAAATCATCCATATCCTTACTGATTTTTTTCTTTGCATTTTCTTTTTTTTTTTTTTTTTTTTTTTTTTTTTACCAAATCCTTTCTGTTTTTTTTTTTTTTTTTTTTTTTTTTTTTTTTTTTTTTTTTTTTTTGCGGTACACGGGCCTCTCACTGTTGTGGCCTCTCCTATTGTGGAGCACAGGCTCTGGATGTGCAGGCTCAGCGGCCATGGCTCACGGGCCTAGCCGCTCCGCAGCATATGGGATCTTCCCGGACCAGGGCACGAACACATGTCCCCTGCATCGGCAGGCAGACTCTAAACCACTGCGCCACCAGGGAAGCCCTTCTCTGCATTTTCTATCGGTTACAAAGATTACAGAGATTACAAAGAGGAATGTCAAACTATAGTTGTGGATTTGTCTATTTCTCCCTTTAATTCTGTCAATTTTTGATTTCATGTATTTTGAAGCTCTATTATTAAATGCAGACTCATTTAGAACTGTTATGTGTTCCTGATGAATGGAGCCTTTTATCATTATAAAATCTCTCTCTCTTTTTTGCAATCCTTTCTGGTAGTCCTTGAAGTCTACTTTGATAGTAACCACACTAGCTTTCTTATCCTTTTCACTTTCAACATGTTCTCTTTATCTGTCTTTATATATAAAGTATGTCTCTTTAAAGCAGCATAGAGTTGGGTGCTGCTTTTTACCTAGTTTGATGATCTCTGCCTTTTTAGTGTTCAGTCCAATTTAGTAACTACTGTATAGTTAGAATTAAATCTACCATCTTGCTATTTGTTTTCTATTCTGTTTATTTTTTGTTCCTTTGTTCTTCCTTCCCTGCTTTCTTTTGGATTAAATAAGTATTTTATTATTTCATTATATTTCCTTCATTAGCTCTTTATAATGTCATGGTAAAATAACGGTATGACATACTTCTGTAATTTATCTTTAGTGGTTACAATATGCATTCTTCATTTATCAAGTCTAACTATTATACCACGTCATGTATAAGAAACTGTTATACCACTTCATAATGTAAGAAACTTACCACAGTATAATTCCACTTACATCCCCTCCTATCCTTTGCGCTACTCCTGTCACATATTTACTTCTACATAGGCCAGCATAATAGATTATTTAACCCTCACAATAATGCCCTGGGTTCCAACTGTGGCTCCATAGCACCTATCTGTGTAAACTTGGACAAGTTATTTAACCTCCCAGTTTCCTCTATAAAGTGTAGATAATGATTTTACTTACCACATAGAGTTATTGTGAAAATCTGAGTGAATTCACATCATGTACTTTGGACAGTCCAAGCATTTAATAAATGTTGAACGAACGTTAGGTCCTGCTTTATAATTATCGCCGTATTGCAGATGAAGTAACAAAGCCTCAAGGGAAGTTAAATGACTTAAGATCACACAGTGAGTGACAGAAATGAAGGCTTTCAAACCAGTTCTACCTGACTCCAACCAAAGCCTTTTAACCATTCAACCAGAATTTGCTTCCTTATCTATGGAGTAAGACTGAGAACAAGCATGAGAACGAGAATTTGCTAATGGCCTTATGTCAAAGGGCTCTTGAGAGGTTTTACTGAGATAGCATAGGAACAGAGTAGTAAACACACCCGATGGTAGCTATTAATCACAAAACTGCTCCTATTTACCACACCTGGGACCCTCACCACACCTGGGACCTGCAGCCACCTGGCAAGTGGCAGAGCCAGGACTCAAACCCAGGTCTTTCCTGCCATGTCTGGTGCCTCTTCCCAACAACCAGGTTGTGTAAAAATTCTCCATAACAACATGGTAAATCAACTATACTCCAATAAAATTTTTTTTCAATAAAACTTTTTTAAAAATTAAAAAAAATATAGGCAAAGGCAAGAAAACGAATTCTCCATAGGCTCTAGTATTTACTGTAATTACTGTAATAGCTCCCACCACTGCTCACACCAATGGAGGAAACTCCTCTGACACAGGACTGGTAAAAAAAAGCCACCCAGCTCCACAGAGAGGCGGGGAGCCAGCAGATTTACTCTCCTGGTTTCTGTGGAGGTGCTGAAGGAGTGCTGGTTTGTTAGTCCTGTGTTCAGAGCCATGACAGAGCCTGTGCAAGGGCTGTCTCTAGTCTTAAAACAGCTAAGTTCTGACAACCTACTGGTGTACCTGACTGCATTCTAGGCAGGCAGAGGTGAGCTAACCCATTGTGAAATTTGTATACATCTTTATCTGGAACCCCAAGAGCAAGAATGCCTCTCCACTTCAGCCCTTCCAGCCTCAGAAGCTTCTGAACCTAAACCATTCACTGGCCTGGGAAAGGGAAGAGGAATGTCTCTTCCCTCTTACTGGGGTCATCATGCATATTTTCACTTTCTAGTTCACTAAGAAGACAGGCTTGCAAGTGATTCTGCTTCATCTCCAGGCCCTTTTGGCTAGGATTTTTTTTTTCCTAGCGATTTGTGAGTGGCAATTCCCTATGTTCTAACAAAATCGGTTAGCAAGGCAGATATCTTTCATTATGGAGAAGCGGCATCCCATTCCTACAGAAGTTAACTGGGTAGGGAACTGATAGGGACGGGGTGGGGAGGGGATTCTCTGAGCTCAGAATAGTTTGGGAAACTGACACATTAATGGGATCCCAAGTTATAGCTGTGTGCCTATAACAGCCTAGACATTTCTGGTTCCGGTTACTAATCATCATGATATTTACAGCTTCTCTGTATTTAACTTCTATCAGATAACTACAATTAGCAATGAAAATACTCATTAAAAGAGAAATCTGTAAAGTGCCTTTGGTATGGTTAGAAAAGAGAGAAACCTTTCAAAGACTTAAGGGGTTCTCAGTACTGTTTTGCTCCAGTTTTTTACAACTTTCCTATAATCTTCATTATAACCACCACGATCATATAACCTTATACTTTCATAAGATTCTGTCATTTCCAGCATTATCTCTGCTATAGTACCTTGCCAGCTTTGGGGGGCAGGTGGAGGGAGCAATTCTTACATGTCTTTTGCTTTCCCAAAGCAGGTGGTAAAACACTATAACACAACATAGGGCTTCAGTGGAGGTTGGATGGGTGAATGAGTACATTGTATCACTGAACTCTCACAACAGCCCATAAGGCTGGCAGGGCAGGTGTTATTCCCATTTTGCCGGTGAGGAAACTGATGCCCAGGGAGATAAGGGGTCACTCAGTGAGTGAGCAGTGAGTGAGTGTTAGGGTTAGAATTGGGATCTCCTTGTTCTCAATTCAGCTTTTCAGATATCGTCTCTGGGGAACATTGGCAGATACCAACTAACTTTTTTTTTTTTTTTTTTTTGGTACGCGGGTCTCTCACTGTTGTGGCCTCTCCCGTTGCGGAGCACAGGCTCCGGACGCGCAGCTCAGCGGCCATGGCTCACGGGCCCAGCCGCTCCACGGCATGTGGGATCTTCCTGGACCGGGGCACGAGCCCGCGTCCCCTGCATCGGCAGGCGGACTCTCAACCACTGTGCCACCAACTAACTTTTAATTCACACTTTAAAAAATTTTTTTGACCACGCCGGGTGGCATGTGGGATCTTAGTTCTCCAACCGAGGATTGAACCCCCGTCCCCTGCATTGGAAGTGAGGAGTCCTGTAATCACGGGACGGCCAGGGGGGTCCCCACCAACTGACTTTTAAGTTTGTATTTTCTTAGGAAGCTAATATGCCAAGCGGAGGACAAATACAAATTTAAATAGTTTTAATATGTAAAACTAGGTTTATTTTTAATAAGAAAAAAATGTTTTTAAAAAACACAAAAAAAGCATTACACAACTGCTTTTCCATGTCAAATTTTTGTTGTTGGGGTTTTTAAAAAATCTATTTGAAAATAAAGGAAGAAAAAAAGTGCATGTATTATCAAAATATCATGAGACTCTAACGCCCAGATTGGATATAGCTGAAGTCACTCTGAAGTATTAACTGGTATACATTATGCTGTATACCAAGTAAGATGCTGCCAGTAAGAGTAGCAGGGGCTGTGACAGCTGCTTCCCACCTGGTGACATGGGGGTAATTGGGAGCTGCCATATGGACAATTGGTTTCTCATGGCCAGATGTTACAAGACTTTCAGTTTGGAAACAAACCCATCAACTTTATTTTTTTTTTTAATTTATTTTTGGCTGCATTGGATCTTCGCTGCTGCGCGCGGGCTTTCTCTAGTTGCGGCAAGAGGGGGCTACTCTTCGATGTGGTGCGCAGGCTTCTCACTGTGGTGTCTTCTTTGCTGCGGAGCACGGGCTCTAGGTGTGCGGGCTTCAGTAGTTGTGGCTCGCGGGCTTAGTTGCTCCATGGCATGTGGGATCTTCCCAGACCAGGGCTCGAACCCGGGTCCCCTGCACTGGCGGGCGGATTCTAAACCACTGCGCCACCAGGGAAGCCCCACAAATCCGTCAACTTTGACAGAAGGTTTTGTTCTGTTTTTAATGCTGTGGTTGAGATTAACAAAAATTAAGAAGTCTGACAATACCAACTAAATGAAGAAGATGTGAATCAGTGGGAATTCTTCACATTACTGGTAGGAGTCTAAACTGGGACAATCATTTAGGAAAATAACTAATTATTAGGAGCATACACAAGAGATACTTTTGTAAATGAATGCCAGGATATATGTAGAAAGATGTTAGCAGCCGTGTTAATAATGGAAAAGCTCTGCAAACAACTCATCTCTCTTTCTCTCTCTCTCTCTCTCTCTCTCTATATATATATATATACACACACACACACACGATAGATAAATAATACATAGACATAGACATATACACACTAAGAGAATGAATAAATTGAGGTGTGTTCACATAATGGAATAATATACAAAAGTGAAATTGCAATAACACGGAAGAATCTTGAACACATAAAGTTCAGTGAAAAAATAAAACCCAGAAAAGCACTTAAAACATGACAGGATTTTTACAAGTTTCAAAAATAAACAACTAAACAATATATTTTTAATCAGCTTTTCTTTTCTTTGTTTCTATTCATCACCTATGTATCTATGTATCTATGTATCTATCTTTATATGGTGTGTGTGTAAACCAAGTGAATAATAAACACAAAATTAAAGACAGTGAATACTCCTGGGACGGGGCAAGCAGGGAGATGGTCTAGGGAGTAAACACACCATTTATTTAAAATGTTTTAGTTTTTGGACCAGGGGATTGTTTTATAGGTGTTCATTTCATTAAAGTAAAAGCATACATATGCTTTTATGTGTTTCAAATAACATACTAAAATAGTAAACAATAGACAAAGAGAACAAGGGATTACAGAAAGGTTATCTAACAAGGCAAATGAAATTCCAAAAAAGAAAATTCTAAGGAAACAATTTTGCTTCGGGCAATGAAAACACTCGTCAGTCGGTGTTATAAAATTACATTTTAATTTTTTTAATTAAAAAATGTTTTTTAATTTTTAAAGTGTTTTGGCTGTGCTGCGCGGCTTGTGGGAGCTTAGTTCCCTAACCAGGGATCGAATCTGTGCCCCCTGCATTGGAAGCGTGGAGTCTTAACCACTGGACCACCAGGGAATTTCCCCAAATTACATTTTTAATTCTATTAAAACTCCTGCATGATTTAAATATAATCTATAAATTTATGACAGAAATAAAGATGTATGGCAGTAATAAAGATGTATAAAATTTAGAAAACCAGTTCTGTCCTTTTCACCTCAGCCTCCAATCAATTCCTAGCGTTATTTCTTACTTGAAGCCCTAAACTCAAATGGGAATAATTTTGCCATCAGATAACACAATACCTCACATATGAACCTCAGATTCATGTTTCTTGGCATGCTACTTTGGAAAAATATAAAAGCAGACCCACCTGGTTTTAAATACATTTGGTAAGGCATCTTATTTTGTTTAATGAGAAACCAAAGAGCTCAGTTATTTTCCTTTTGCGTTCGTGGTGTGAATTCCCAAGGTTTCTGTGGAAAAGAGGAAGTTAAGATTCAGATTCTAGTTGTCAGATCTGCAGTACTAGATGCTGCTGTGCCAGAATGTTCATGAATTTGAGAGGATCATTATCAGTTGAGGTCCAAGTGAGAGTCTCCAGGAACTTGGAAAAGGGAAAATCTTGCGCCCATTAGGTGAAACAGCAAGAAGAATAAAACCAACCTCAAAGTCTCCTGAAAGAGAAGGGCAAGGAGGAATATCCAAAAGGAGAATGGGTCATTCAGACGGGAGGGCTGCTACCGAAGGAACAGCCTATTCTAGAACAATCCAAAACGTATCCAGAAGGAGAAGTAATCCGCTTCTGGGCAAAAGAATCGATATTGTGGTGATAGATGCAGGGCGTGGTAGCACATGAGTATTAGAATACTGCAGGAATCTCTACGACCATCTTTATCGTGAGTGCAGAGCCAGATTAAGGGTGGGCCAGGCAGGCAGGATCCAACAACGACAACCTACAATATCTAAATCTAAAATAAGACCACAATAATACAGAGGTAAGGGAAATGTTTTCGGTTTTGTTTGTTTTTCTGGTTTTCAGCAAAATCTTTTATTTACCTCCTGTTCCCCGACTACGTCACATGAACACAGGTAGCCAGGTACCTTTGTAAACGTAGAGCACTCAGTATGAATAGAAATCATGCACCTCAGTGATTTTTTAACAAGAAACTTAATGAGTAAAAAGACTTCAGGTGTGTTTGAAATGTCTGCCCTTTACTGTATTCCAATCACTGAATATTATCTGTGTCGAAATTTTACTCAAATGTAGACACGTTTTTTGTTTCTTTGTTTTTGGCCTCGCTGCGCAGCTTGCAGGATCTCAGTTCCTCAACCAGAGATTGAACCCGGGCCCCCAGCAGTGAAAGCACAGAGTCCTAACCACTGGACCACCAGGGAACTCCCTAGACACTTTTTCTTTGCACACTTGCTAGTAACTACCTAGTGTGTTTCAGATCGTGTTTACTTCTGACAGTTGTTCTTCCCAGAAGCTGCTGGTCTTCTTGAGGACAGGATTGTAAGTAGTTGGGAAAGAAGGTTTAATAAACTGTGGGCTAGAGGTGAGAAGTGAGACCTCTGAGACACTCCCTCTTGTATCCATGGTGGTCTCAGAGCTGCCTTGATTTATTCCTTCAAATAGATGCTGTTCTAGATGCCAGGATATATCAGTGGACAAAGCAAAGATTCCTGTCTTTGTAGAATTTCTGCATGAGGAGACAGATAATAAACATGGGCATGATGACTAAGTAAATTTCATAGCATAGTAGACAATAAGTAGTTTATGAAAAAAGGAAAGCTGAGTAGAGTAAGGAGAAGCAGGAAGGGGAGAGGTTCCCCTTTTAAATAGGCTCATCAGCCATGCCATATTACGATGGTAGCATTTGTGTCAAGACTGGAAGGAGGTGAGGAAGTGAACCGCTCAGCAGCCAGTGAGACAGCAGGTCAAGGGCTGAAAGACAGGTTAGGACCAAGGGCTTCTTGAAGGAGGGAGAGTCACACTTAATTACTGGGATTATATTGGTTGCTTGGGGACACTGAAGTCATCTTTATTCCACCTTTCTTGGACTCAGAACTCACTTCCAAATGTCACATTACTATTTCAGGCATATCGATTTGAGTGCGCACAAAATTGATATGCCTACTCAGGCTGCCCTCTTGTTTCTCTCTCTTCTGATGCCATTAAACATTCAGAGTGGCTTGCTGTGGTGGCGGAGGCATACGTTTTCCCTCTAGCTTTGAACTGAGAGCTCATAAGCTTCTACACTGCAATTAAGTCAAAATTGGAAGTGAAATTACACCGCTTGGAATTTTAGCCCAGTTTGTAGCTATCATTTTAATCCCCGAAATTGGATTTAAGGAATCTAAGTTGCAAATGCCCTGTGGCACTTTTAGATAGAAGATAACACAATGGCTTCTACATGGTTACTTCTACAGTGTTTCAAATATCATGCCCACAGGTATTAAAAAATCATTAAGCCCCTAAGGAGATTAGGCAATTTGAAGGGAAATAAGTAGTAACAACAGAAAATAGAGGTAGCCACACCCCGGGGCTTCTGATATTGGGATTGTCAGCCACAGGCTTTAAAATAATTATGTTTGATAGTGTTTAAGGAGATAGAACACAAGATTGAAAATCTCAGCAGAGAACTGGAAATTATTATTTTTGTTAATAGCAGACGTTAGGGGCATGACAGATGTGAAGAAAAACCAAATAGAAATTCTAGAACTGAAAAATGCAATAACCTAAAATAAGAACTCAGTACATTCATTCATGTCTTCTATATTCTATAAAATACAACAAACCAAAATAATTTTGTTGACCTTTTCAAAAAAGTTTGACTTTGTTGATTCTATTGTATGCTTCTTTTCTTCTATTCATCCTCACCTTTACTATCTCCTTCCTTTCATTCTCTTTGGATTTATTCCATGTTCCTTTTCTAATCTCTTATTTGAGATACATGTCTTTAATGTTTGTTTGTTTGTGTTTGTTTTTAACTAATGTGAGCATATAAGGCTAAAAGTAGCATTTTTGCTCTATCCCACAAGTATTATTTTTTCTTTTTTTCTTTTGTTTTTGTTTCATTTTTTTCTATTCTACAAGTTTTGATGCAGAGGGCTTTTACTATCATTCTGTTCCAATTATTTATTAACTTTTCATTATTATTTCTTTTTTACCCTGGAGTTAATGTTTTTGATTTCTAAATACAATATCTCAAGGGCTTTTAATTTTTTTAAAAAATAAATTTATTTATTTTTGGCTGTGTTGGGTCTTCGTTGCTGCACGTGGCCTTTCTCTAGTTGCAGTGAATGGGGGCTACTCTTTGTTGTGGTCCGCTGGCTTCTCATTGTGGTGGCTTTTCTTGTTGCAGAGCATGGACTTAGGCACATGGGCTTCAGTAATTGTGGCACATGGGCTCAGTAGTTGCAGCACGTGGACTTAGTTGCTCCACGGCATGTGGGATCTTCCCAGACTGGGGGTCAAACCCACGTTCCCTGCATTGGCAGGTGGATTGTTAAACACTGCGCTACCAGGGAAGTCCTTTTAATATGTTTTTTGTTATTAATTTTTAACCCTGGGACCATGTTCTCTAATCATTCACTATTGAGTTAAAAATTAGTAACAAAAACAGAACCCAACAAACTTTCTCTGTAAAAGGCCAGGTAGTAAATATTTTAGGCTTTGCAAAACAATGTATAGTTTCTGTAGCATACTCTTTTTTTTTTTTTTTGGCCACACTGAGCGGCTTGTGGGAATCTTAGTTCCCTGACCAAGGATCTAACCCCGGGCCTAACCACTGGATCACCAGGGAATTCCCTTCTGTGGTATATTTTTTAATGGAATGTTATGTACCCATTACAATGACTCATTTTTTAAATACCAATATGGAACTCTAAGCTACATTATAAAATAAGAAATGCAAGATGCTAGTGTATATATGATAATTCAATTTATATTTTAAAGGATATATTAAATATTATACGTACTTACATATGCATGGAATATCCTAGAAGGATACATAGAAAATTGTTAAACATGAGCATCTCTGGGGAAAACTAGGGTTTGGCTACCAAAGATGGGAGACTTACTTTTCACTATATACTTTTTGGTATTCTGAATTTCCTTTTTACAATTTGTATTACCTAGTTAAAAAAGTATAAAACCTTTTAAAAATTATAGGCTGGTATTTTATCATACAACACTTTTTTTTTTTTTTGCGGTACTTTGGCCTCTGATCATTGTGGCCTCTCCCGTTGCAGAGCACAGGCTCTGGACGCGCAGGCTCAGTGGCCATGGCTCACGGGCCTAGCCGCTCCGCGGCATGTGGGATCTTCCCGGACCGGGGCACGAACCCGCGTCCCCTGCATCGGCAGGCGGACTCTCAACCACTGCGCCACCAGGGAAGCCCCTAGAACTTGAACTTTTAATATAGCAACTAGGATTGCTATTGTTCTTAGTTCATAGTTCAAGGTAGCCAGCTTTATTTATTTTTGCTCCTACATGCTATAGACTAGAAATATATTACCAGAAGGAAAAAAGAAAATTGTGTGTCAAAGTGGTTTAGAAACCAAAAGTCAGAATTTAATCTCTAAATTAAGCTGAATATTGGGGAGGTATACACTCAGAAATTAAATTGTGAAAACATTAAAACACACACACGGGGCTTCCCTGGTGGCGCAGTGGTTGAGAGTCTGCCTGCTGATCCAGGGGACACGGGTTCGTGCCCTGGTCTGGGAAGATCCCAGAGCGGCTGGGCCCGTAAGCCATGGCCGCTGAGCCTGCGCGTCCGGAGCCTGTGCCCCGCAACAGGAGAGGCCACAACAGTGAAAGGCCCACGAACCGGAAAACACACACACACACACACACACACACACACACACGATATTGACAATACTGATAAAATACGATAAATATGATAAAAATTGCCTATACTGATAAAAAAAGTTTTTTAGCCATTCTTAATAATTTCTCCTTATTTATTGTTCTATCCCTGTTATAGACAGCATCTTCAAACATTTCCTAAAGTTTATCACAAGTTAAATATTACATTGACATTTTTAATATTAGTCTTCCTGTTCCACCATTATAATACTTTTGAAAATCTTCAATATTTTTATTTCACTTTTTCAATCATTTTCACACATCCCAATAACTTCTTTCTTAATTTCAGTCATCACTGGTTCCGTTTCTTTTATTATTTTTTTTCAGATCAAGATCTGTAATTCTTTTGCATCTGTGATTCAATGCCCATCCTACCATAAAAGGCCTCTTTAACTGTTCACTTCTGTGTTATATTCAGTTTAGTTTTTTTAAAAAAATCAGTGTTATTGAGGTACACTAAAAGATAAACTGAGGCACATTAAAATTTACAAGAGTTTATTTGAGCAAACATCAATTTCCAACACGAAAGTGGTTAGAAAATTGTTAGGAGCACCCTACCAACAGGAGCTAAGAGAAAGGCTCTTGTGGAGCAGACAAGGAAGCAAAGCAAGGAAGTTATTTGATTGGCTATACCTTAAGCATTTGCTTGTTTTGGGGAAGGCTAGTTGCCTGTTTGTGATTGGTTGTTCTTAAATCTTGTCTTCTTGGATATGAGAGCATTTCCAACTGATTCTGGCTTAAGTTTTGGTTTGCTTATGGAGGCTACCAAGGCATTAGAGCCACCTCAGCATAAAATAATCTTTTTGTTTAGCTACTTTAACAGATATAATTTACGGTCAATAAAATTTACCCATTTCAATATATAGCTCTATTTAATATTGTACTAGAAGTCCTAACAATTGTAATAAGGCAAGAAAGAGGAATAAAAAAATGTATAGACTGAAAAGGAAGAAGTAAAATTGTCTTTATTTCAAGATGATATGATCAGGGAATTCCCTGGCAGTCCAGTGGTTAGGACTACTAGGTTAGCTTTTACTGCCTAGGGCCTGGGTTCAGTCCCTGGTCAGGGAACTAAGATCCCACAAGCCGTGCATCTCGGCCAAAAAAAAATGAAGATGGTATGATCAGCTATTTATACAATTCTAAGAAATCCACTAAAAAACTGCTGGTACTAGGAAATGAATTTAGCAAGGCTACAGAATATGAGATTAATATACAAAAATCAATTGTATTTCTATATATTGACAAGAAACTATTGGACATTAAAATTTTTTAAATATCATTTATAGGGACTTCCCTGGTGGCGCAGCAGTTAAGATTCCGCCTGCCAGTGCAGGGGACACAGGTTCAATCCCTGGTCCGGGAAGATCCCACATGCCATGGAGCAACTAAGCCCGTGCACCACAACTACTGACCTGTGCTCTAGAGCCTTGCTCCACAACAAGAGAAGCTACTGCAATGAGAACACCACAACAAAGAGTAGTCCCTGCTCTCCTCAACTAGAGAAAGCTCGTGCGCAGCAACAAAGACCCAACGCAGCCAAAGTAAATAAATAAATAGATTTATAATAAAAAATATATCATTTATAATAGCATTTTAAAAACATAAAATACTTAAGGGTAAATATGTGTAAGACCTGAATACTGAAGACATTCTTGAGAGAAATTAAAGAGGACCTAAATAAGTGGAGAGTTATACAACGTTCATTGATTAGAAGACAATATTGTTAAGGTATCAAATCTCTCAAATTTAGAGTCTAGACAATGCTAATCAAAATTTCAGTACATGACTTGTAGAAATTGACAAGCTGATTATAAAACTTATATGGAAGTCCAAAAAATCTAAAAGAAAACAATTTTTCAACAGAAGAACTTTTGTTAGAGGCATCATAAAGCTACAGTAATCAATATCATAGTGTGATATTGGCATAAGAATAGGCACAGATCAATGGAACAGAATAGAGAGTCCAAAAACAGACTTACACTTGTATGGTTGATTATTTCTTTATAAATGAAGCTGGGGGCTTCCCTGGTGGCGCAGTGGTTGAGAGTCCGCCTGCTGATGCAGGGACACGGGTTCGTGTCCCGATCCGCGAAGATCCCACATGTCGCAGAGCGGCTGGGCCCGTAAGCCATGGCCGCTGAGCCTGCGCGTCCGGAGCCTTAAAAAAAAAATAAAAAATAAAAATGAAGCTGGAATAATTTGATATCCAGATGGGAAAAAAGTGAACCCTTATCTTTACCTCATAACATATACAGAAATTAGTTGATTAGTTGATTCAAAGATTTGAAGAGGTAAAACTATAAAACTTCAATAAGAAAGCATAAAAGAAAAATTTAATGCCCTTGTGTTAGGCAAAACAAAAAAAAATTTTTTTTGGTTGTGCCGTGTGGCATGCGGGATCTTCCCTAACCAGGGATCAAACCCACACCCCCTGCAGTGGAAGCACGGAGTCTTAACCACTGAACCACCAGGGAAGTCCAAAAATTTCTAAAATAGGACACAAAACACACAAAACCTAAAAGAATAAGAATTGATAAATTGAACTTCATCAAAATTTAAACCTTGGCTCTTCAATACCCATGAATAAAATTAAAAGCCAAGCCACAAACTGGGAGAATACATATGCAAAACTTATTTCTGATAAAAGTCTTATAGCTAGAACATTAAAAAATTCTAAAACTCAATAATAAGACTAAAACCCAAGTTTAAAAAGGGGACAAAATAAAATAAAAAAGAGGACGAAATTTTTGAACATACATTTCACTAAAGAAAATATATGAACGATAAACATGAAATGATGCTCATCAGCATCCTTGTCGTTGGAGAAATGCAAATTGAAAACCACAATGAGCTACATCTACACGTATACTAGAATAGCTATAATTAAAAAGATTGAAAATTACCAAATGTTAGCAAGGATGTGCAGCAATCGGAACTCTCATACATTGCTGGTGGGAATGTAAAATGGTATAGCCATTTGGAAAGTAATTTGTTAGTTTCTTATAAAGTTGAACATGCACCTCCTGTTATGACCCAACCATTCCACTCCTAGATATTTGCCTGAGAGAAATGAAAACATGTTCACACAAACACTTGTATGAAAATGATCATCACAGCTTTATTCATAATAGCTCCAAATTGGAAATAATCCAAATTTCTGTCACTCATGAATGAATAAACAAATTGCTGTAGAGCCATCCAATGGAATTTTACTCAGGAGAAAAAGGAACAAATTATTGATACACACACGTTCAACATGGATAAATCTCAAAAGCTTTATGCTAAGTGAAAGAATCCAGACACAAAAGACTACTTTAAGATTCAATTTATATGAAATTCCAGAACAGGCAAAACGGTAGTGTCAGAGTCCAGATCAACAACTGTCTAGGGTTGGGGAGACTGGGAGAAGGGACTGGCTGCAAAGGAGCACAAGGAAAATTTGAGGAGAGGGGGGTTATGGAAATGTTCTATATTGTGATTGTGGTGATGGTTACATAACTGTATACATTTGAACCAATAATAATCAGAAGATATAATGAACAACTTTATGTCCATACTTTAAAATTTATATGAAATGGGCAAATTCTTTGAAAAACACAACTTACTGAGGTGACATCAATAGGAGGGTTTTTCTAAACTAAGTACATTTGTGAAAAAGAAGTTAATGCTGGCAAATAAACCAGCATCATCCATGTCAGAAGTGTGAAGAGGGTACAATTAGGACTTTTTTTTGTTGTTGCTGTTTTGTTTGTTTTGTTTTGAGTTAATATGTTGAAACCATATTTATCCCTCCATTTTTTTTCATTTTTTGTTTTTTTGGCCACACCGCACAGCTTGTGGGATCTCAGTTCCCTGACCAGGGATTGAACCCAGGCCATGGCAGTGAAAGTGCCGTATCCTAACCACTAGACCACTAGGGAACTCCCTATCCCTCCATTTTCTTAGGAACTTTATCAATGAATACTATATCGCTTTCAGAAAAAATTCAGCTATATTTCTATATTTGTTTACCAGAAACCTGGAGACATATATTGTTCAAATTAATTATAAAAGCCCCACAAAATTAATTATAAAAGCACAAAAGAAAAACAAATGATTAAATATATTAAGGACATATATAACTCAGTATGAAAATAAGTATATACCCAAGATATTAAAAAATTATGATAGAAAGAACAGTCTCAACGAATTTTTTCTTTCATCCTGTTTTTGCAATTCCCAGTTTGGCTTTGGTAGAAAATCAAATCTTACTTAATATGTCTTTATGAACATCTGGAAGTGGGTAAGAGAGAAAGACAGGTCTCTGGACTGAATTTTTGGTTCCTTTAAACAGAAAACTATTAAAGACATTATACCCCCCCTATTTTTCTTACGCTTAAAAAAAGATAAAGCTAAAATTGAATCTGTGAATTATTGACCTTGCTTCTGTGTATCTGCACTCATTCAAACTCATTAACATACTATATTTCCTCCTGTAAGTCTTCTCATCTATTTTTGCTCTTTCTTTTTTCTCAACTTAAGAAATCAAGAAAAATCGTTAAGAGCTCAGACTCTTTTTTTTTTTTAATTTTATTTATTTTTGGCTGCATTGGGTCTTTGTTGCTCCACGTGGGCTTTCTCTAGTTGTGGTGAGCGGGAGCTACTCTTCGTTGAGGTGCACGTGCTTCTCATTGCGGTGGCTTCTCTTGTTGCAGAGCACGGGCTCTAGGCGCACGGGCTTCAGTAGTTGTGGCACGCAGGCTCAGTTGTTGTGGCTTGCAGGCTCTAGAGCACAGGCTCAGTAGTTATGGCACATGGGCTTAGTTGCTCCGTGGCCTGTGGGATCTTTGCAGACCAGGGCTTGAACCCGTGTCCCCTGCATTGGCAGGCAGATTCTCATCCACTGAGCCACCAGGGAAGTCCAGAGCTCAGACTCTTAAGGTTGGGGACAGACTCCTTGGGTTGAAATCCTCGCTCTGCCATTTTCCAAAGTCAATTTTTCCTATGCCTAATATGAATAACAATAACTGACAACATCACTGACATTATTTATTATATGGCCCAGAGGGGTTAAGTAACTTGGCCAAGGTCACATAGCACTATCTACCTGGAAAAAGCCTCACCTCTATGGAAATACTTTGCAGAGGCAAATTAATCCAGACCCTCCCATTCAAATCCGGGAAAGCAAAACTACATTCAACCCACCAGTGTTGATTGCACGTGTAGAAACAGGACAAGACTTCTGCCCTTTGGACCTTGATAGTCTCAAGAGGAGGTGAATGAGGAAACAGTCCAACTAGTTACGCATGAGAAATGACATGGGAAAAAAGTTCGGGGAGCTTAGTTTTAAGCATGGATGTGGGGTGAGGGCCTGGAGTGAATCAGGAAAAGCCACAAAGAGGAGGAATATTGGAAAGGGAGCCTTAAAACACACTCTTCAGAATCATCTTGAACCAATGGACTCTGCCAACGTCTGCTAACACAATTTTTGTAGTAGCCCTTCCAAAGTGGATTGGCAAAGCTAGTCTGGTGTACATAGGGTGACCACCTGTCCCTGTTTGCCTGGGACTGAAGCATCTCCCAGGATGTGGGACTTTCAGTTTTGAAACTGAAGAGTCAAAGCAACCCTGGGCAAACTGGAAGAGTTAGTCGCTGCTGCAGAAGTAAACTATAACAATGCTTGCTAACATCTGTTGATTACCTGTAATGCGTTAAATGCACACTGTTCTAGGAATTTTCCACATGTTTGCTCATTTAATTCTCCCAATAACCTCACCCCCATTTGAATACTATCACTAGCTCCATTATGCAATGAAGGAAATCAAGGCACACAAATTCTCAAGGTCATGCTTCCGGGAAGCGTTGGGACCAAACCCAGACATTGTCCTGCTAGGGTTGACCTTTTTCACTATTGTTCTATCCTGGGCAAACATCAAAATAGCCAGCTGCTGAGGATCTTGGATCCCCCAGGAAAATGGGAAGGGTCAGACCTGAGAACCAAAGCATTAAAAATGTCTTTTAGTTTGATCCCAGCATCTCTAGACTCCCAAATCCATGACTCTCTAGGGCAAAATTCCTCCTGCATTGGATGAAGTTCTAGGTCCTTAGGACAGTTTGCAATGGGTTCTTACTTGTTCCCAGGCAACTATGGTTTAAATGGGACTCAATCTCAACACTGCTTAGCTAATATTTTTGTCTCTTTTAAAAAATAATTATCATTAGTTGAGACTGTACTATGCACCTGGCATTGTTCTGAACGCCTTGCCTATATTAAATCATTTAATCCTTATTTCTTGTATTAGTCATATACATGCCTGCAGAAGAAGAGAAATTTGAAAGTTAGCTTTTCATCTTCTTTCAAAATTGGTGATGGCTAGTTGGATAAAATAAGTCCATGGGGAATGGAACATATATTGATGCTTCAATGAGTATTTCTCCTAGTATATAACTGATTTTGTTTTCTCAGAACTAATCTCTGCTTTTGCAATATTCTGATTTACAACCTATTTTTGTCCCTTTTAAACACAACTTCATTCTCCCAGTCAAAGGTCTTCTATGGAAGTGTTCTTGGTGATTTAGAAACTCGTGATCTTGGTGTAAAGGAGCTTTGGAAACGTTGTTGATTGCTTGCTTGTTCTTAAAGTTTTTATCAGGCAGTTTATATGCCCTCCATGCTTTAGGGGAGAATGAGAAACCACCAGCATCTGTGGTCTTTGTTGAAAGATTGACTTAGAGCACTAATGCTTTGAGGGAGAATGGATTTGAATGGAAGGGGCATTTTTTCCTAATTCTCACCCATCCACCAGATCCTTGGATATCTGTTGCCAGAATGCCCTTACTTTCAAATGGGATTTCCATTTCTCCTCGATTTTTACGTTGCCATAGGACAAACAGTCATAAGAATTCATGTCCCCTGCCAACCACCCCACTCAGAAACTTCATTATTTTCCTCCTTCAAAACTTCTAAGGATGGAGAAACCATAACTTTCCTTTGAAAATCAAGCCCAGTGAATCAAAAACCTTTATGTTAAGGGAAGGCAATCACAGCTTGGATTCTCCCAGTCAACCTCATCAACAGTAAATTATATCTATAGCATTCTGTACACATCCTTGCCGAAAATGTACTGTCCTGTGTCCAGAGCAGTGCCTGGCACCAACCAATAAATGCTTCTTTTTGAAACCTTTGTATTTTAAAATAATTTTAAACTTTAAAGAGCTTCAAGAACAGTACAGCTTCAGCAATTGTTAATGATTTGCTACATTTGCTTATCTCACTTTCTATTTTTTATCCATACATAAATTTTTAATGAATCAACAAACATCATGCTCCTTTATGTCTAAATAGTTCAGTATCTATGTCCTTTAAACAAGGACATTCTCTGATATAGCTGTGAAATAACACAAAACATATATTGGTCTCTGCCCTCAGTTCCTGATACAGAGCTACTGAAACCTTTGTAAATTCCTAAGTGATAAGACAGAGCACTAGGCACATCTTTTGTTCTATTGAGGTGACTCTGGGTGGGCTCCTGGACGGCTCCTAGAGGCAGGCTGGTCACGAGAAAGTCCAAGCCACGATTAGAAGCTTGGAATTTTCAGCCGCACTCTCCATCCTGCAGAAAGAGGAGAGGGATTAGAAATGAAGTTAATAATTGATCATGCCTTCGGGAGGAAGCCTCCATAAAATCCCAATAGCGGGACTTCCCTGGTGGTCCAGTGGTTAAGAATCCACCTTCCAAGGCAGGGTATGCAGGTTCGATCCCTGGGTGACCTAAGATCCCACATGCCGCAGGGCAACTAAGTCCATGTGCTGCAACTACTGAGCCGTGCCACAGCTAGAGGGAAGCCTGCACACCACAATGAAAGATCCCATGTGCTGCAGCTAAGACCCAACACAGACAAAAATAAAGTAAATATTTTTTTAAAAGTTAAAAAAAAATCCCAATAGTGTGGGGTTTGGAGAGCTTCCATGTAGGTGAACTCATCCACACTGGGAGGGTGACGCACCCCAACTCCATGGGGCCAGTAGCTCCCGCACTCAGGATCCTCCCGGACCTTGTTCTATGTTCTTCATTTGGCTGTTCATCTGTATCCATTATCATATCGTTTAATAAACTAATAAACACAAGTAAGTGTTTCCCTGAGTTCTATGAGCCACTCTTGTAAATTAATTGAACCCAAGGAGGGGGTCATTGGAACCTCCCATCTACAGCCAGTTGGTCAGAAGCACAGGTGATAAGCTGGGCTTGCAACTGGTGTCTCAAGTGAGTATGTCAGGTCAGGGCGTGGGGGGCAGTCTTGTGGAACTGAGCCCTTAACCTGTGGAATCTGATGTTATCTCCAGATAAACAGTTTCAGAATTGAGTTAAATTACTGGACACCCGGCTGGTGTCACAGAGAATTGCTTGGTGTGGGGGGAAAAAATCTCTTGGTGACCAGAAGCATCAGAAGTGAAGTGTTTTGCGTGAGTAGTAAAGGAGACTCACAGGGAAGAAACACACAGATGGAAAACTGAGTTTTTTCCTTTTTAATAACCATGGTGTAATTATAAGGTTTGGGAAATGTATTTTAGTTATAATACTCACCTAACATATTGTTTATATTTGAATTTCATCAATTGCCCCCAGAATATCCTTTATAGCAATTTTGACCCCTCTTCCAGGATCCAATTCAAGATCACACTTTGTGGCTGTTCTCTTTAGTCCCCTGTTAACTTAAAACAATAAACCGGCCAGTTATTTTACCAGCAAAATGAGTTTATTCAGGAGCAACAAGGAATTGCAATTCTGGACATGCATCTGTGGTGAACCCACATACAAGTTCGGTAAAGCAAAGAAGGGGAAACTATTTTGTAGAGGAGAAGGGAAAGTTGGGAGGGACTTTTATAAACAAAATGTTCACTGGAAGAAACTGGGAGTTAGAAGTATAGTGGCTTTTCATTGGCTGAGTTATGATAGTCTCTCATTGGCTGAGCTCTTGCCAGACAATGACAAAATCTTTCTTCCTTCTGCTGGTGGCAGTAAAGTAGTCACTTCCTAACAGAGATGTAAGTTGTGTCTCTTCCTGGTGGAATCTGTATTGACGTGGGGTGGTACATGCAAGAGACGTCCCCCTTCTGGTCGCCTGACTCCATTTTAGTGAGCTTTCTCTTTAGTTTTCATAGCTTTTATTAATTTATTTAATTAATTTATTTATTTGGCTGCATTGGGTCTTCGTTGCTGTGTGTAGGCTTTCTCTAGCTGTGGCGAGCCCCCCGGGGGCTACTCTTAGGTGCAGTGCACACGTTTCTCATTGCGGTGGCTTCTCTCGTTGCGGAGCATGGGCTCTAGGCACGTAGTTGTGGTACGCAGGCTCAGAAGTTGTGGCTTGCGGGCTCTAGAGCACAGGCTCAGTAGTTGTGGCGCATGGGCTTAGTTGCTCCGCGGCATGTGGGATCTTCCTGGAGCAGGGCTCGAACCTGTGTCCCCTGCATTGGCAGGTGGATTCTTAACCACTGTGCCACCAGGGAAGTCCCCTTTCATAGCTTTTAAATCTGCAGAAATTCCTCAGCTTTTCTTTGTCCTTCATGGCATTGACATTTTGAAGGCCAATTGTTTCATAGGCTGTCCCTTCATTTGGTTTCCTCACAATTAGATTCAGATCATGCACTTTGGGCAGAAATGCTACACGTATTGTGTTCTCAGTGTGTCCTATCAGGATGCAAATGACCTCAGTTTTCTCCACTATTGGCAATATTAACAATACATGCTTCTTGAACTGAGTAGGTAAATTAAGGACACATAATCATATACATGGATTTTATAATTCTTTCTTATCCTCCATTTGAATTATTAAAAACCAATCTGTTCTTCAAAATCTTACTCTGATGAATCCCACAGGTGGGATTTAGTCAGAATGGCTGAGAGCACAGGCTTCAGTACCTGACACATTGGTTCAAATCCCTGATTCCACTTAGCAATTGTGACCTTGAACAAATTGACCCCTTAGTTTCCTCATTTGGAAACTGATCATAATGAGAGTGTCTGCAGTTTGTTCGTCTGTAATGAGGATTCAAGGAAGCAGTAAATGTAATAAAGCACTTAGCTCTTGGCTGGGCACAAAATAAGTGCTCAAAAAAATTAGTGCTGTTAGTATTATAATTAACCCATACAATGGCAAGCAGAGACAGCCGGTTCTCCCTAAAAACTTCTTGACTTCTTTTGCCATTGGGAACGGGCCATGGGATCAATTCTGGCCACAGGACTGTAGGTGCAAGTGCCATGTGCCACTTCTGGGCTGAGGACCTTACAAGCTGGTGCTCTTCCCCTGCCACGGTGACCTTGAAGGCTGCATGTTCCAGATGGAGTAGCTACAAGGTGGAGATAGGCTGCCTATTTAAACTGGTGTGGGAAAAAAATCTCTTGGTGACCAGAAGTGTCCTAAGTGTTCGGTGTGAATAGTAAAGGAGACTCACAGGGGAGAAACACATAGGTGGAAAACTGAATATAAATAAATAAGAAGTAAACCTTTTTGTCTTAAGCCATGGATATTATATTTTACTGTAGTAGCATCTAACATTTCCTTGATTAATTTAAGTAGCATGTGCACATAATGTGTAAACAACGATTTGATAATTATGCAAAAGACTAAAGTATACTGTTGATTCTATCCTTAATGACAGTTAACTCTGTGTTTTTACTGACACTTATTCAACAAATATTTCTTGAGCACTAACTGCACGCCTGATTGTCCTGGCAAGTGGCAGGAAACCCAGGCAGAGTTCCTGTAATCATGAGGGTAATAGTCTAGTCAGGGAGACAGGCCTTAATCAAACAATGGCATAGGCAAATGCAGAAGTGTAACCAGTCTTAGGCTATGAAGAAGGGAGAGGACCACCGTGCTATGAGAGGCTGAAAGTGAGAAATAGATCTACCACTAGCAATGGGATCTTGGAACACTTGGCTTAATAGCCTAGTAGTTTCCCTGTAAAATGGGTACATTGGCCTAGCTGGTCCTGAAGGTCCCTTCCAGCTCGCATAGTCTATATTTTTGTGTGGATTCCTCTTTTTTCCTTGTTTGTGTGAGCATTTTTTAATTGAAAAAAAAAATGAATTTAGCAGAAACACTGGCTAGCACATGAGGCAATGTGACTCCTTTTCTTACTGCTAATGTAAATCCAGTAGTGTTAGGCACCCTCCCTCAATGTTTTTGCTGAAACTTTGGAATAATGCTTACTAATCATCTTCAGGGGAACTTTGTGAGCTATGAGTAAGCAAGTTTCATTGAGTGACAAAGGCAGGAGTCTTACATCCATTTAGCAAAGATGACCCTCTCCGAGGGTAGAATTTGAAAAGCCCCTGAAGAAATCTGAGGGTGGGGGAAATATTTCCCCCTCTAGCTCCCTGAATTCCCATATTATTTGTAACTTCAGAAAATCCTAGAACAACAATGAAAGTTTTTACTTGGGAACAACACTGTTCTTTTTTTCTGATGCTTCAGTGTGAATGTCTTATGGTAGCTGGAAGTCACTGAGGGATAAGGAAGGGGAAGAACTCAGAAAGATCTGGAGCTTGAGGGACTTGGCCAGAAAACGCAGATATGAGTCTGTGTGCAGAGGTCTTGTGCTCTAGGAAGGCCCTGGCTGCCAGGCTGAAGAGACCACCCACAATGAAGGATCCAGGGATAACAACTCTACCTCACAATGTTGCCAAGGACCAACAATGAGTACCTGGCATGTTTATTACCAAATAAGTTCACTACCTTGTACCAAGCACCATAATAATGTGAAATAGTGGTCTTATATAATCTAAAGAAAGAAACAAAGTACTTTAAGTCAGAAAAATAAGGGGTATGATTTTTCCCCCCTGTAATGACTGGAGGTCTTTGCTATGAGTTTCATAACACTTGTATACCCTAGATAGGTGTCAAAGAGGCAAACGACAAAAAAATTAGCACAAGCTTCAATTCATGTGACTTTGATTCCCACGTTGATGCCAGCGAAAAAGCCAATACATAACTGCAAAATAACTTTAAGAAAAATTACATGACTAAGCAAAGCTGGTATTAAAAGGCCAGTTCTTCTTTTTGTAAAGGACTCGAAACTTGCTAACATAATAGGAGCAGTTTTCTCATGCCCATAGAACCATTTTCACATCCCACATCTTGCCAGTTTGGTATTTCCTTCCTTTATTGCTTAAAAGATTGTCAGACATTTTGAAAGGAGAGAAGTCAATTAAAATGCATTTAGACGGTTCTTTAAAAATGCTGATAGGACAAGGCAAATTTAAGATATCAGAAACAATAAAATATGAGGGTTTTTTTTTTTGAGAAGGCAAGGACTTTTAATGTTCTGTATCCTTGAGGGAAAATGCTATATTTTGTTAAAAGTAAATATGTTGTTTTCATTCATTCAAGCAAAGTAATTTACTTTACTTCATATTATTGTTGAGTTGTCTCAAACATTATGTCCACATATAGCTTGTAAGTAACTCTTCCAGGAAAAAAGAAAAAAAAACCCATATTTCTCCATGATAATACACATATCTAGGATTCTGAGGGGACTTTGGGGACCCAGTGATTTTCACAGCTTTTTCTTTTTTAATCAGTGTAACTAGTTTCTATGTTAAGACTCTCATGAGGAATGTCAATATATAAAACACATGAAAGTCGCCCTGGTGGGAGAGGGGATTGAGGACCCCAACCCAAACTCAATCCAGTATTCATTTCAAATAAACTTTGCTTCACTACTTTATCACCAGAGTCCATCAAAGTATCTGGCAGAAAGATTTGTTGAAGAAATCTATTATGCTGCCTCAGTCAATAGAGATCATCACTTATAATACATATTAGAACATTTATAAGAATAAATAAAACCTAAGTATCCATCAACAAATAAATGGATAAAAAAGCTGTGGTATACATAAATACAACGGAATACTACTCAGCCATAAAAAAGATGGAGTTTTGTCACTTGCAGCAACATGGATGGATTGGAGGGCATTATGCTAAGTGAAATAAGTCAGACAGAGAAAGACAAATACTGTATCACTTATATCACTTATATGTGGAATCTAAAAAATACAATAAACTAGTGAATATAACAAAAAAGCAGACTCACAGATACAGAGAACAAAGTAGTGGTTTCCAGTGGGGAGAGGGAAGAGGGGAGGGGCAACATAGGGCTAGGGGCTTAAGAGATATAAACTATTAGGTATAAAATAAGCTACAAGGATATACTGTACAACACAGGACATATAGCCAATATTTTATAACTATAGATGGAGCATAACCTTTAAAAATTGTGAATCACTATATTGGACACCTGTAGTTTATATAAATTGTACACCAAGTATACGTCACTAAAAGAAAAAATAAATTAAAAAATAGTGTAATAATGGAAACTATTTAGTGTATTATTTTCAATAATAGTAATTGGCCAGGTAACAGCCTTAAGACACATTTTAGTACTTGGCAAAGCAAAGTGAATTTGTTTTCATTTGAGAAGTATATTTTGAGTTGGAGGGACAGAAGACTTTAATATCAATTAATATCAGTCCCGTTTGAACATCCCAGACCCGCTTCTTTCCATCTGTGGTACTTAACCTCACTTTCCTCAGCTGTAAAGGAGAACAATAACATCAATTTTGATGTCCATTAATAAAACCCCCTTTTTTCCATGCATACCAATAGGGTTCACATGAGGTTAAGGGGACTCTATAGCAGTGCTTCATCGTGTGTGCTTAGGGGATGGGAGGTAGGGAGGGGGTGGGATGACTCATCTTGAGCCAATGAATAGAGTGTTATTAAATGGATTGAGACCCAACTGGGAATATTTGGACTTAAGCTGGAGAGGGTCTACCAGTTTGCATGAAAGACTCAGGAGCTTCCTAAAAAGGCTCTTATTCCAAGGGAATTAGTTACTGGAGGAGAGAGCCAATTTCGAGTGTTGTGTGTTGTCTATCACTCAGATTTGAAGAACTTGTGCATCGTGTCAAAACCAAGAACTGGACAAGCTGTTTTGACACAAAAGTTTTAGTAGGACACAGTAGGGGAAGGAATGTCCTGTTCTCTGTAGTGCAGTGATAGTGTTACTGAATCAGGTCTGGCTGCTCGCTGCTCAAAAATCAATACTGAGAGAGAGAGACAAATGTAGGTAGAAATGAAAGTTGCTTTTAAGCAGAATGCTGGCAATCTGGAGAGATGGTGGACTCAGTGTTCCCCAAAAACCATTTCCAAAGATTCTGCTCAGCCATGAAAGTTTTTAAAGGGAAAAAGGGAAGTAATCTCAGTTAATCATTGAGATAGGGGGTCAGAGTCGTTGCCATCCCCCACTGTGTGCAGGCTTGTGTGCGGGCTTGTCAGCCTGTGATTTTTCTTTAGATGCTACCTTGTTCACACAGTTTGTTTATGAAGTTATTGAAGGGGGAGCTAGGGAAGAGATCTGGTCATCTGTTAATCACTTGTTTTTCATTTCTACTTCTTTGATCTACAGAAAGAATCAACAGATTAAGCAAGGTACTGTGTGGATGAAAGATCTGAAAGGTGTGCTAGGGCTGGAGATGAGTAGAGCATAGGGTGCCTGGTTTAAGGTTAGTGACAACACTAAACGTCCTCCTGCACCTCTTCCTGCCAAAACTAGCACAGTGTGAACCTCCCTGTGTGATGGCACCAAAATGTCCACCTGTATCTGTCTCCATTACTTGGAGGCTGAGATGACATATCTGTGGGCTTTGTAAGGGGGCTAAGGATCTTCTAGTCACATCTAGAAGACAGAACCTAAGAAATGCTCTTTATTAGTGTTAATAAATTTCCACCTTTTCATTTCACTTTCTTCCCCATGCCTCCCCAGCAGAACATTTTGCCAACGTTAAAAAGAATGAGGTAAATCTATGTGTATTGATATAGAATATTCGCTAAGATATATTATTGTTAATTGTAAAAAGATACAGAACAATGTAAACATTATGCTTCCATTGATAATAAAGGAATTATACATGTATATGCATGGAAGACATTGGAAGGATACACAAGACCATTTATAGTGATTAATTCTGAGAAGGTGATGGTGTGGAAATCTGGGGCAAGAGAGACTTTTCATTATTTACTCTTTTTGTATTATTTGAATTTCTTTTTTTGGACATATCTACATATATATGTTATTACATATCACATATATGTAACTTTTTAAAAACTATGCATTGCAAAAAATAAAATTTAAATTGAAAATGACTAAGTTAGTCTGAACTTTCTCATTTGACTATTACTACCTATCCCAAATAAAAGGAGAAGAAGGACATACCATTTAGAAACTATGTAAATATTTTCAGTTTTCATATATATGAGAAATATTTTCATACATACATGAAATATATATATATATTAATAAGGAATTTCCTTATTTTGGGTAGGCTGCTTTCTTTCCCAGAAGCAGAACACAGCAATAGTGCTTAAGAGATCTGGTTCTGATGTCAAACAGCTTGGGATCCGATCTTAGCTCTGCCACTTACTAGCTGTATGTCTTGGGTAACTTAACCTGTCTAAGCTTCAATTTCATTGCCTTTAAAATGTGGGAGAATAATAGTATCTACTTTTTAGGGTTATTTATGAAGAGTGAATGAAGTAGCGCAGTTGAAGCGATTACCATACTGGCTGACCCACGGTAAACACTTGATAAATATTAGAAAATGCATTATGATGAAAATAAAGGGCACACAACAGTGAGGATTCGTGGGAAGCCAATATCTGTTTTCCTTTTTGAAAAAATGTGGACAGCCAGTGACAAATATGGATAATAAAACACATTTAGAGACGTTCCATTTGTGTAATTAACAATCTAGTAATTTCCAATCACTGGTTGAAGTTTAGGTCTCTCAGTGATGGCAGACCTTTGAGAGTTGAATGGGGTGTGGATAAAACGGCAGAGTTTCCCAGTCAGTTTAGAAGAGACTGTGTTACCTATGTTATCTACTTGTCTTTCTGGATGCTCTTACTGTTCTTAGTTTCCCCATGTGTCACTTAACAAGGTGGAAAGAACCATGGACTGAAGAGAAAGAGAATAATTTAAGCCTGACTCTATAACTAATGAGCTGGGTGACCTCAGGGCCATATCGCCCCTACTTGCAAAACAGGGAGACTGGCCCATATGATCACCGAGTTTTTTCCAGATCTAACAATTCTACAAAAATGCCACGCCTGCTTAGCCCTTCTGGTCTCTACTGAGTCTATATCCTGTGTTGCTCCATTCTGATGAACTCAGGTTGCGAGGTGACAAGAGAGCTTTGCAAAGCCTGAACTAAAAATAACCTCCATAAATATTTTATCAGAAGCTAGAGAGCTAAATAAAATAAAAGATAATTAAAAATCAGTATTAATGTCTGTATTCTGAGAATTTCACTTTGTTATTCATTTTGTGAACAGAAGTAAACCAAATTAAGAATGAAAATCCTTCGGAGTGTAAATGAAAGAAACAGATTTAAATTACTAAAATTTACTAAGAATAAGATTCATTTTGCTTTGTCTCCCATTCAGTTGATACCGTACTGTTAACAGGTGTACTCACTTAGCTCATACTTCCCAGCATTTTGCAGAGATGTTATACCTTATGTATAATAATGATTAAAGTGCTTTACATTTGTGGAGCTGGTGTTTCATAGTTTACCAAGAGGTTTTGTAGTTTAATAATTTACAACCAAAACGTCTATCTGGTCAGGAATTTGATAATATACAATACAGCTCTTTTCTTTTGTTAAAATGATAATTTGATATTTGAGTTAGAGTTTATTTTATAAAGCAAATATTGCAAGTTGATAAAAAAAATTAAAAACTGTTCAATAGAAATGCAAAATAGGGTGGTATGTTCTGGAATGCTTCTAACTTTTTTCCCACAATAGTGAGTTAGGCAATATTCAAAGAACTTCCTTATTTTAACTTTAAAATTTAAAACAACTTCTCTACATCAATAATAAAGATTCTTTGTTTTTCACCAGGCAGGGAGGTCACTTCAATATTTTATATGCAACATGGTATTTGGTGTAAGGCGTGTTGTTTAACCAGGCTATTGAAATCACACTATAATACCAGTTCATATGCTATAGGACCAACCTTTTATTCTCTATAATGCCTAAGTTCTCATGCAAACTATATTATTTGTTTTTGGTTTTGGAAGTTAGGGCAGAAACAGCAGTAGCAAATTTCATTGTTTCAGATACTGAAGAGAAAATTTTGAATTTTAATATAAACTCATTTTAGGTATTTTAATATCATTAATTGTTGAATAGATTGTTGTTTAGATTGGAATGCCTCATTTGAGTAGACTGGGGAAATTCCATATTGCCTCTTCCCTCCATGTTCTGGGAAACCACAGTATAGAACAGTAAAGCATTTGATTTCTCTTTAGAATAATAATGCTGAAGTGAGTCATTCATTTATTCATTTATTCAACAACAATTTATTGAGCATTTACTATTGTGCTAAGCCTCACAGGAAAGAGAAAGAAGTATATAACTGGGTACTTGCATATACACAACGATAACCAAGAATTGTAGATGGGTCAAACTCTAAGCACCAACAGTGGATACTTTAATAGCATAAAAAAAAAATTCTGGAGTAGGAGCACTAGAATAGCTAGGGAAGACTTTGCGCGGGAGAAAGAGCCTGAAAAGATGGGTTGGATTCGAATAGGGGGAAATAAATGGAGAAAACATCCCAGGGAGGAGAAGCCACATATAAAACGTTACAGTATTAGGCAGAAGGCATGTCCTGAAGATAATATTGAAGAAATAGGGCACAGAGCATAGAACTCTAATTACTGAAGGGGTCTGTGGACAAGTAGCATTAGCATCCCCTGGGAACTTGTAGATATGCAGAACCAGAAACTAACTCCACATATTCAAGGTCTTTGGGTGCTTTGAAGATTGGATGTCTTCCCTAATGAAAATGCAAACTTCACTCTAGAACCAGAATCTAGACATTCCTGGAAACAGTGAGTTTCCCCCCCAATTCCACAATGTTTGCCTAATCTGGAGAGAGGTAGTTAGGTAGATATGATTGTGGAAGTATTTGACTGCTGAGTTAAGTAGCTCAGGCCTCATCCACTCATGAATTCAATAAACATTTATTGAACTCCATTGTGGTAGCACTGGGGATAACAGAGAAAAATAAGCCCTCCTTAAGGCCTGCCCTTAAGGAGCTCACAATCTTATGGAAAAGTAAGTAACCAACAATTATAAATATCTTTGTGCAAATGAGTTTTAAAGCGTTATAACTGAGAAATAAACATGATTTATTCTGTTAACATTTATTGAATATTTAGTACATGCAAAATGGTGGTGTTCAAGGGTATTTGGGGTTGGGGAGAAGCAGAGATGGATCAGTTAAGTGGCTACCATCTAAGAGTAGGAAGTAAAGGAAGAATAAATAGGGGTTGGTCACTGTGAATTCAATGGAAGGCCAGAGAAAGAAGCAAGTCTGCATTAACCCATAAGTGGTAAGGTAAAGTAGAATTTGGATCACTGAGCAGAGAAATAGGGAAGTTGAGAGAGTGAACCATATTTGGGGAGTTTTGTTTGTTTTACTTTTTAGTTGGGGGAGAGATATGTTCAATTTTAGATATGTGGATCTTGAATGCATGTTCATAGAGAACCCTCTAGTAAGGAGGAGGTTCAGGACTGTAGCTTAAGAGAAAAGCAGAGTTGAGGCAATGATTGATCAGATGCTTTTTCCTCCTAACAACCCATTTGAATCACTGGAAAGTAAATAGAATTGATTGTGCAACTTGAAGTTGTCCGTTGATGGTTAATTACATTGTGTTTATTTTTAAATAAAGCTCCAAACCTTTGCTTTCTTAGCTGCGAACAACACAAGCAATTTTAGTGATCTCAATCATGACTATTATGTTCACTAATATGACTTTATTTCCTTTTCCTGTTAGTGCAACAGTAACAGCAAAAAATGACAATAACAAAGTTTTTTTTTTGTTTAATTCCATTTTCAAAGTCCTACTCTAGTACATTTTGTCTGTGTGTTCATTTTTTAAATATATTGGCTGCAACCTCTCTGGTGGCACAGTGGTTAAGAATCCACCTGCCAATGCAGGGGACACGTGTTCGAGCCCTGGTCCAGGAAGGTCCCACATGCTGCAGAGCAACTAAGCCCGTGCGCCACAACTACTGAGCCTGAGCTCTAGAGCCCGCGAGCCACAACTACTGAAGCCTGCACGCCTAGGGCCTGTGCTCCGCAACAACAGAAGCCACCGCAACAACAGAAGCCACTGCAACGAGAAGCCCACGCATCACAACAAAGAGTAGCCGCCGCTTGCCGCAGCTAGAGAAAGCCTGTGCACAACAACGAAGACCCAACGCAGACATAAATACATAAATAAATGTATTGGTTAACTTCAAAAGCCACAGCTATCTTGTATCATACAAGATTTGAACAACTGTATAAATGGTCATTATAGTCAATGCATAGCTGAGTGGTTTAAATTCCTCAAAAGTTAATTGTGTAATTTAATTTTAACATGTAGATTTTGTGCTATATTTACCTATTATGCTCTTGCTCTCCCCCAGCTCCTGGCAAGATTTATTGACTATTCAAACTACCAGCTTCTGTAAGCTCCTCTATCTGGCATATCCACGTGTGGCATTCTCTCTCATCTGGTAGGGACTGGATGAATCCTGCTGTGGTAGACTTGGTGGATGGAGTGTCCAGGGGTGATACCTGGGCACTAATGCCATTTCTCAGTGGTAGATCTCTCCTACATATCTGCGGTGTTGGCTCAGTTTATATAACAGGGCTTCCATGTCGGTCTCCAAAGAGACCCTTGCAATCTAGACAAGTACATTCACTTTCTAGGAGAGAAAACAGAGACTCCACAAGGAAAATTCAGAGTTATGGTTGATGGTATGGGCTTTGGTGTTAGACTAGGGCTCAAATCCAGGCTCTGTCCCTTTTAACCAGATGACCTTGGGTAAGTAGAAACAAATAAGCAAAAAAAGCCAAGTAGTTTACTTTTATTAAAAGAGTAATCCATGGTATAAAATTCAAACAGCACAAAGGGTATACAAGAAAAAGTGTCTCCCTGCACTTCAGACCTGCAGTCTACTCTGCAGAGGAACCATTCCTAAGGGTTTCTTGTACAAACGTTCAGAATTTCACACATATGCATAGCATAATACAAATGTGGTTGTGTAAATGTGCAAGCATATCTATGTCAATTCCCATAAGCGAAATTTTTGTCAGGGGTATATGTGCATTTAAAATTTTGTATGTAGATGCTGCCGAATGGTCACCCACAAGATTGCACAGTGGATGAGAGCGACAATTTTCCCACGTGCCACTTCTTAAAAAATTTACCAGATAGGTGGAAATGTCATCCTAATGTGGTTTCTTCAAATGTTTTTAAAAATATAACACATAGAAAAACACACAAAATATAAATGTACTATTCAATGAATTATCAAAGAAGCAAAGAAGTCAGGTCAAAAAACAGAATATCAGAACATTCCAGAAACTTTCCTCATGCTTCCACCTACCCACTTTCTCCTTTCCAAAAATGTACATTATAGTTCAGTTTTGCCTGGTTTTGAACTTATATGCACGGAATCATATATAGTATGCTTTCTTTGGTGTCTGCTTCTTTTGTTCAATTATGTGTTTATATTTCTCCAGTATACAACTGTAGTTCTTTCATTTGCCTTGTTATATAGATGTCCATCATGTAAATACATTGCAATTTATGAATCCATTCTACTACTGACAGATATTTGGGTTGTTTACAGTTTTTTATTATTATGAATAATGCTATGTAAATATTTTTATACATGTCTCTTGGTACACATGTGCATCCATTTCTGTTACGTCTATACCTAGGAGTATGGCACTGCCATAGTCATGTCAAGATCAGTCTAGCTTTGGTGAGGATGAAAGACCACATGGAGAGAGAGGCCAACCAAGTCAGCCAATGTACCAGCTGAATATAGCTGTGTGAATAACCTCCAGCAAGATCAGAATAACTGCCTGGCCAATCCATATGATTGTGATAAATAATAATTACTGCTGGTTTAAGTCCCTACATTTTGAAGCAGTTTGTTACACGGCAATAAACAACTGACATATAGAAATTGGTACTAGAGATGGAGTACATAGAAATTTAAAATACATGGCATTGACTTTGGAACCATACTGTGGGTGGAGGCTGGGAAAATGAAGAGGCTGTTAGTGAGAGCTGAAGGACTGGCAAAAATCTTTTAGGGTAAACAGCTGTGCAACAGTGGATAAAAATGTTCCCTGTAGTAACTTGAAATACAGATAACACAGTGAATGAACTTGCCTAGCTGGCTGAGTTATTTCCAGGCAGAATATTGAGCATGTCATTTGGCTTCTTAGAGCTGAGTATAAGCAACGGGAAGAGAGAAAGACACTAGAGAACTGTTCAGTTTGTAAGAAGAATTTGGAGGAGATACAGAGAGCCCAGGCTTCCTGGGTTAGAAAATAAAACGGTTCCTTATCCCAGGTTTCTCCAGCTGGCAAGAATTTCAAAATAAGAAATGCCCCCACCTTTCTATAATGAGATTTGAGAGGAAATAAAGCAATGAGAGAGAAGCTCTTGCTTCTAGTATAATAACTTCGATAGAGAGACAAGGCAGTCTTGCCCTCAGGAAAAAGAGGAAGGTGGGAGGAAGGGGCTGGGTTGGTCAAGAGGGTGGTTTATGAAAGATCTGAGACCATAGACATTGGGCTACTGTGGCGTGTGTTATGTCCTCCTTAGTGAATGAGGTCCTGCTTCCTCAGCTCTCCAGGGCAGAAGACAATCACAGCAAGACATAGTTTAGGAAGAGCCATTAATACTGTACTTAATGCCGGCCACATCCACTCCAAGGGGACAAATACTGGTATCAGAAAATAACTGTGAATACCTAGTGTGTCCAGCTACTATAACTTCCCCCTTCCTGCACCCTTATTCATGTATATGGTGCATATGAAAGCAAATATGATCCTCCAGTGGACACTGTTCCCCTAGCCACAGCTGACTGGTCCAAGTGTGGGCACCTGATTACAAAGAATTTAGTGAGTGGGTGCAAATGGTAGGGATAATTTTGGAACAAGAGTGGCTATGAAGTATGGCCATAAACCGATGATTATTACAGATGGATGTTAGGTACATGGGTGCTCATTGTTAACTATTCTCTCAAAAGAATATTATGAAATTTTGAAATTGTATCTCAAATGAGAATACAATGGAAGTGCTAACTAAGGGTTAAGAACCCTTAGTCTCAAAATACTCAGGAATTAGTTTAACCAAAGGTACAAGACCTGTACACTGAAAACTATAAAATGTTGTTGAAAACAAGTAAAGATGACCGTAATAAATGGAAAAACATCCCACATTCATGAATGGCGAAGACTCACTATTACAATGGCAATACTCCTCAAATTAATCTATGAAGTCAGTACAATACTTATCAAAATTCCAACTGCCTTTCTTTGCATAAACAAACAAGCTGATCCTAAAATTCAATATGGAAATGCAAGGGATCCAGGATAGCCAAGACAATGTTTTTTAAAATAGATTTATTTATTTTAATTTTGGCTGCATTGAGTCTCCGTTGCTGCATGCGGGCTTTCTCTAGTTGTGGAGATACCATATGACCCAGCGATTCCACTCCTAGGCATATAACTAAGAGAACTGAAGACGTGTATTTCCACAAAAACATGTACACAAATGTCTGTAGCATCATTATTCAAAGAGCCAAAAAATGGGAACTCAAATATCCATCAACTGATGAATGGATAAACAAAACATGGTATATCCATACAACAGAATATTACTTAGCAGTAAAAAGGAATGAAGTACTTCATACATGCCACAACATGGATTAACCTTGAAAACATTATGTTAAGTGAAATAAGCCAGACGCAAAAGGACAAATAGTGTATGATTTCACTTATATGAAATATCTAAAATAGGCAAATTCGTAGCTACACAAAGGTTATCAGCAGCTAGGAGGGGAGCAGTAGGGAGTTATTGCTTAATGGGTATAGAGTTTCTGTTTGGGGTGATGAAAACATTCTGGGATTAGACAGTGGTGACTGTTGCAAACCTTGTGGATATACTAAAAACCACTGAATTGGACACTTAAAAATTATATTATTGTATGTGAATTATTTCTCAATTAAAAGAAGACCCCTTAGTCTAAAGAGAAATTCTTTGACGACAAAGTACATGTTATTGAAAGGAAACATTTGAAATACAATACATAATTTGTGAAAATCACACACCTCGTAGTGAGAGAGTAGCACTGACATATATACACTACCAAATGTAAAATAGATAGCTAGTGGAAAGCAGCCGCATAGCACATGGAGATGAGCTATGACCACCTGGAGGGGTGGGATAGGGAGGGTGGGAGGGACATACAAGAGGGAGGGGCTATGGGGATATATGTATGCATATGGCTGATTCACTTTGTTGTACAGCAGAAACTAAAACAACATTGTAAAGCAATTATACTCCAATAAAGATGTATATAAAAAAAGAAAAACCACACACCTAGTTATGATTTCAAAACATTCCTTAGTTTAAAAGACAATTATAAATACACAGCATTAAGTCCTTCTAAAGCTTATATTTACTATACTTATATATTTATACTTATTATATTTCATAGGTTTCTGCTTCATGGAATAAAATCTGAGCAAAAGAAAGTAACTTCCACTAGGTAATGTAACGCACAGAAATGTTTAAGTTTCTAACTTAGGAAACTACAGTATGGTCATGTGTTTGCAAATCAATTTACCAAACGTATAGATCACGGCTCAGTTACAGAAGGCATCGTGATGCAGTTACTCCAGGCCTGGGAGTCAAATGATCAGAGTTGCTGTCCTGGCTCTATCACTTAGCTTGTTCTACTTCTTCATGTGCAATTGAGATGTTTGGAATTGAGGTTCCTTCCAGCTTTAAAATTTTAAACTTATTTGATCGTATTGTGGCTTTATAGTCAAAAGAATTTTGAAATTGTTTTACTTGCTTGGACTGCATTTAAACATTCAATTTAAAAATTTAATAAATTATTACTGGACCGTAAGATTTGAAAAGGATTAAATTGTCTACTCCACTTTTAATCAATTAGACCAACTGATCTCATTCTGCTGAGAATTAGCCTGAAGAAATACCACCATCTGGTGGTTCCTCTTCAAATATAACAACTTTCTTGAAGAAGAGAGCTTGGCCTCTCCTATCAAATAGGACAGGTGGTTCAGATATGCCTAGTTTAGGAAACAAGTAATAATATTGCATAATATATGTTTAAGTTAACTAATGTTTATGTTATTGGCCTTAAAAACGTATAATTCAACACATTCTCTCAAATATTTGTTTAGCGCCCAAGTACAAGAACAAAACAGTGAACAAAATAAACAAAAATACTTGCATTCATAGATGTTACATTCTAGTGAGGGGCAATAGACAATAAGCATAGTAAGTAAGTAAATTATGTTTAGTGGTAACTTCTAAAAAATCAGGATAAGGGGGATGTAGAGTAGGTTGCAATTTTAAATATTAATAACATTTGAGCAAAGACTTGAAAGAGGTGAGGTCAATTCCAAATGTTTGAAGAATAAAATTCCACAGACTTATAAACTAAATGTTTACCTTTAATTCTAGCACGCTGCTATACTTGTTTCCTCAAACGTTTCTTTTTGGTAAGCAGGAACTGTAAAAACAGGTCAACAGTAACAGGAATGACCGCATTTTGAAAAACGATGTTGCCTTCAAAATACATACCTTTCCTATAGAGTAATGACTGCCTTTAGCTAGCATCGGAGAAGGTACAGGTAGAAGAAAGGAGGGAGGGACGCTAACGCTGACCCTGCAGGCCACTGCGACGCCAAAAATCTCGTTGGCGGCCTCAGTTTAGGCGGCTCCGCATTGGTGGCGCGGGGCTCTTCCTATTATTATAAAGTAGCCCTCTTTCCTAGTCGGAGGAAGGAGCCAGGGGAAAATCGGGTCAACGCCGGCAGGTCGCTTCAGGACAAGCAATTTCTGCGACGTCGCAAGCTGCGCCCGCTTCCAGTCAGGCTGCCGCATCGAGGCCCAACGCGCATTCCCGGTTGGCGGATTCACCACTTCTTGGTCTCAGAATTTAAAATGAAAATTCGAACTTCCCTATTTCGGAAGCCTTTCCTGTCTAAGAAAACAGAAGCAGGGGAGACTTGGAGTCCTTGAATTTTTTTTATTTTCCTTGCGGCTTCCGCAGTATCTACACCCTGCGCGCCGGGGACTTGCGTCGAAAGTGACGGCGCGGACGCTCAGGCCGCCGTTCCCGGCGCGCAGTCGCGGCTGCCTCGCTCCCGCCCCCGCCGGGAGGTCCGACGTGGAAGTTGCTGGCTGACCAGGCTTCCAAGGAAACCCCCGGGGAACCAGAGCCCGAAGCCGAGCCGGAGCCGGAGCCGGAGCCGGAGCGCAGGCCCAGGCGAGGGGAGGTGGCGGCGCCGAGGCTCGATTAGGAGTCGCTGCCGAGGCCGGGCCCAGTCTCCGCCGGTCGACGAGGGAGGACAGGCAGTTCATCATGGGTGAGGGATCTGAGAAGGGAGCCTGGGCGCGCTGAGAGGCCGAGGCCGAGGGCTGGGGTCTGGAGGAGGAGGAGAGGGACCAGCCTGGAAAGCCCAGAGTAGCCAGCGTCTTAGAGCGCTGACTGCTGAGGCCGTAACTCACCTTGGCTTTTCACCTGTGTGCGTGGACCCTGCCTCGAACCTTCGCCCCCGTCTTATCCCGTTCTTTTTCCCGGCGGGATCAGAGGTGAGGGCAGCGCGGGTCGGTGAACTTTTCCGTCATCCCCTCGGACCCAGCGCCACTTGCTGGATGGAGCTGGTCTTGCGAAGCTTGGTAGCGTGTCAGTCGCAGGTTTGCTCAGGTTTCTTGGGTGAAGGATGAGCTTCTGGATTCTCTCTCCGTGGTCGCTGTGACTGCGTCAGTTTAAACTCCGAAAGAGGGTGGTGCTCGTAATGTTTTACGGCCAACTTGGCACTTGTCTGCTTACCTGTATCTTTTCCTGTAGATCAGGTGGAGAAGGAAATGGGCAGGGAGTGTATTACTAGTCAGCGATGACATTTTAATCTCAGTTTTTGGAGTGCTAATTGAGGGAACTACATTGTCATCGCAAGCGTCAGGTAGAGCTTCCCTCCCCGCTAGAGCCCAAATGAAGGTGCAGATTTCTTAACTTGTTTACAACCCTCCAAATGATGCAAATTCTTTGCCTTATTTAAATACCTCAGCGATTTTCTGGGGAGTTTACTTCTTGGTCTGGAACGTCAGAAGCGCTTTCTTGTCTTTTTGCATAACCCCTTCAGTTTTATTCTTCTGCTTCTTTTTAACCTGTAAAAGGTAGAAAGGATTTTGTCAAGTCACACCCCTTGTGTTACAAATGTTCAAGGTTCTCTAACCCATGGTGGATTCATTTTTCCAGACTTGCAGCTCTTAATTTTGCCATTTCTTGGTAAAATAACCGGGTATTGTGTGTGGCATCAGTGATTGAAGGTATTTACTGTACAACAGTAATTGCTTTTCATGTTCAAGGACCTCATTGTGCCACTGTCATTCTGATTTGCCCTTTGGTTTCTGGGGGTAGTGAGGAGATCATGCTAAGATATCCATATTCTCTCGATTAGAAAGTGAGCTCCATGAGGGCAGTGGTCCTGTTTCTCTTATTTTTGAGTGTATCTTCTGTGCCTGCCTGACACAGTATCCAGGACATGGTAACAATCGGTAATTACTAGTTTGATGTTGAATAATGTATTTCATTGGAAGAAAAAATATGCACCTATGAATCAAGGAAAATATTACAGTATTATTTAATTTGCTGTAGCTTTCAAAGGGTAAGATTAAATGCTTTGTGGGCCTAGTTCATGAAATGATTTTGAAATACGTCTTTGTTATTTTTTAAGGTGGCTTTTTCTCAAGCATTTTTTCCAGTCTGTTTGGAACCCGGGAAATGAAGATTTTAATTTTGGGATTAGATGGAGCAGGAAAAACTACAATTTTGTACAGATTACAGGTTGGAGAAGTCGTTACTACTATTCCTAGTAAGTGTTGGTATGATAAACTAATTATAGGGGCTTTCTCTTTCCATCAAACATAACTTTATTTCTGAATAAATATATAATGTAATTGATAAGGTTCATAAACTTCTACTATGAGCATAATATTTATAACACTTTTTTTCATAAATTTACAGACAGTTTGGTGTAATTTATGAACCCCTGTGCATGGCTGGGTTCTGCTGTTTAGGGCTGTTTTAAAAGTTGGGTAGAGTTAAGCCACCTAATCTCATTGAGAGCCAGTATCTTTGTTGATAAAATGAAGATAATAAATATACATTGGCTTTGAGGGGAAAATAAATCTAGTATATAAAATACTTTGTAAACCTGTGTAAAGAATTATATAGATATGAAGTGATATTATTACATGTGAAGTGGTTTTTTTTCTGTATTTGTTACTATTTGATTAAGATTAGTTTCTCTTTAGTAATTCTGTTGAATATTTTTAAAGATCTGAGTTGAAGAGACTGAGTGTTGAATCTGGTACTTAAAAATATCAAGAAAAGAAACACCTTGACTTTAAATCAATTGATATCTTAGAAGAATATTCTCCAACAGTCTTAATTTACTACATAAGAAGACTGTTCTGTTACTTATGCTATTTTCATTTGATGCCCTGAATTTACTTAGATTAGTAAGATTAGTACATTTAAACTAATAGTTTGTAGACTTTGCTCAAGAATATTTAAATTATGCCTTTAAAGTTACTCTGTCACTCAAGGTATTTCTATATTTAGTACTATTTAAATTTCCAGATTAAAAAAAAAAGTGTAGCTTTTATGAAAGAAGAACTTTTCAAACCCTGTGTCATCTGTTAGTTCTTTATGCCACCTTCAGTAAATTTCAGTTTCCTTGGTTTTTGCTTCTCAGAATCACCCAACTCAATCTGCTACAGTTGAGTCACGGTGGCCCCTGCAATACACATAGCCCAGTGGATTGCATTTCAGCAAATGTGGTTCATACCACGTCCTTGTCCTTTGCAAATAAACAACATTCCTAACTGAGGCTGAAGACAGTGATTACCCTGCTACTTAATTCTAAGGGAGACATCATGAACTTGCTTTTTAGTTTTTCACTCAGGTTTGCTATAGTAATTTTTTTATACTTGCCATATATTCATAATCATTTACCAGTATAAACTTAAATCTAAAAAATTAATTGTCCAGTTATAGCTGTTAAGTCATTTTTTACTTTGATTTTTTTTTAAGTTTGTGAAATCTTAGTAATATTTGTATATGTAGCTCCTAAGTTTTTTTTCAGTAACCTCTCCACCTCCTTCAGATTCCTTTCAATGGAAGATAGTAATATCTTGCCTTAGGCATGTGGTGCGAGAGCTCCAGCTAAGAAGGATGGCTGGGAAAAGGGATGGGACTCCTCCCCTTTGACCATCTCGTTATGACTTTATTACAAATGAGCTCTTGAGGAAGTCTTCAGAGGGTCTGTGAGATTGCCAGCCTTAGAGAACTCAGCTTCCATAAAGAGGTATACAGCCATTGCTGTGCCCTTACCTACTGAAGTTTAGAGTCTATCTAGGCTTTCTTGGGTTTGTTCCCTGTTTATTTGCAACCTACCAAAATTCCGTTTTTTGTAATACATCTGCAACTGTCCTTTCTAAATATAACTTTCTGAACACTTTTGTATGCCAGTACTGTATTTTGAAGGGAGTTTAACATAATAGGGTTTCCATTGAGCTAAGGATTATATAATTGCAGAGGTAGCTGGGGGTTCTTATATACCCTGAAAGTGGTGTTGATCTTGCTAATTGGTGTGCATATGTGTGCATGTGTAGCACAGCATACTGTCTTATCTTAAATGGGACGATATTTGAACTAACAGTGTGATTCAGCAATTACCATTAATTGCTGAAAGTCAGATTGGATACTTTGAAGACGGAATGTATTAGTCTACATATACTGCTAATTTGATTTCTTTTCCAGCCATTGGATTTAATGTTGAGACGGTAACATACAAGAACCTAAAATTCCAAGTCTGGGATTTAGGAGGACAGACAAGTATCAGGTATGGTGCAAAGGCCAGATCATTTTGTAGTATTGAATGTTTCTTTATTGGCTCCTTTAGGGTTAACAGGAGTAAACCAAAATATGTCTTCTTTTGTAATTTAATGGGAGACACCTAGTTTAAAATGAGGTAAAACGGCCTTATGCTCTCAATTAAAATCTGAGAATTAAAGATTTTAACTAAAGAATTAAAATCTAAGGAAGCCAGTTTTTCCGATATCACTTCAATGAAAAATCTTTTCATGAAAATCTCAAGACCTAATTACTTCAGTAGTTTGAAATAAAAAGGGTCCTGTAGTTAGTTCTTGTCAGTCCCTTCCTCTGTGAGACAGACTGTTTTGGATTTCATAAAAATACCTTTTGGGCCCACCATTTAGGACTAACGTGAACATAAATGCCCTCTGGAATTCAAGTCTCCTGCCCAGCATCCTGTGCTTGACATGGCAACTGTGAATGTTTAGTGACTGTCACTGCTCACTCACTAGGGTACTTACCATCTTAAAAGATCAGTAGTGCATTCCCCAGACATCCTGCTGCCCGGTAACTCATTTTATTTCTTGAACCACTTTTGAGCTAGTTTCTTATTTTAGCCATGTCTACTTCGTGTCTTCAGTGATCAGTTTAATGTCTGTTACATAAAATCATATTAAAGTTTTTTTTTAAAGAACTCATTCCTCTTAAGGAGTTTCTAGTTAAGATGTAACAATCAGGTCTGTGTGGAACTTTTTTTATCGGTACATTTAGTGATTTTATAGATTATAAATATATTCTCTCAGCCTAAAGTCTGAACTCATTCTGAAGCTCCTTGGTCCTGTGATTTATGTTTATCAATATGCTTTCCACCCCATCCCATCTGAGGGATATGATATATGTCCATCAGAAACAATGAATCATTATGGCATTGATTCTGGCATGGATGGGGAAGGATTGGCAAGTAATACCCCCCACCCTATCACTGCCAAGTCCTAGCATATGAATTAACATACCAGTTTCTTCTTCTTTCAAATAATAATGTATTCTCCCTTTCTGAATTTTCTTCAGGCCATACTGGAGATGTTATTATTCAAACACAGATGCAGTCATTTATGTAGTAGACAGTTGTGACCGAGACCGAATTGGCATTTCCAAATCAGAGTTAGTTGCCATGTTGGAGGTAAGAAAACTTTATTAAAATGTGGGTAAATCATTTGTATTTGCTTGCTGTTTTTTTTTTTTTTTTTTTCAGGACGCGGGCCTCTCCCTCCTAGACCGGGGCACGAACCCGCGTCCCCTGCATCAGCAGGCGGACTTCCAACCACTGCGCCACCAGGGAAGCCCCGGAAGTAACTTTTAATTGATGCAATCAATTAGTATTTATGTATTAGTGATATAAAGTACATGTGGAATATGAGTCAGGACTATTATAACTTACAGACACAAAATCAATTTGCTTTACTTTAGAAGTAACTTTTAATTGATGCAATCAATTAATATTTATGTATTAGTGATATAAAGTACATGTGGAATATGAGTCAGGACTATTATAACTTACAGACACAAAATCAATTTGCTTTACTTTTGTACACAAAAAATTCTAAATGGAGTAAAGAATTATGTAAAATGGAAGTCATTATAAGGGAATATGTTTAAAATTTCTGGATTAAGAAGGTCCTTCTAAATCCAAGAATTGGAAGGAATTACAAAAGAAAAGATAGATTTAATTATATTAATATTGTACAACAAACAAAAAAATCCACAAAGCTCAGATGCCAAATAATACAAGTTAGGGTAAAATGGGGAACCAAGACACAGTTTTACAGCCAGTGACTAAGGATTAGTGATCTTAATTGTATCAATACCTTTTGCAAATCAATAGAAAAGTGAGCAAAAGGCATGAACCTACAATTTATAGGAGAAGAATTTATTGCTAATAACATTTTTATTTTTAATACCCTAATAATAAATAAGCATATAATGAAATGCTATGTTTGGAAAAATATATAGTTTCAATTCTACCAAAGCTGCATTGGAGATGGGCACTGTCATACACTGTTCGTGGAGTTGAAATTGTTACAGCCTCTCTGGACAGCAGCTTATTAATACATGTAACAAGAACCTGAAAAAAATTTCATACTGTGATTCCATTTTTAGAGAATTGTGTTAAGGAAATAGAGATTCACACAAAGATTTCTGTATTATGATTCTGTCACTTTGGTTTCTCTAATAGTAGAGTGAAAAGAATCTAGGAAGAATCTAATACTGGAAAAGTTATATAGTTTATGGTGCATGAATTCTTAGTGTAGAGTATAACCATTAAATTTTTTTTTTTACATCTTTATTGGAGTATAATTGCTTTACAATGGTGTGTTAGTTTCTGCTTTATAACAAAGTGAATCAGCTATACATATGTTCCCATATCTCTTCCCTCTTGCGTCTCCCTCCCTCCCACCCTCCCTATCCCACCCCTCCAGGCAGTCACAAAGCACCGAGCTGATCTCCCTGTGCTATGCGGCTGCTTCCCACTAGCTATCTACCTTATGTTTGGTAGTGTATATATGTCCATGCCTCTCTCCCACTTTGTCACAGCTTACCCTTCCCCCTCCCCATATCCTCAAGTCCATTCTCTAGTAGGTCTGTGGCTTTATTCCTGTCTTACCCCTAGGTTCTTCATGACATTTTTTTTTCTTAAATTCCATATATATGTGTTAGCATATGGTATTTGTCTTTCTCTTTCTGACTTACTTCACTCTGTATGACAGACTCTAGGTCTATCCACCTCATTACAAATAGCTCAGTTTTACTCAATAGCTGAGTAATATTCCATTGTATATACGTGCCACATCTTCTTTATCCATTCATCCGATGATGGACACTTAGGTTGTTTCCATCTCTGGGCTATTGTAAATAGAGCTGCAATGAACATTTGGGTACATGACTCTTTTTGAATTATGGTTTTCTCAGGGTATATGCCCAGTAGTGGGATTGCTGGGTCATATGGTAGTTCTATTTGTAGTTTTTTAAGGAACCTCCATAATGTTCGCCATAGTGGCTGTACCATTAATGTTTTAAAATTTTTTTTGAGGGACTTCCCTGGTGGCACAGTGGTTAAGAATCTGCCTGCTAATGTAGGGGACATGGGTTCAAGCCCTGGTCCAGGAAGATCCCACATGCCGCAGAGCAACTAAGCCCGTGTACCACAAATACCGAGCCTGTGCTCTACAGCCTGTGAGCCACAACTACTGAGCCCGTGTGCCACAACTACTGAAGCCTGTGTGCCTAGGGCCCATGCTCCACAACAAGAGAAGCCACTGCAATGAGAAGCCCGGGCACCACAATGAAGAGTAGCCCCTGCTCGCTACAACTAGAGAAAGGCCACGCACAGCAGTGAAGCCCCAGTGCAGCCAAAAATAAATAAATAAAATAATTTAAAAAACTTTTTTTTGATAGTTTGGAAAAACATCCACAATTTAATGTTTAGTTTATTTTTTAAAGCAGGGTATGGAACTGTATTCAAATGTGATCTTAAATGTATATATATACTAAATAAACTATAAGTATCTGAATTACAAAGCAGTAGAAAATACCCAAAATGTTAAACAGTGATCATGTTTAGGAGATAGGATTATGGGTGAAGTTTCTTTTCTTCATACTTCTCTATAATTTCAAATAATTTATAATGAACATTGTATATTAATAATTAGGAAATACGCTTTTAAAATAATGGATTTTTTTTTTTGGCATTTCTTCCCAAACTCAAGGGAGCAAATTGATTAGAAGAAATCAAACCTTTTCTATGTTATTTAGGAAGAAGAGCTGAGAAAAGCCATTTTAGTGGTGTTTGCAAATAAGCAGGACATGGAACAGGCCATGACTCCCTCGGAGATGGCAAATTCACTTGGGTTACCTGCCTTGAAGGACCGAAAATGGCAAATATTCAAAACTTCTGCAACCAAAGGCACTGGCCTTGATGAGGCAATGGAATGGTAAGTATGTTTCCAGAAGCCATCTGTGTGTACATGCGCTGTGTACATACATGTGTCATTTCCCTTTGGTCTTAAGGATGAAATTCAGATTATTTATCAGTTTACCATATTGTTCCTCCACCCTTTTCTTCCACTGGTCTTCATGTACATCTGCTTTTATTTCAACCACACCTAATTATAGTTAGATAAGCCACCAGCTCTCTGCTGTATTTCTAGCTTTTTCCCCTACCTCACCGCACCCTCCAGTTCCTTATCCTTCAGGACTTAGGTTAAGGCTCTGTGTTTCTCAAGAGCCTTCCCTGACATAACTTCATGCCCACTGCCTTACCACACACATAGAGGTCCTTGTCACAGGTCAGTGATATAGTGGTACTTGTTACACTGTCTGGTAGTTGGTTTGTGCATCTGCTCTTTAAATTGTCATCTCCTTGAAGACCGAGACTAGTTTTCATCTCTGAATTATCCACATCTGGCCTGGCTCTAGTAGTAGCAGCCTGGAAAGTGGATATCTGGTGTTTTTTGATTATTTATTTATTTATTATTTTAAAAATATTTATTTTTGGCTGCATTGTATCTTCGTTGCTGCACGCGGGCTTTCTCTAGTTGTGGTGAGCGGGGGCTACTGTTTGTTGTAGTGCATGGGCTTCTCATTTGCAGTGGCTTCCCGTGGAGCACAGGCTCTAGGCGCATGGGCTTCAGTAGTTGCGGTGCATGGGGTCAGTCATTGCGGCGCGTGGGCTCTAGAGCGCAGGCTCAGTAGTTGTGGCTCACGGGCTTAGTTGCTCTGTGGCGTGTGGGATCTTCCTGGACCAGGGATTGAACCCGTGTCCCCTGCACTGGCAGGCACATTCTTAACCACTGCCCCACCAGGGAAGTCCCTGGTCTTTTTTGATTATTCATTCAAAGCATAGAGAAAGTGAAAGATAAAAGACCCTCATGGCAATTGAGTCCATAATCTCATTCTTTTAATATAACTGTCTTAGCCTTCATCATTTAAAGTGCTTTGGAATCCACCTCCAGTATAAAATTTATATAATAAATGATCTATACCTGAAAGTTTGAAGTTAATCTTATGAAACTGTTCATTTTCTCTTCACAGGTTAGTTGAAACACTAAAGAGCAGACAGTAATTCAGTCACTTCTGCTCCTCTGAAGCGAAGACCACATCACATATCCCTTTGGAAACAGTTAAAGTGTGCTTCACACTGCTAAATGTTAAAACTGTATGACTGTCAGCGTGTACCAAACTGACGCGACATCTGTACTAAGTATCAACAATAAGTATTTGGTTGGAAGGGTAACTCATCGTGATTGAACCAACTGAATGTGTGCTCTGTATAATGTAAAATCTTCCTTCCTTGTTATCTTGTGTTAAGGTATATATTCTATTTGTATGGAATTCTTATTCAGATACAGTCCTATTAAAGAATGTACTCTTTATTGAGGAAAAAGCCCTCCAATTTTAAATTAGTGGTTGCAGCTTGTTTGTATTAACACTAAAAAATACCTTAACTCAGATTTTTTTCCCCCTAAAATGAATTAAGTTTTTCCAAAGATTAGGCTCAATAGAGTAGGCTAGGAACCTAGCGTGGGTTAATTATAGTCTTCATTTGCTTAATGACCACTTTAAGCTGTTTCATTTAAAAGCTTTTGGTTATAGGTGTGAAGTTGAAGTAATTATTTTGGTGGCTATCTTCACTGACTTATCTGTAATTATCATTTTATAGTATTTATGGTTGTTGGGAAATTTTTACAGATTTGGGCCTTCCTAGTTAGTTTGTACAGGAACCCTCTGAGGTAGCTAGGACATCATTTTTACATCTTCATTTTTATGGACATGGACCCAAAATTCTGATAGACTGGCTTGACCAGTGTCACCTGCTAGGGAGGTGGGACGAGGGCTTAAAGTGAGACTTCACAGGGTCAGAAGCTTGTCCCATAAACTATACCATAAATTCCTGAAAATGCCAACATCGACAACACAGCTTAACTCCTTATATAAAATTAAGCTAATTGAAGTAGACACATTACAATCAAAATAATGTCTATAAATTTATTTGTCCTTAGCAGTACAGGTAGTAAAAACAATCCCAAATGGCTGTATTTGTTGGCGTTCACAACACATTAAAGAAAATTTCACATGAAAGGAAATTTTTAAAAAAGATCTATTTTAAGCAGCATTGTAAAAGATGTTTTTGCTGCCTTTGATTCCTTTTATCTACCTGTAATTGAACATGTAAATTTGATTGGTGAAAAGTCAAAATCTTATTGATTCTACAGGGAGAATTAAGTATTCGTTTAAAAATTAGGCTTACAGCTGCTAGGCTGTCAAAAACAATTATATTCTAAGGGACTTCTTAAAGGAACTTTTCAAACAACCCAGTCTACAGTATGACAGAAGTAAATAAGAGTCCTTAGTAATTACTAAAATTGGGAGCAATTTTTTCATTTTTTTAGTTGGACAAACAGCATTTAAAAAATTAGATGCCAGTAAAGAGAACTTAATACCATTGTGCCCCTCAGGTCTCAGGAAAGCTAGTGGTCATTCAGCTCACATGAATGTGACTTTCTTTTCTAATCTGTGGGACTTTTCTTGTTCTCTAGCACCCATTCCTAATTTGATTTCTTGGAAAGCTTTTGGAGACCTTCTTCCCGGGACAGGTGTTCCCAGTGCACCTAATATTACTAACTGAGCATATAACTAACATTGTTTCATGGTTTCCAAGGCACTCCTGATGGGCAGACTGTCTTTTTCATGTTTGTATCCGTAGCATCCAGTATGGTGCTTGGCACATTATGGCACCTCAGAATATGTTCATGGTTCAAATAGTATGCTTTTATATTTGTCAGCTAGGAAATAGTACATCTGCAGTTTATACTTGGGTCTGGTCAGTGGCACATATCTACTGCTGGGCTTGTACCCAAGTGGCTAAATACTCCCCAGTGGTTCAGGAACACTGTGAACGTAGAAGTCAGTGGAGGGGCGGCCCTGGCAGGCAAGTGCTGCCTGACGTGTAGCCCTGGTAGCGAAGGCCAGCGCTTGGATGATCCTGAGCCCTCTGGTTTGTCACAAAGAATAGGATGGGGTAAATGCAGCATACACTTATTTTAATATGGTATGAGTTATAAGGTCCTTATCTAGCAGGAAACAACTGTACAGGTATGTTACAGGAGTTTGAAAGTTCTCATTTATAAAAATCAACCGAGTATTGTTTTGTGAGAAGCCTGGAAATGAAAAAAACACCAAACTTGAAATCAGAACACATGAGTTCTAGGCACAAAGGGCCACACTCCATCAGTTTTTGTTTGTTTGGTTTTTCTTTTTGAACAAATAACGTCAAAGTTTTCTTTTAGCTCTAACGTCCTGTTTTATAATTCTGGTTGGTAGTTGTGCTGTGTCATGTGATTAAATTTTCAAAAATGAGAAATTGAGGTGGAATTCTATTACCAGAATACCTGAGATGCACTTTAAATTGTGGAAATGTAAGCTCCTTGAGGGCAGGGACCATACATCATTTACTGTTAGAATCCCTTGCATCTAGTATGGTGCACTTGGCACATACTAGGCACTCAATAAATATTTACTGATTAAAACAAAGCTGTGCTCAATATACTTGAGATACTTATTCTTCCTGATTTTTGCTTTAGTATTTTGTTTTCTGATTTAAAAAGTTTTATAAAAGCAGTACATGCACTTTAAATCACTTAGAATTGAGTCTGCCTTCCAAGATGCCCTATGTTTATCCTTTTGGCACATTACAAACACCTTAGGAGTGTGAGAACTCGTTTGATATATAAACTACATCAAAACACAAATTCTGAAGTTCATGAATGTTTGAACATTTGATTCCTATGCCTTATGCTATAATATTTCTAATCCCATAATTACAAATTACAAAGAGCATGGGCTTTCAATTCCGGGTTTGAATCTTAACTCTTGCCATCTACAACCTGTGTCACCCTTAGGTAGATTATTTCATCTGAGATGAGATTCCTCATCTGTAAAATAATGAGTTTTAGGAAGCTTTCAGGAAGACTATGAGAATTAAATAAAATGTAAAGCGTAGGATAGATTCTTTCACCCCCCTCCCTTCCAAATATATTGGGCAGTAAAGAATATTGCTTCTACATCAAGTGTATAGAGAGGCAAAAGATACGGTTGAACAAGATAATGCCAAATTGTTTTCCAAAGTGGTTTATAAGAGTGCCCTTTCCTCCACCATGCTTGCCAACATTTGGTATTGTCAGCTTTATAAATCTGAAGGGTTCAAAATGGAATTTCATTCTGATGTTAATCTGCATTTTCCTAATTATTAATGAGGCTAAATACAGGAGTGACTCAAAAAAATATTTAGACATAGCTGATGCAGGAGGACCCCTACTAGTCCAGGTATTAGTCCTTTAATTTCTGGTATGGGGAGACATGGAGTCTAGGGACTCATATAGCCAGGGTGGCACCTGGGGGGTCTCAAGGTAGTGACTACTTACTAACCAGTACATAAGTACTTTAACATTGGTATAGCCATATTTGCTAAATGTTGAGGTTTAAGGGCCATTTATATTTCCTCTGCAATGCCTCTTTCTCTCTTTTGCCACTTTTCCTACTGTATTATCTTTGTTGATTCATAGGTATTCATTATATAGCCTGGGTGCTACTAATCCTTTATCAGTATATGGTACATACTATGTCCCAGTTGTATCTTTCTGTAAGTAGACGGTCTTAATTTTAATGAAGTAGAATTTATCACATCGTCCCTCCACAGACAGCACTTTTGGTCTTATTTTTCATATCTGAGAGGGCAAGCCCCTCACCCTATTCTCCTTTTTTAAAAGCATCATGGCTATTCTCGATTTACTATCTTCCATATAAATTTTGGAATCAGCTTGTTGGGATAATATGAAGAACTCCTTTGGGATTTTGCTCAGATACACATTTACCAGTGGGATCCAACTGGGGATGAAAGCAACTTATGATACTGAATCTTCCTACTCATGAACATGGTTATACTTCTCCATTTGTGCAGACCTTTCTTAATGCCTTTTGATGAAGTTTTATAATTTCCTCCATACAGGTATTGCAAATCATTTGTTTGATTTATTCCTAACTTCTACATGTTGTCTTGCTATTTTAATGTGTATTTTTAAAAAGAAAAATACATTTTAAGCTCTTTATCACTAGTGTCAAATGCTTTTTAGACAGTGAAGATACAGTAGTGGTATGAAATATTTTAATTAAAAATAAGCATGAATTATATTAAACTGTATAATATACAACCTGTGCCAAAGTTTAAATTAAATAATAAAACCTATGATTTTGGACCAGCAGATACACTAGAAAGTTCATGTTTCGGGGTAAGTTGGGACACTGTATTAGCACAGGGAGCACTTTACTCCACCATTGCTAAATCTTTCAGGCTGTGGCTCTTTTGTCTCTTGGCCTTATAGCCTGGACGCAGGAACTCGATCTTTCTCTTCTTTGCTTCCTTTTTATTTTTGTGTTTCTTCAGCTTTTTCTTGGCAGCGATATCAGGATTAGTTACAAACTTGAAAAAAGAATAGAAATGTTATACTACTTTTAAAGTGACTGTTAAACCAATAAAAATCAAATGCAGAAATGGACCATTTTGTTCACCTTAAACATCACAAATGCAATACATGCCCATTGAAGAAAATCTGGAGTCCCAGTTATAAAGTCCCACTTCTCAAATACATCCAACTCCTCTTTCCTCCCCGGGTAAGTCTGACACACATGCATGCACACACCCCTGGTTAAAAACAGTTAAGCCTAAAGAACATGCCATTTCTTCAAAGAGCAGGCCTACCTCCAAAGCCTTCCTCTTTTTCCGGAGTGCCCTTTTCTCAGTAGCCTGTTTCTGTACAGAGGCAAACGCTAAGGAGAAGCTCTCGAGCCCAACCAGCTTTTTCAGTAATTCTATGATTTCCTGGGATAGATTCTTCAGCGAAGGATCTAATCACGCACACGATAATAATCAGAAACACGTAGGAAAGGACACATTTGAATATGTAGAAAATTAACAACACACAAAATTTAAACTCCTGAGGCTTTATCACTTTTACCACTTCAACATTAAACACTGATCTGAAACTAGCCTCTGTTGCTGAGATGGGAGAACAAGCAGAAGTGCTGGACACAGCGCTCTGAGCCACACCTCATCCAGGATGCAGCAAGAGATCAGAGACCATGAAGCAACTTCCCAAGGGAATCCGGGCTCAGAAGACATCAAAGTAATTTGAGAACTTGACAAATGTTTTGGGTTACCTTTATTAACCTGCTCAGCTCTCTGCAGATGGGGGCAAAGAAAGGTAATTGTGTTTCTCTAATTCCCGGGTCATAGAGGCTTGGCGCTGGCTGGTAACCTCTTTTTTTGGATCAAAGACTCCTTTGAGAAGCTGACAAAAAGCCATATTCTCCCACCCTTCCCTGCCTCCTCTCCCCCAAATGCAAAGAGTCGAGGATTTCTGCATTCAATTTCAGGAAAGCTCATGACACCTACTGTAGATTGCAAGTTTCTTGAAGACGAGGATTGGGCCTTTTCCACCGCTGAACCCTTATTTAGGTGCTCAATAAATGTTGGCTGGGAACCAAAGTCAACCTGACCTCTAAGAAGGAAACTCTCTCTCCAGGCTGTAGGACTAAAACAGCTTCTATTTTGACATTCACTTCATTTTTGTTTTTAAAATTCTTAACATCCACTTTACCGCCTCTCTTTCCAACCCCTAATTCCCACTTTTCCTAATATCATGTACCAAATGTACCAAATGTACCAGGCAAGAAAAAAAAATTGGAAAATTTAAAATATTTGAACTAAAAACTATTTCATATTTTTGCCTTGTAATTTTTGAGAATATAATGACATTTGTTCATTATTTTTCACAGCACTATGAGGTTTAGAACCACCCCAAGTTATTTTTCTTTGAATATTTAATCTATGCTTAGGAGTAAAACATCATCTTTTAGGAGAGAAACGTTCACTCTTAGACACAAGAAAGCATATAGGAGAGAAGACAGTTAAAAATAACACAAATATGCCTTATTTGCTTGCTGTTAATTGTCTTGATACCTAGCAAGTTTTCTTTCTTAAACTCTGGCAGAGAGGGAGGACAGAAAGGAAGAAGGAAGCATTCAGGAGAGAAGACAGGAATCCTAACATGCAAGTATTCAGAAGAGAGGCCGCAGAATTACCCTGGTCCGAATAGGTGCTGTTCAGTTCTCGGAACAAAGGAGCTATGATCACTGGGAGGTACGGCTTCACCTTGTCTATTCCAAGATCCATTGCTACAGCTCCAAGAAACTTAAAGATGCATGTTCTCTGAAAGTACAGATCATTTTTCTTTTATACTTGCAGCTACACAGTTAATTTAGAAAACAACGTCTATTTCGGGGCAGATGTTATTGCTGCAGTTCTGGGTTCAAAAGTTCCTAGGGACTTAGGAGGATAACTAAAACCATTAAAATACTTAAAAAAAAAAAAAAAAGACTACTTTCAGTCATTTTGCACATGCATCGCACCTTTAACGGGTTTCTAGGTGAATAAGCAGCTTCCAGTTTTGCGATCCGGGACAACTTCCGTATCAACCACAGCAGCGTGGCTGGCTCGCTCCGCTCTTCATTCTTGTCTGCACACGCCTTGTGTTCTTCCACATCCTCTCTGGCCAGGCCATCACCTAAAACTTCCTGTTCTTCCATGTCTTCTTTTATGTTACCTTGCTCATCCCCAGAATCAGGTTCCAGTAAATATAAGACTTTGGCTACGAACAACAAATTCTTAACAACCTTAGAAAAAGGGGCAGAGGGGAAGGGTAAGAACTGGATTCTGATTTTGCAGAAGCTAAAACAGGTATCCTACAATTAGAAAACAGAAAACTGGGTATTGCACTGTTAAACTGACGATCGAGCCTTTGTTTGGATTATTCTTCAGTTTACCTCTTACAGTGTGTCCAAACCTACTTCCATGTAACTTTTATCCATTTGGCCTACTTCTATTCTTTAAGGTTCCATTGAGTAAATAATTTCATTCTGGATCATCCATTTACATTTTTCAAGAGAGCTTTGATCCTCATTCCATTAAATTCCTTCATCCATCCATTCTTCACCAAAATAACAGTTTCCCTTTACTGATCCATTTACTGAGCACTGACTAGTTACCTTGTATACAGCATTCCAATTCAACTTTAAAATATCCCTATTAGGTACTATTATCAGGAGAGAAAACCAAGGCTCAGAGTTGGTAAATCTCAGCCAAAGACAAAGTGAGTGGTCAGTCAGGATTCAAAGGTCTTTAGAATTCCAGCCCAAGTTCTTAAACACTGAGCTCCTCTTTCCCGCATATACCATCTGGTCCAATTGCCCAGGGGTGATTTTTTAGTCTTATAATAATGGACCCATTTATTGAGTCCTAACTCTACAACATGCATGAAATCTCGGACATGGGTATTTCACACCCGTTATGTGAAGGAGGAAACCAAGTTGAATTTGATTTCCTTCACCATCCGGGCAACTCTGCTAGAGGAGCTGTGTACCCAGAGTTCCCCCAAATGTGGTACTCAGAACACCACACTGTCCAAGGCTAGCCTGGCCATCAAGAGTTAATGCCAAGATTATCATTTCCTTCTGGAAGCTGGGCCTGCATGAGGACAGTACCAGATTTGGAGGCCTTTTCTCCTTGTGGCAGCCACTTCACACTGTTAACTCACTCTAAGATTAAGGTGAAGTAAAATCCATCATTTCTTTCAACCTGGGCTGGTACTAGTAAATCTCTTCCTACCTGTCCCGAGTTTGTATGGTTTGCCATCCTCTATTAAAACTCATATTGTGTAAGGCCCCACCCACTGTCCACCCTGGCATGATTTCTTTGGCCTCACTTTGCTGTCCATTGAATAGCTATCCATTCCCTCCCCAACCCTGCCATTAAAAAAAGAGAAGTATCAGTGTTCATGGCATGCCACCTGAGATCACTCTTCAGATACAACATTCACCTAGTTTCTACTGCCCCGTCCCTTAATCTGCATTGCTCCGTTGTTCATAATGGCTCACAAGAGACGTGGTCAAGTGCTTTGCTTATATCTAGATACCACATCCATGTCACTTCATCATCTACCAGCCCAACTGCTCTATCAAGAGGAAAAAATAAAATGGAGCAGTAGACCAACTAGTCAAAAGCAATTCACATCTACTGCATATTTACAAATGCTTTTTTCTCCATATTTTACTTAGAATTAAATTTTATATGAAACTACATAAAGCTTTTTAGTGATGGAATCATTTATCTGCCTTCTGTTAAGGACAGACAATTCTCAGACCACACTGTAGCATGAACATTATTGGTTTCTCTTTCGCTTCCAGGGATAAGGGAAGGAAATTCAATATTACAGTTTAATATAAAAACAATCAATCAGGGACTTCCCTGGCAGCGCAGCGGTTAAGAACCCCCCTGCCAATGCAGGGGACACAGGTTCGAGCCCTGGTCTGGGAAGATCCCACATGCCGCGGAGCAACTAAGCCCACAACTACTAAGCCTGTGCTCTAGAGCCCGCACGCCACAACTACTGAGCCCACGTGCCTAGAGCCTGTGCTCTGCAACAAAGACAAGACACCACAATGAGAAGCCCTCGCACCACAATGAACAGTAGCCCCCGCTCGCCTCAATTAGAGAAAGCCCGCGCACAGCAAGAAGACCCAACGCAGGCAAAAATAAAATAAATAAATAAAAATAAATAATTAAAAGAACCACAAAAATCAATCACTGTCCTTCAAAGCTTCAGTTGCAACGTGGAGTAGATATGTTAAAACTGATGATGAAAAAGATAAACAGCCAGCTTCCCACTGTATCATCTTTACTGGGAATTTTAAACGGAGCCAGGAGTAATCCCAGTATGGACACCAGAGTCAATTAGATACATGTGCCTAACTGAACAGGTATTTAAGTGTTTGTTTATATTTCATTTAATCCCCCAAGCTTTAACTAGGGAAAACCAAACCAAACCAAACCAAAAACCAAACCTAAGCTTATTCCTATACTGTTGGTAGAATAGGTCCCCTCTATTTAACTGGGAGAATTATAATACTTACCTGCTCTCCTAGAGACTGATCCAAGAATTTGGAGTGCAACTGATGGCAAGAGGCTAGGGAGATACTTTTCATCTGTGAAAAGAAAATGGACATTGGCAGACACAATGCAGGGTATTTCTGACTGTTTTTAAAAACTCCAAGTAACTATAATGATACAACTAACGTAGGAGATTTTGCTCCGAATGACCACCTGTGTAGATCTGGAGAGGGAAGTTTCATGACCAGAAATTGTGTAAATGTTCCCCTCTATTTGCCATAAGAATTTTAGCTCCAGGACATGGGGAGATATAGATCATATTCCTTTAGATTACTGGCAGACAACTTTACAACATTCAAATACTTTCCCCCCCCGTTTTCTTCCCTTCCACTCTCTGCTCATTCAATGTTTATGGAGATCCCACTATAAGCGAGGCATTGTGCTAGGCCCTACGAAATCGGAGACAGATAACACACGGTCCCTACCTAACATTTTCAGGAACATGATCTCATTAAGTCATCAACAAAGTTATGGAGGCAGGACAGAAGGAGGCAAGACGGACAGTATCTTATTTGCCAGTATTGATAAAGAACTTAAATATATAATGGAAGATAAATATGCTAAATAAGCAAATCAAAAGTCTGACTAGACCAATGGTCTAAAAATTATCTTTGAAAAACCTTGGACTTGAGGGTGACCCCTCTCTAGTTACTAACACTCCTATGGATCCACATGTGCATCAAGTTGTTGACTGTAAGAGTTTATCCCAAGGCCAACCCCAAGACAGTTACAGGAACCAGAATGAACATCTCATGTAGATGAGGGAAGGAAAGAGTCTTAGAGAAAACATACCTTTTGGTCTAGGTCACTTGTTAGGAAGCTGATTGCTACAGGTTCCGAGAGTTTCTTTTTAGTTTTTTTGACATTCCGTTTTCTGATAAGTTCCTCCGGTTGGCAAGAGGCAAAGAGCAATCCAAAAATCTGGGCTGCGGTGAGCCACACCCAGCTGTGCGGATGTCTCAGATGGGACTGCACGTGACCTAAGGGAGCCAAAGCGCATCCTCAGACGTCAAGGTTTTCCTGACTCTGTGGTGGTGAGCGTGACTAATTCAGACGTTTCTTGAGTGTCTATTATGTGCTTGGATTCAGGAATCAGAGATGAACAAAACAGCCCCTGCTTCCCGGAAGTGACGTGGAGAGACTGGAAGCAGCTAGAGAACCAATTCTACCATGGCAAATGATACGAGAGAGCTTTGAGTCAGCCTGAAAACAGACCCGTTTCATAAGAACTAGCTGAAGACTCAAGGAGATAAGGTAGCATTGACAACTACAATTTCTAAACTAAAATTAAGGTAAATATATACATGGGTACATATCCTTTTCTCATAACTATTGAAATCAGTGGCTCCAAGTAGCTGACTGGAAAGGTATCATTTATTGAGGTGTTCTATGTGCCAGGCATAGGCTAAACGTGTTACACATATTACCGGATTTAGACCTCACAACAGTTCTGTGAGGTTGGAACTGTCATTCCCATTTTATGGTTCCAGAGGGAGCTAAGTAACGTGCCAAGCTGTAACAGGCAGAACCAAGCCTGGGCCCCAGCTTAATCTGGCCCCAGAGCTCATATCCTTAAACATGACCCCTTAAACTATCTTAAGGATAAGCCATTAACGATCATACTCTTATGCTACAGGGCCATTCTCCACACACCACACTTGGAAAGTACAGCAGAGCCACCTCATATCTGAGTTTTAGTCTCTGCTGCTTTATTTCATGAAGATGGTTTTACTTTTTTTTCTATATGAACCTTTGTAATTATCTCAGTGGAGCCATACCAGAGTAGGCCATATAGTAACTTAGTAACTGGATTATTTCTCATAAAATCATATGAGTTCTCTTAAAACAAGTGGGTATTTAAAACATTCATTGCAATGTCTATTTCCTACTGATTAATCAAAACTAAAACGTTAAATTAAAAATTCCAGGATCTTATTTTTCATTTAAAGAAATGAACTTTATTTTATTTTATTTCATTTAAATAATATATAACTTAAATATTCCCACAGAAGTGAAACGGTTTAGTAAATTATGGCACATTTATACTATGGATTATTTATAGCCATTTAAAAGGATATCTACTAAGTATGTTATAGTACTATAATATGCTTACTTAGGTATAAACAGGATATAAAAGTTTATATGGAATTATGCAACCTCAAAAAAAAACCCCTATGGTTATTTGACAAAAGGAAGACTGGATGGAAGTGTATAACAAATAATCATCAAGTAGCAAGGAGGACTTTGGGAAATTTTTTCCTTTCTTTTACTCGTCCATAATTAATATTCTTTCTTATTTATAAATGAAATATATTTTTTATGAGGATACATATATACATGCATATATTATTTGTTTGTTTTTTCCCCCAGAAAAAAATACTTTCACTGTAATCAATCTGCAAGGGCCTTTTAAATCTTTTTATCATGGACTTTTCCCCTGACATTATATATTTCTAAAGTGTTTATTTTTAGATTTAAATAAAAAGGAAATACTTACTCCAGATTTTACTCAGAGTCTCAGAGGGCTTGATAAGCTGAACAATATTACATCCCTTGATGAGTTTACTTATCAGTGTAAGAAAACTAAATAGAAGGCGATCTGCAGCTTTTTCTTCAGTCTCTTCCATGATCTAAAATTAGGAGGGATGTTAAATCAATTAAGACAATAATTTCAAAGTATTTGATGGACATTTTTACTCCAGGATGTACATCTATACCAGGGTTTCTCAGCCTAAACACTGCTGACATTTTGGGTCAAATAATTCTTTGCTTTGGCAGGCTACCCTGTGCACTAGACGATGTTTAGCAACATTCCTGGCCTCTACACACTAGATGACAGTAGCATCCCTCTACCCTCCAGTTGTGACAACCAAAAATGCCTCCAGACATTGCTGTCTCCTGGGGGGCTTAAGAAACTGTGATCGACATATACTGTGGAAGATAACTTACTTTAATCTTCACTTTAAAAAGAAGATAGAACTACACTGAGTTCTTGCTTTTATTAATAAAATAATTTTTGAACTCAAATAATATTTAATCTATTAGCTATACCACAAGTAAAACTATTAAAATAAGCAAGAGTTTTACTCCCTAGCAAATAACTTACATTTGTAAAGTTTTCAGGATCAATTTCCTTTTCAATTACACGGAGAACAGTTCCAAGTCTTCTCTCAAAAGTGACTCCTTCACTTTCCACAAACAAGCCACAGATCAGGGCAGCTAGCTGTCTATTTAAGCTCTATCGAAAATAAAACCATCACAAGACAATATCAGCACAACTTGGGGAGCCGTTTCCAAAACTGTAAAATGAAGGTGGGCATGACTCTGTCCTCAGTAGTTCTTTATGATACCAGAAATCAACACAATGTGGATTTTTGGTGGCTAACATGAAAAATATAGAGAAATCTTCACCACCCAGAACATTAAAAAAAGTGGTATCCACTGAATAATACATTTTTTCTCATTTTTAAATTTAAAAAAAAAAAGGAAGACGTTTCAGCCCCCCGACCCCATTCTGATTTTAATACTTAAAGCCAATATTAAGTTATGACATGTGTTGTTTATATTCCACAAAGATGGGCCAGTGATGATGAGGGTAGAGTCAGCAAGTGGTTATAATTATCGGCAAAAGTTACATCCTATAAATTGTATAAGCAAAACTGGAAACAAAGATATTCATCAACGGGGATTGGTTAAGTAAATTATAATACATTCATGTAGAGTAACTGGGTGACATTGACCTTGTAGTGGGAATACAGGTGATTTCTGTTACTCTCTGTAACTTCTTATATTTTCTGAAATTTTACTGTAAGAATATATTATTAACATAATCAAGTAAAAACAACAGAGCTATTTGGGAAAAATTAATTCAACGATGTATAATATGTATTCTTATTTAAAGTATGAACACCAAAAGCTCAGACTTTTCTTTGCCATATGACTAAAAGCAACCCTAACCTTCTTTGCCCCAAACCAGGTGGTAACCATATCGAAGAGCCAATCTTTTTTCTCAAGGCTGATTTTATTGAGTAAGGATTTGATTGCCATGGATGCCATCTTTTTACACATGGCAGAGTCATCGTTCACCATCATTAGACAAAGAGGAATAAAGAACATTCCACAGTTCTCGTGGAGCAGTCCCTGAAAGAAAACAGACACTTATGAGCACACTCAGACTGGAATTCTCACAGATGTCTCACAAACAGAGGACCCTGGGCTCCTGGGAGCCACAGCTTGTTAACAAACACAGAGTTTGTCTTTGTGATTCACGGTACCTGAGGGAATGTGTCAAAGAGATAAGCGATCATTTCCAAGGCGGACTCTCTCCCGGTCTCGTGTTCATAACTGGGGTAAGAACATTAGAAGGACTTGTTAGTAACTTTAAAATTTACCAGTAATTATTTTTAAGAATTTAAAATGTTGTCTCAAAGTGCCAGTCTATTTCTTAAAAAGTGGAAAAAAACCTCCATTTTCCCAATTTTAATACATGTACTTACCATGCTACTATGCAGTTGTAAATGTAATTTTGTTAGATTTTTACTGTTCTCCTAAGTGGACTCTAATGACAATCGATGGTCAGAGTGAACTGAAAAGCAGCTTGCAGAACTGCTATATGAAGCCATGCACAATGCTTGACAGTCAAGTCAGTGATTCATAGGATAGCATCCTCAAAAATGTGCCATTACATTTCGGCTTTGTTCTTTTCAAGACAGTCCACACACTGAAAGGAGAGAAGAACCTACCCCACTGCCTTGTGTAGTTTATGGCTTCAACTTACTTCAGTTGAGCGAGCATGAATTCCAAGTTTGGTCGCAATTTGTCCCCCAGGGGATAGTCAAGAATATATTTCAGAAAAACCTAGGAACAGAAGTCACACAAGAGATTATTTGGATCCTGTCCCTCCAGGATTCCTCTTTCCTAAGCTGCTTTCTGGGACACACTGGTAGGCTACAAAGACCTTTCAGAAGGGTGATCAGTTAGGTGAAGTCCACCTCTTGAGTCAAGAACTGTGCCCCTCCTCTCTCCTCCCACTTCACTTCCTCAGGTCTTGCCTGATTAAGCGTCAAGTCCTGGCCCATCATTAGCATGGTTGTTTAGGGCTCCAAATCTCAGCTCATCTCTCTGATAGGAGGCTGTGGTGAACTGAGTATGGACTGTGGTTCAACCCTGTATTTCCCCTGAAATAAGAATGACAATAATAGTGATAATACTACCAACTTTTGCATTTACTAACTAACTTCTTTGTGTTAAACACTGGGTTAAGTGATTCTTGGTTGGTTTTCATTACTTCCTTAGGAAGTAAGTAATATGATCCCATTTTGCAGATGAAGAGAATGGAGCTGGCACAGAAGGTAAGCAACCTGCTCGGGTGACACTGCCAGAATCCCATGCCTAGCCTATCTGCATCCACAGGCTCTGCTTGCAAACTGCTGTATTATTCAGCTTCCTTTATTAATAAACTGTGAGAACTAAGCACATCATTTAACTTGCCAAGGCCTGTTTTTCCCCAACCATAAAACGGTGGTACTGTTTCTTTTGAAGGATAGTTACAAACAGAAGTCATGTATGTAAAGTGCTGGGCGTGCAGCTAGTACTTAATAAATAGCAGCTGACCCTCCTTCTTGCTAAATGAGTTAACTTTTTCTAAAGATGGCCTCCGCAGCCCAAGCCCTCCTTTAACTCCGAGTTCATATTTCCAATTCAGACCCTTCCATTTCCCGGGTTGATATGCACTCATAAGATCAGGACAAATGTATGAACACAAATCTGCTAGTGTCACTCCTCTGTCTACTGATTTCACTGGCTCTTTGTTATTCTTAGAACAAAGCCCTAAATCTTTAACAAGACCACAAGGTCTTGCCTGATCTGGCCCCCTCCCCCGTCATTCACCTTCAACAAGCTAAGCTCTTACCCACTTCAAGGCTTATCTTCCTTAGCCTGCAAGGCTAAGCCTTATTCTTCCTCCAAACTTTGCTTATATGCCAATCCTCAGGAAAGCTTTCCCCCACTATCACATTAGGACGGTCCTCCACCATGTCATATGCTCTTATCATATGCTCTTCCATACTTTGTCAATTTTAAGAAGCACAGTTTTCCACATTTTAACATATCTGAAATTGGGATGTCTTACAATTGATGCCATCTTACCACTGTCATAGTTTTTTCCCCTTCCTTTGAGGTACGTAAGTAATGGTGTGTCTTGTAAGTGATGAAATACAACAGTACTTTCTTCCTCCTGGCACTTAGGATGTCTGTAATTTAATAACTACTTGTGGGATTTCTGCTTTGCGCATCTCTGCTATAGGACAGACAGGGACTATAAAAATTTTGTTAACTACTCTTCCAGCAATGCCAGGTACACACTGATACACATTAAGTGGTCAATGACTGGACCACTGGATGGAAATCTTTGCTGCAGGTTATCACGCTGCAGAAGGAAAATGTGTTTCTTCATCCATCTGAAATATGCCACATGTGGGCTATATTCAAAATGCTCTTTATACCGAAAAATGGCCTTACATTTGGTATGTGAATGGGCTCCTGAGTCTTAGAATAAAGCAACAGTATGACACAAAGTCTGCAGAATTCAGTGTTGACATCTGTCTACCTAAAAACCGAACAGAGGCAGGGCCCAGCCCTTGCCACGGGAATAAGCTCTCTCTACAAACCTGTCTGCACTGGACTCTGACAGGTTCGTCTTGCGCAGAAACTGCCAGCTTGGACACTTGGCGCATGACATCATTGATTTCTGGGACCAACAACTTTCTTGATAAAATGGCCTGAAATACAAAAGGAAAACACATACTTATTTCATGTTTTACTGCAGATGGCCTGTTGTTTACTAAGCTGACCTGATGTTAAAAGCGGTCACAGGCAGTTTTCAAACATAATGAAAGTACCTCCACAAGAAAAAGAACATAAACTTAAAAAATGGTTAAAATGGTCAAGTTTATGATACATATAAGCAGACTACATGCATTTGTACAGAATTCCCTGGAAGTTTAATATAGAGCTCGTGTTTCAACATTTTAATAGGCAGCTATGTTAGCTTATAATTAATCAACCAAATCATAATAATCTTTATAAATTAATTTCAGAACTATCTACAGCTAGTCAGAACACTATGTTCCATGTTATTCTAAATACCTGACATGAGGCTCATTCACTGCACAATCCAACATTCTGGTGACACCATACCTTCAGAAGACCAAACGCGGTGGCTTGTCTTGTAATATCATAAATGTCCTCCTCAGCATATGCTAGTAGAACTTGAAGCTGCTTTTCAGTTATCTGGTAAGACTTCACTTTCTTCACAAGTATGGTCACACACTGCAAGTTATAACACTGAGGTTAACAGCCAGGACATCCCACAAATCAGCGTACAGTGGAATGATAAGGACTCAATACAACAGCAATGTTTTTTCACACAGGATACCAACACTCTGGCCTTAGCAAATTAATCTGGAAGAAATTTTGACCACGACCACAAAAGATGATGAGGAAAAGTAACTTTGATGTTAATCCCGGTCCTGGCTTTTTCTAAGCGCAAGTGAAAACACCTCACCTTGAAACAATTTACCACCAGGTGGAAATTCTGGCCCCTGGCAGCCCCGAGTTTTGCATAGTCCTTCAGCAGAAGGAAAAGGTGTTTCATTAGCTGTTCCGCTTTTGTTTCTGTGGAAGGCAGGGGGAACCTCAAGATCCAGATCAGGCATTGTAAAGCGCCTGTGATCACCTGAAAAACAGACAAAGCCAATCGAGTGATGAAGTGACCAAACTCAACAATCCAGCACCTAAGGCTGTGTAGACACTGAGCGATCGAGTTGAAGGAACGAAGCACTCTGCCAGGCCACTCAGGGAGAACTGTGCTAAAAGTGTAAGGAAATAGGCACGTTTCCTCTTCCCTGTTGTAGAACTTACTGCTTCTCCATAGCAAGTGAAGGTACATCCCAAGCAAGTGAGAAAAGGTGCTCATATTCTTAACCTATTATGGGTAAATGATTAGATGGGCTGGCTAATTTTAGCATTTTTTTTCCTGAAAAACGCATTATAAATGCCTTTCCAATTTTCTAGAATGGTACTTCAATTTAATCCATTCTTATTAAGCTTGTGTTATGTACACAAGGCACTCTACAGAGTGTTAGAAATACGATGATAAAAAGGATGCCTTTCCGCATTTAAGGAGCAGATAGCTGAAATTAAGCATGGGAACCATGATCTATAATTTAATATAGTTAAGTGCAGTGCCAAAGGTATGAAAAAATGTGTTGGGACCGAGTGACTACAAAAGAATCCCTGAACCTCCAGGCCAAACCTTCTAGATTACCTAGACCAGCTGGTTCACCTCTACCTAATACACCCCTACACCCTGGTTGCTGGGATGGCCTTATTGGGCTGGATTAGACGAAGATAAAGCAAAGAGCTCAGGAGTCAAAAAGACCAGGGCTTAAAACCCAGCTCTGCAGCTTATTACCTGTTTGACCACAGAGATGTTAAATACTTAACCTCTTGGCACCTTTCCTGTAAAACAGGCAATCTGAGAAAGCGGGAAAGGTGTGGGCTTCGGAGTCCGCAGACTGAGGCTGACATCCTAGATCTGTGATGTGGGGCAAGTCACTTAGCCTAAGGCCTGGATTTCTCATCTATGAAAGAGACACATTAATAATATGTGCTCCATGGGTTGTTAATGAGGATTCACAGCAGCGAGCGGTAGCAACAAGGATGATGATGATGAGATGATGACTACCGCCATGGGGAGAGCACCACTCACCCTCATGAAGTTGTCGTGAGGATCAAATGAAGGGCTTTTACAACTGTTAAGCGCTACCTAGTATTATTAAATTGCTGCTAAGGGAGCAATTTAACACAGAGAACAGAGGTGGTTCATGATGTTGTAAATCTCTTTAAAAACTCAATCATCTTGTAAAGTATGAGCCTAGAAACAAGTTCTAGGTACACTGCATGACACAGCTCCCGTGCAGGAACAGGTGCTCACCTTCACGTCCATGGAACCCAGGCAGTCTATGAGGAGAGACATAAAAGGATCCAACATTTCCAGAACATGTTCACTTGAAGACTTGATCTTCGAAGTCTTCAGACTAAGATGCAACAGCTAGAAGATTTGAAAAGATACCTCACATCAGTTGCCCCTAAGACCAAATGAGTGAGGTAAAGGTGAAATGATTTTAAGAGGCCAATGTGAAATGTTAAGATGCTTCTATCTGAAATTATAAAAAGTGTGAAGAAAGGGGAACCACCTGGGGGAGTCTCAGTATGTGAAGAAGGTGGGAGCTCACTGTGCAGCTGAGATTCGAAGTTCATTTACCAAATGGTTATTCCTCAGCATCTGCTTTGGTTCCAGGTACTGGCTTGGCATGAAGGACATGGCAGTAACCAAGATCAGCAGGGTCACTGCCCTCGTGGATCTTAGCCAGGATGACAGACTCTAGGGAATGATTCACTAGAAATGCAGGGTGCTTTGAGAGTTCTGGGGGGACCTGGGCAGAGGGAGGAGTAGATGGTGAGGTTCTGGGGTGGGAAAAGTGTGGTGACTTTAGAGAACTGAAGGGAAGCCACGTGTACAGGATGAGGCTATGCCCTTGTGGCCCAAATGAAGGACAGGGCTCTCTCCTGGGAAAAAAGGGAGCCAATGAAGGATTAAAAAAATATATACAATAAAACGATCAAATTTGTGTTTTCAAAAAATTTAGAGTAGTTCAGAGTTGCACACTCATGGGCAAAGCAACAGTGAAGGCACTGTAAATATCAGGTCAGAATCATTCATTCTGAGAAAGTTATATCATCAAAGTACCAGCGTTTCCAGCGGAAACGAGCAGTACTGGAAATTCAGCAGAGGATTAAAAGGCACAGACTCGCTGTGTGCAGCAAGTCTCACTTTAAGGTTAATTCTTACCCGAAGTCCAGACTCAATAAATATGTGCATGTTGGTTTTCTTGCTCACAACAGCTTTCTGCCCGCCTCGAACTGGAGTTGGGGGGAGCAGAAGACAACTCTGGGGTGGCAGACGTGGATCTGGTGCAGGGGCTGCTGGATTTCTGTCAATCAAGTGGAATGAAAATTAGTAGAAAGCACACTGCATGCTGCATCCCTGGAAGCTACTATGGCCCCTTCTGGTGAAGTGAGTCCAGTACCAAATAATGTGCTCTCTGCTGTGGGTTTTTTCCCCCCTTAACCACAAGACACCGAAGAGATGATTAGGTTGTTGATCCAAGTTTCTAGAACCCCAGAAACAGAGGTCAGAGGGATGAACACACATTTAAATGAAGACGAAACAGCAAGGGGACACTCCCTTCCTTTGATTTCTGAAAACAAATGCCAAGGAGTCTCTTTCAGACTACAGAAGCAAAATTCAAAGGAAGTTTACAAATAAGGTATTTAAACTCTTTGGAGGTCTAAATCTCTGATCAGAACAAGAAGTATATATTTTAAGTCTATCCCAACTTTGATTCAATACATATCTAAAACAAAAGTGGTATTAAGTAAATGTCAAAATAATTGGTTGCCTTCACAGCTACCGCATTCAGCAGAAACAATCTCGTGTTGACATGTATTACCTGGAAGGACCTCAGCCCAAACACCACAAAGTAGTACCATCTTACAACTCAGATAAACATACCTTTTTTTCCCTACTAAAGCAAATTATTAAATGAACCCACTTAAGAGTAATTGAGTAATGAATGGCTTATTAGAAGTATGAACCTAAAGGACAGTTGTTGTTTTTTTTCAAACTTACTTTTCCTTCTCTGTTAACAGGGGTAGATTTTCGCTGACCAAACCGTAACTAAGCAACAGAATGGATTCTGCCGTCATTTCCTGGTTTACAAGTAATCCTGCTATGATTCGACGTAAGGTTTCATGAACTTTCCGGGCCAGTTTTAAACTCGTGGTATTTTGCAAGATCTAAAGGCAGATATAAATGCACACTGAGGTAACACAGAACTGCAGTTTGATTTGTTATAATAGTAGTTTTCTTTTATATATTTACTTTTTAAAATGTGCTTTTTGCTGATTAAAAAAGAAACACATTCTTAATAAAATTTCAAACATAGATATAACATATAAAGTCAAATATACCCATGACCTCAGCCCCAGAGATAACCACTGCCAGCTGTGTATGCCGCTGGATTTCTTGTGCCTCCTTGGCACTCTCTTTGTTGATGAGGTCTGGGCGCAGGGCTGGAGATAGGATGTGACACTTGGAAGATGTCAGCCTTCCAAGTGCATTAAATGGGGTGGTTTATAGGCAAGCATGTACACATAACACAACATCAACAAAATGCAGTCATTACTCACAGGAAACCATGCTAAGGAAGTGGTGTGACGGCCAGGCCTCAGGGTTGTACATTAGTTATTGGGCCAAATCAGAGGAACTTAATGGGACCCCAGCACCATCAACCCCAGTACAACCCTCAGCATGTCATAGCTATTCCCCTGCACAGGACATGGATTAGTAACTTTGATTACCTTGGAGGGACTTGATAATTTACATGGAAAATAAGTGTGCTTTGTCAACTCCTTTTCATCCTCAAAACATATCTAACATTCTTAGATCAGGCTCAGATAAGCTAAATGCATTCTAGGAACAATTAGGGAGTTAATCTAGCATCAAACATGTGGAATTAGCACAGAGAACACTATGAAGGTAGGTAAATGACAGTCCCTGCCCAACAGGAAAGGCAGAATGAAAATGGTGGAAAGAGTGTGAGATTTGGATCAGAAAGATCTGGAATTAAATCCTGACTTTTCTCCTTAGCCATGTTCCTTTCTATCTTTCTAAGCCTGAATTTTCTCATCTGTAAGACAGAGGTACTGTCAATCTCAGGGGACGGTTGTGCAGATTAGAAGAGATAATGAAGCACAGTGCTAAGAACATGGGTGTCTGTTCAATAAATGCCAATTCTCTTCCTCCTGGCAATCTGGGAGCAGCAGTCTGACTCCAAAGGCTATGTTCTTAGCTGCTGACGGGACCAAGCTCAATAATTCACCTGTGGTTCAGTTCCTGTCGCCTTTCCTTTTGCATCTCATGGTTTATATCAGGGACTCTGATTCTTGGATCAGAATCCAAGAATCAGAATCAGCGGAACCAGAATCCACTGAGCTGCCAGACACGTGGTACTGGTGCCCTTAGCACCAAAGCAGATCATGATGCTCAAGGCTCTTTTCAAGAACTCATGGTACCGTAAGGTGGGGATCCCCTTCATTACATTCAAGTCCTTACCTCTTTTAGTGGAAGGATAAGTTTTGTAACCTGATCTTTTCCTACAAACTTGCCCAAGATTTCATAAGACTCATAACTCTTGCTTCTTCGTGCCTCCATGACCTTGGAGAGGATCTGCTTTACTTCCTTTTCTTCAGCAATGGCACCAAACAACTCATGGTTAAAAATCTTTAAAAGAAAAAAAGCCAATGGCAATTATGTGCACTCAGCAACTTATGCCAACATAAGCAGTCTTTGAAAATGCGTGCTATGTCCAAGTCAAGGATTAAAATTAGACAATAGGAATTTCTATTAGATTTTACTTTTTTCAATGTAGTTTAGGGACCAATTACTAAAAAACAAATACAGAAACACTTCAAGGTTTACACCAATGGAAAACAAAAGAAAAATACCAGGTAGATTTACATATATAATTGTATAATATATAAACAGGCACTTCTTTGATATTATCAAAGAGTAGCTTAATTCCTCTTTAAGAAATTCTCATATTTGTAACTTAATTATCAAAAGTAATGCATTTAATTAAAAATGTAGTGTCTACATTTTTAATGAATAAACAAATGATGGTGTGCCAAATTTAATGTCTTTCTAATCCTACCCCCCAAATTATCATATTATCTGATTTTAAATTGTTATTAATTTTTCACTATTCTAAATAAAGCTCTAATGAATATACTTTTGTACAAACTCCAGACCACACCTCTGATTTTACCAGCTCGAGACCTGCTAGCAACAACAGAGTGCCCATCTCACATCACTTAAGTCTCAACTTTTTAAACCTCTGCTAGCCTAAGAGATGAGATAGTAGATAGTACATTACTTTCATATTTATAGGCTATTATTTCTGATTTTGTGAACTGATTTGTGTTCTTTGACCTATTAAAAAAAAATTAGAATTCCTTTCTCTAAATCTTACCTCAATCATTATATCCAAACAAGAGTCCAAATTCCCAACTTGCAGCTTGTTGGTGAGGCCTTGCAGCAACATGTAAACAGTGAAAGTTAGCACATGGACCTAAAACGAAATGTATAATAAGAATATGGATGGCTAAGAACACCACAGTAGAAAAAACAAGATTTAGAAGTACGGCAGGTGCGCACTCAGATTATATATCTGTAATTATTGCAGGGAGAAGCTTTGACAAATGACACATACTTATATCACTGCCTAAAGTCCTTTAACCAGATGGTCCCTTCGTAGAAAAGATGCTCAGAAACACATCACCATGCTTAGGTTCTATTATTGTGACTAAATCAGGCCAATGATTTATAAAGAAGAGCACAAGTCTTGAACTTTTAAAAACCAACCTGTGAATTATGGAGCCTGCCAACGTTGAATGCAGTCAAACCTGGTACAAAAGGTGTTATGAAGGAAACAAGTTTTTGCCCTTCACAGTGATCACAGCTAACATTCCTCAGAGCTTACTGTGGGCTAGGCACTGTATTAATACCCCACATGTACTGAATCATTTAATCCTCACCCACTCTATCTATGGCATAGGTGCTACATTATCAGCATTTTCAGATGAAGAAGCTGAGGCACAAAAAGGTCAATCAAACTTGCCCAAGGTTACATGAATAGGAAACGGTGGAGTCAGGATTTGAAACAAGATGACGCCAGAGTATACAGAGTCCACAAAAGGGTGTATTCTGTATACTGCTTCCGGTGCTGTAAATTAGCAAGGTAAACATCAGATAATGATCATACACTAAGAAAATACACCTGGCTGTCAATATACAGATTGGATTTTAAAGGCATAATTTCACATGTACCTACTTATGATCTTTAAATACTTTTACATATATAAAATATTTGCTGAGGACTTTATATAATTTTTAAAAATCCTTTGGGGGGGGTAAAGAATGAAACTCGAAGAGTACAATTTTGGTTCTGTCTACATGATTAATACTAATACCCAAACTGCTGTTCTCTCATCCTTATTTTACTTACTTTAACGAATAATGAGACAGACTGGAAGAACAGGTGGTTAAAGAAAAATGGGCTACTTGTTTAAACACCTCAGGCGCTCAATTAAATGTGCGAATGAATCCTCAGAGACAGCTGTGCTGTATTCATCCTGGTATGCTCAGTGCCCAGGAGCACCTCACACAAATAGCCAAGAATTACAGGCTGGTTGAAAGAACAAACACGGACACTGACAGGGGCTCCGGTTCCAGGTGAGATGGAGAAAGCACACTCTATCCTGTCTCTCCCACTGAGTGCAGCTATAAGCCCCAGACAGGATGCACAGAGCTGCAACTGGGGAAGAACACCAGAGTGCAAGTACCACCAAACTCTCAGTGTGTTTACCCCTGTTTTCTATACAGTTATAGATGTGGGGACTGCAGCAGCCACAACTCTGCTGGGAAACCTTCCTTTCCCATTGGGACTGCAGTTCTGAGAGGATGGGCCAACTAGCTGCTTTTCTCCTTCTCTGTCTTGCCACCACTTAGCCTCTGTGTGGGTACAGCTGTGGGAAGTACATGGCAAAGTGGGAGAAATAAAGCCCCAGCTTTCCAGCTGGAGGTGTGAAATAAGTGGAAAAATAATGTGTTAGCAAAGAATCAGAAGATATAAGGGACTAAATGGAAACTTTACAACTGAAAAAAACCAAACAGACCAATAACTGAAATAAGAAAATTTACTAGATGGGTCCAATAGTAGGATGGAGATTAAAGAGGAAGGGGTCAGTGAACTTGAAGATGAATCAATAGAAATTATGCTATCCAAACAGAAAGGAAGGAGACTGAAAAAGAAAATTAAAATGGAGCCTCAGGGATGGATGGGACCCCCCAAAAAAGTCAAACAGGAGTCCCAGGAGAGGAGAAAGAGTGCAGTGCAGAAAAAGTATTTGAGGAAATAATGGCTGAAAACTCCCCAATGTGCTTGAGAAGCTCAATAAACCTCAAACAGGGTAAACCCAAAGAAATCCACATTCATGATCTAACTGCTGAAAAATAAAGACAAAGTCTTTAAAGCTGCCAGAGAAAAATAATGCATTAGTTAGAGGGGAAGAATAATTGAATTATTCATCAGAAAGGCCGGAGGAAGTCGCGTGACAATTTTACAGTGCTGAAAGAAAAGAAATAACTGTCAATGCAAAAGTATATATCCAGTGACAACATCCTTCAGGAATGAAGGTGAAACAAAGACATTCACAGGCGAAGGAAAACGAAGAGCATCCGCTGCCACCATACTTGCTCTATGAGCTTGCCTAGACCAAAGGGAAATGACACCAGGAAGAAATCTGGAAATTCAGAAATGAAGGAAGAGCAGTAGAAATGATAAATATCTGGGCATATCTGAGGATTAAAAGCAAAAACTCTAACGCCGCTTGGTAAGTTTTCAACATATAAGTTTTCAGCAAAGTAATATATAAACAACTTTTAAACAAAGGAAGGGTGAAGGGATCTATAGGGTAATAAGGTTTTTACATTCCACTTGAAGTGGTAAAATACTGATTCTAAATAGATTATTAAAAATTAAGTATGGATATGGTAACCTGGAGCAACCACTAAAACACTATACAAAGAGAGACAGTGACAATGAATACTGATATTTTTAGTGTGTTACTTATAACCTATAGAATGGGAACCTACCTATGAACAAATTAGGACTTGGAAGGTCAAGCTAACTACCAGAAGTCTTGGCTGGGTACTTGAGAAAAACAAGTTGCAGTGTTCCTCAAACTTTAGATCGCTCAGGGATCTTATTAAGATGCAGATCCTGTAGGTCAGGTGCTGCTGACGCCACCTGTCCGGGGCCCACATTTGGAGTAGCAAGACCGCCAGGTAACTACTCAAAGAGCTTTGTATTCCACCTGGTGTTCTTATTAATTTTATGACATGTCATACATTTCAACTCTTAAACAAATGTCTATGTTCTTTATTGTTCACATGTGTGGCTATACGTTCAATATACATTCAGTAAGAATTTTATTAAGAACTCAGAGAATACAAAACTTGACATCAAGTGATTTGAGAGAAAAACACAGGTTATGAAATGCAGGTCTATTAGGATCTTTTAAGAAATTAAATATAAGGGTTTCTTAAAAAACAGATTTTTAAAAATACTGATTAAAAATTTTTAAATATGCTTGCTTTTTCTCTCAGTAGATCAACTTTACAAAAGATAGACCCAAAGTATCATGACTTAGTGTTTAAAGTGCAACTATAAACCCAATTTGAACCCCAACCCAATTTGAATATAAAGTACATGATGCAATTTACCTGATAGCCACGCACAAGGGTAGTCTGTAATTCTTTTAAAATATATTGTAGGTAATGCACACCCAGATCCTCTATTATTTTTGCGAGAGTGCTGCGAGCAATGTCTCTGATTTCCTGTGCTCTGTTCTTGAGGAGGGCACATACTTTCAGCAAAATACTAGAAGATGAGAAATTAATTAACTAATTAAATTAACAGAACCAAATAAAAATATAAATATCCTTTAGTTTCTGAATCACTCATAACCCAAACTATACCAATTAGAATTCTAAATTACAGCAAATTGTGACAGTACTTCTCTTCCTGACAAAAGAGAAGATAGAACCAATTTTTGAGTTTCACTGAACTTTTCTGATGTGTCACACAACATACCTTGGCAGATTAGCTTCCATAACTTCCTGTGGAAGGGACTGCATTAGTTTAACCATGGCAAAAGCTAAAGGAACTCGAACTACTTCCTCATCATTCACAACCTTTGATTTTACGAGTTTGTGTTCTTCTTCTCTTTTAGTCTGTAAGAAAAATTTAGGTTAAACTAAAACAAAAGTAAATGGATTAGGGACCTACCAACACTACAACCTTGCAGTTGAAAGATAAGCTCTTTTGATATATCTTATATCCATTTCTAAGTTTAATGTCTTAAAAAACAAACTCAGTTATGCAATTTGATAACCCTCCAAAAATTATAAAAATAATATGAATAAGAATATGAATAAGAATATTCTTTCCAAAGGAGCAATCAACCAATCAATCAATAAATAAAACCAAGTATTCACTGATGTGGGGTTGTGTAATATTTAAAAAGTCACATAAAATTTGTGTTAATTGGGACTTTCCGGTGTTTAAGTGACATCGTTGGTACATAAAAAAATATGGTGCCTCAAATAAACTTTATTTACAAATATACAAAATGATGAAGTCGGTATTTTACATCAGGGGTTGGAAAACTTTCTGTAAAGGGTCAGATAGTAAGTAATTTTGACTTTATGGCCACTATTGAAGCTACTCAATTTTGCTATTGTAAGGCAAAAGCAGAATTAGACAATATGTAAATGAATGGGGTGTAACTGTGTTCCAAAAAAACTTTATCTACAAAAACAGGCTGCAAGCTAGATTCAGCCCATGGGCCACAGTTTGCCAGCTCAAGTTTTACACTGAGAAGGAAAGGCTCTGGCTTCATGAGAATGCACTCCTAAAATGTTACCCCTATTAAACAAGAAAAAGATGTACTTTTGTTTTCTTCCTTTGTTTTTTTCTTTTTTTAATTTTTTGGTCATGCTGCGTGGCATGTGGGAATCATAGTTCCCCGACCAGGGATCGAACCCATGCCCCCTGCACTGGAAGCATGGAGTCTTAACCACTGGACTGCCAGGGAAGTACTGAAAAATGTATTTTTGAATAGCAGAGAAGTGGCCAAGAAGTAGAAAAGGGAAACATACTCTAATTTTTAATAACCTTTTTAGGAAATGGGAGTCATCTTAATATCTACTTTGGAGATAGAAAAGCATATATCTACCAGTATCAAAATCATAATGAAGAAGAAACATTACTACCTTAGCTGTACGAGATGAACCTGAAGATGATGAGATAAGAGAAGGGAGGTGAACTGTGAAATGTAGAGATAAAAGAAAATCCAAAAGCTGATGTCAATCCACATAGTTAAGAGCCTCAGTCTGACAGGGCCCCACGGACACCCCACAGGGTCACACAGACCTGCTGGGCCCCAAACAGAATGATTACCGTAGATGCCAGACATTTATGGAGCCTGGGTAGGATGTCCCCAGTTATGGTTCCTTGGATATTTTTAATTGTTTTCTCCAATTCTTCCTTATTCCAAGGAAGGAAAGAGATGGACTTCGTGATACACTCGGATTCTTTAGCTGCTGTCCCTTCACAATCATCTGGGTCAGGGTTTTCTAGCTCTTCATTCTTGTCTGACAAAGTCTTACATCCATCTTCCTTCTCATCATCATCCATATGCTCTAATTCCATGGCTTCATGCTCTGGCAACTCAATCTCTTCTATGGTATCTATGTTTAGTAAACAACAAAAATCACCTTAAATTAAATAAGGAAACAACACAGTTGTGTTAAGTAGTCTTTTCTACTAACATCTAATAAAAAATATCACTGACTCTAAGGGCAAGATAAGGGCTGAGGAAACAGCAGTAAATGAGAGTGTTACTGTCCTTCATTTTCTTACAGTTAGCCTAATGAGGAATAGAGACAAGTAAACTGATAATTATAAAAAAAAAGTGTGGAATAGTAAGCAAGTACAGGGTACTTTGGGATCACATGGAGAGGCTGGGGGGAGGAGGGCTCTTAACCACAGGAAGCTTCCAAAGTACTGTGGTTGGAGGTTTCCAAAAGCAAAAACCTACATTCATGAACATGAAAATCCTAATGGCAGCCAACAAGTCTCATGCAGAAACGTACCTTATTATAGGATTCAATTTATTAAAGAAACCTGGGCAGTATTGTAGAGAAAAGTCCAGACTTGGCTCTGCTAACAAGCCATGTGACTACAGTCAATTACCTTAACCCTCATGGGCTTTGGATTCTTCACCAGTAAACTGTAGATGGCACCTACTTGTAAGGCTATTGTTAGGATTAAATGTGACAAAGCCTATACTGTGCCTAAAATATATTTCTGACACTTCATTGACTTTCAAAAAAATGATAGCTATTAGTCTTCATTTTTTTTAATGGCTGTGTAGCTTTGGGAAAGTTACTTTACCCTTGAATCTCAATTTCTCGTATCAAAAATATGCAGTAACTAACACCTAAGGTTCTTGTAAGGTTCTTATGAGGACAAATGAGATAATGTCTATAAAAGCACATTTCACAGTAGATGCTCACTAACTGTTTCAAACTCCATTCATACCTAAAAAGAAAACAGTGAAGTGAATTAATATTTTAATTTGTTAATGTTTCTGTTTATGCAAAATTTCAAAATGCAGATTCAATTGACTGAAGATAAACTAAGGGGCTTTAGTACATTAATTATTTAAAACACAAATGGTTTCTACAAATTCAAAACAGTTTTCCTCTTCATCAGTGTGGCTCTTCAGTGATTTGATAATGAATCAAAGAATTAGAAAATTTTGAGTAGGAACACTGCAGTAATGCAAACTAAGGGCCAAGATATTTCAATGTCTTTAGCCAAAACAATTAGAATAAATACCTTGGCCTACTTAAGTGTTTATTCTTTTCCTTATTTTCCTGTGATGGCTAAATCCTTTAGAGTCTGGTGTTCAATATAAGCAGTAGTAGTAGGTATCTTTACCTCATTCTGGTTTTAAAGCAAAGGCTTTTAATGTTTTACCATTGAGTATGATGTTTCATTAGGCATTTTTTTTTTTTTTTTTTAATTTTTGGCCACGCCACACAGCATGCAAGATCTTAGTTCCTTGACCAGGGATGGAACTGGCGCCCCCTGCAGTGGAAGCGTGGAGTCTTAACCACTGGACCACCAGGGAAGTCCTATCATTTATTTGGTTGGTTATCTATCTATCTATCTAGGGCTGCATCAGGTCTTAGTTGTGGCATGCGGGATCTTTAGTTGTGGCGTGCAGGCTTCTCTCTAGTTGTGGTGTGTGGGTTTTTTTCTCTCTCTAGTTGTGGCGTGGGCTCCAGAGCACGTGGGCTCTGCAGTTTGTGGCACACGGGCTCTCTTGATGAGGCACACAAGCTCAGTAGGTGTGGCACGTGGGCTTAGATGCCCTGTGGCATGTGAGATCCTAGTTCCCCAACCAGGGATCAAACCTGTGCAACCTGCATTGGAAGGTGGATTCTTTACCACTGGACCACCAGGGAAGTCCCCCATCATTAGGTTTTTAAAACACATCTTTTAACAGGTTAAGGAAATTTCTATCTATTCCTTGTTTGATAATTGCTTTTATTATGAACGGATATTGAATTTAATCAAATGTTCCCCCTGTGTCTATATAGATGATCACATTTTTTTGTTTGCTAATGTGTTAAGTTCCATTAACCAATCACCAACTTCATGAGTTAGTGGGGGCTTCCTCTTTTTCAGTCACCTGAAATAGCTGATGTAAGGTTGAAATGATCTATTCCTTGAGTGTTTGTAAAACTTGCCTATAAAACAGTCTAGACCTGGCATTTTCATCAGAAGAAAATTTTTAACTACAGATTCCATTTCTTTAATCATTAGAGATCTATTCAGATTTCCTATTTCTTCTAAAGTCAGTTTTTGTATTTTATTTTTCTAAGAATTTGAACATTTCACCCAAGTATTCAAATTTATAAGTGCAAAGATCACAATGTTATTTTACCTTTTTCATTTAACTGTGATCTTTTAAAATTCCTAATATTTATTATGCCTTCTATTGTCATTGGTCAATCTTGTCAGAGGTTTGCCAATTTATGATCTTTTCAAAGACTGATTTTTATTTTTGATGATCCTTTCTGTTGTATCTACTTTATATTTCATTAACTGTGCTCTAATTTTTAATTCTTAGACTTTCTTTGCATTTACTGCTTAACGTTCTTTCTACACATTAAGGTGATATAATTGAATTTCTGTGTAAATAATCTACAGGTCAGATTTTTTCACCCATACAATTTAGTCTGGACTTCTCTACTGTTAAATAAGTTTTTTACAAAAATACTCAAACCATTCATTTTAACCTCCTCCTGACTCATTCACTGGTCACTGGTCACTGCTACAAGAGCAGGAAAAGGGAGTAAACTGAATTTTGCTATCTTTAATTCATGATCATAAAGTATCCAAGGATAGGAAGGACATCTAGTTTAAGAAAGTTTAAAAAACTTACTCTCTTCCCTCTGAAGTTTTCTCATTTGTTCTTCCAGAGTTTTGTGGTCAAAGTGGAATGCTTCTAACACTATCACTAGCAAACTGTTAAAAAAATTTTCACAGAAATGTTCATTTGATTAATAATATCACTTGACTATTAAAAAGAGAGGAAAGTTAAAGACTTATGAACATTAAAATTATTTTTACCAGTCTTAGGTATTTTTTCAGTTTAACAAGTCTTAGTATCACCTCATTGATACAAGGTAAAAGTAAACTGAGATTGTACAAAGCTTGTTTCAGAAAATAATCCAAAATTTACATTTTAACAACAAAACAAAAATAAGCAGTTTGCCCATACCTGACACCCAACTTTTGATTGATCTGTCCCGCCTGTAAGACATGAATGAAATGTTTCAAGTAATATATATATGCCGACCAAGAGAGATGTTTGCAAATAGCTCCAATAACCTCTGTGGCAGCAATGGTTATATTTTCATGCTGTAAAACAAATCAAGAGCATCAGTAAGTATTTGCAAATAAACTACACAGCTAACTTGGTGCATTAAAAAGCTTAGACAGTAGGTGATCAGCAATTATAGAAAGGAAAGAACGCCCAAACTATACTCCACTGTTTTCCCCGAGCTCTAGGAAAAGATGCTGTCAATGAAAGGAATGACATCTTCCTCCCATTAAAGGATATTAACACATTTTGTTTTCTATTCCACTCAGACCTCCCTGATTGGTTCAAGCCTACAGACTGAATGAAGTAAATTCAATGTGTAAAAGTTGACAAATGTCAGAATCAACTACAGATTGCACCGCTGAGCATTCGTAAGTACGATGCAACGGAGATAGCTCTTTCAGACCACAATGGAGAACAGGAGCTGGATTTACCCTCACACCTTAAACCAGAAAAGCAGACAAAAATATATGAAACAGTTTTCAGACTTTGCACATCTAATAGTGCAGGACAGTGACTCCTGAGAGAAAGGAAACAAATGAAATGAGCTGTATAGTTACCCCAATTCATTGTGTGGGGATAACTGTCAGGTCATAGCACATGAGAAGAAATCCAAAAAGGGCCCCATGTCTCCCTGAGTTAAGGGGGCAGAATTGAGGCTGTGGAGCTAGAGTCCTCAGGGCAGAGAACCAGACAGAAGAGAGCTCCACAGAGAAAAGCTGCCCAGAGAAAGAGCTCCTTAAGCTTCAGCTGAGAACTGATCAGTACACACGAGGAAGGAGGAGACAGGGAAAGAACCACCAAAAAGGAAAAGATGAAACACTCATCTAAGACCACACAGGGATGAGAACAGATCATGTTCCTATCAGCCAGAGTAAAAAACCTCATGATACATGAAGCAGTAGGTATTCAGGTACTCAGAAAGTTAGTGCCTCAGTGGTGGGTTCAAATAAGCACCAGACTAAAGGCTGCTTGTGCCTAACAGAGCTTAAAAGCCAGCCTTAAAAGGACCAGACAGGACTTCCCTTCTTACAGTGGGTAAGAATCTGCCTGCCAATGCAGGGGACATGGGTTCGAGTCCTGGTCTGGGAAGATCCCACATGCCGTGGAGCAACTAAGCCTGTGCACCACAACTACTGAGCCTGTGCTCTAGAGCCGGTGAGCCACAACTACTGAGCCCACATGCCACAACTACTGAGGCCCGCTTGCCTAGAGCCCATACTCCGCAACAAGAGAAGCCACCGTAATCATAAGCCAGCGCACCGCAATGAAGAGTAGCCCCTGCTCACCACAACTAGAGAAAGACCACGTGCAGCAACGAAGACCCAACACAGCCAAAAATAAATAAATAAATAAATAATTTAAAAAAGAAAAAGGACCAGACTACTCACAAGTAGCCCAACTGCATCTGAAAAAAATTCTCAGGAACACTTAAATACAAAAACATCCAGCACCCAGCAAAGTCACATTCACAATGTCTGGCATCTGAAAGAGAGCTACAAGGCATACAAAGAAGCAGAAAATAACTCTAATGAGAAGAAAAATCAACCCATTGAAATGGACACAGAAATGACACAGATGATACAGACTTAGTAGTAGACATAGATATTAAAACGACTGACATAATTATTGATATATTCCATTCGATCAAGAAGGGAAAGGAAAGCATGGGCATATTAAGGAGAGACATGTAAGAAAAAGGCCCAAATTGAACTTTTAGAGATGGAAAAAACAATTCTGAGGAAAGATACACTGGATGGGATTAACAGTAGATTAGACAGAGCAGAAGAAAAGATTAGTGAAGTTGAAGACATGGTAATAGAAAAATGAAACAAAATGAAACGCAGAAGGGAAAAAAGAAAGACTATTTAAAAAAAAAACAAGAGTGTTAGTGAGTTATGGGACAACTTGGAATGGAATACAATGGAATCTCCAAAGTCAAGAACGGGAATCAAAAATATCTTTGAAGAAGTAATGGTCCAAAATTTCAAAGTTTGACAAACACTATAAATCTATAGATCCAAGAAGCTCAACAAACCCCAAGCACAAGCACATCATAATTTAATGGCTTAAAATCCGTGATAAAGAGAAAATTTTAAAGCTAGCCAGGAAAAAAAAAAGATATATTCCACTCAGAGGAACAAAGAATGACTTCCTTTAGAGACAATATAAACCAGAAATCAGTAGAGTATATCTTTAAAGTACTGGGAAAAACCTCAAAACCTGAGAAATTAGAATTCTATACCTAGAAACATTGTCTTTCAAAAACAAAGATGAGAAAGGACAAACAAAAGCTGAAGGAATCCATTACCAGTAGACCTGCACTACAAAAAATTTAAAGAAAGTCTTCCTGTCAAAAGTAAAATGATACAGGATGAGTATTTGCATCTACACAAAGGAATGAAGAGCACTGGAAATTACTGATATAATATGGAAGCAAATACAAAAGATCTTTTCTTTAGTTTTAAGGATCTCTTTAAAAGATAATTGATGGTTTGAAGCCAAAACAACAACAGTGTATTGTGTGGTTTAAAACTAACATACAGGTAAAACTTACAAAAAAAAAATAGTACAAAGATAACTAATAAGCCAACAGATAAAATAAAATCATTAAAGGATATCCAATTAATCCAATAGAAGAAGAAAAGGAGGAAAGAGGAAAAAAACAGAACAAATGCAAAATAAATAACAAGACCATAGATTTAAACCCAACCATATTAATAATCATATTAAATGCAAATGGTCTAAAACCAATTAAAAGGCAGAAACTGTCAGATTGGATTAAAAAAAGCAAGATTCAGCTATATGCTACCTACAAGAAACCAACTTTAAAAGTAAAATAACAAATAGGCTAAAGATAAAAGACTGTAGAAAGGTATACCATAACAATACCAATTAAAGCTAAATAAATTTATTTTTTTCATCTACACCTCTTTCCTATTTTACTGCCATCTAACGCTGAGCTGCTTACTGGCTCTTCAAACTGGAATTTAGGGATGCATTCTTTTATCCACTTTAGAAATTCTTAAAAATTTTTTGAATATCCTGAAATAATAGAGGAAACCTATCCTTGAACAAGATCATATAGTCAACAGTATAAATTCAAGTCACAAATCCTGATATTATCTCAGATAGACTTAAATATTTATCAAGTCTTTACCATGTGCCAGGCACTGTTCTTATGCACCATGAGGCATAAAAGTGAAGACATTCTGAGTTCAAATACCAGTTCTGACTCTATGCTTTTGAGAAAGTTCTATAACCTCACATATTCTCAGTTTACTCCCCTATAAAACAATGATAACAGTCCCTACCCCATAGGGTTGAGTTGTTGTGAGGATTAAATCAGATTACATATTAAAGTACTTAGTATTGTGTCTGTACCTGGTATAGAGCTAAAGAAAAGGCAGCTGTTGTTTTAGTTCATTTCTTATGAGCCATTTGGGAAAACAAAGAGAATTAAGGCCTATGATACAAAAATAATAGTATGCCATCTTAGTAATGTGATCATTTCTAAGTGAGGAAACATTTTGTGGTTGGCCTTTGTGAGCTAAAAATAGCCACCATATTTAGAGCAAGTGCCAGGCACAATTTTAAGGGCTTTAGAACTATTCTAGGACTGTAATTATGGTGTCAACATCAGTATGGATGCCACCAACCCCATCTACGGTTTGGAAAAGTGTGTCATGGTACAAGGAGAAGCTTACTGGTTTCTAGATCTAATGCCCTACCTTGATCATTTTCTCATCAAAAATTGGAGCCATGGCATAAGGCATGATGTAATTCTGAAGAGATTTAGAAGACAGCACAATTTTGCCTTCCATTAGTTGTTTTGCCAATTTCTTCAAGGCTCTTGCTCTTCTGTGGATCTACGAGTCAGATAAAATATGAATTAGTCACTGAATAATCTCACCTACAACCAGCTCCATTTCAGTATCATGTTCCTCTTCCATGAAAAGACTAAAAGAGTGAAATATAGTCCATGTGTTACATGAGCAAACACTTGTGCCTTGATTTGCTTTCAGAGACATAATCCATAGTATTTCTTTACCAATGGATCCTAGAGCATTTAACCTTCTTAGGAAATGGCAGGGAAAGGTGACACTATTATTGTGGTTTCTGATACCACTGAGGAAATCAGACCCCAGGGAACAATCATCTCCTATGCAAATTTGATGATCACAAAGACCAAGGAATGAGAAGCTCAGAACTTTTTGGAAAATTAAAATATATCTTTTTCTTTTTTTTCCTTTTCCTTTTTTTTTTCTGGCCGTACTGTGCGGCTTGTGGAGTCTTAGATCCCCGACCAGGGACTGAACTCCAGCCCTTGGCAGTGAAAGGGTGGAGTCCTAACCACCGGACAGCCGGGGAATTCCCTAAAATATATCTTTTTAAATGAGACAGAACGGTTTGAAACACTTGTTTATAGACAAGAAAAAGAAAGCAGAATTGTCTTCTACCTGAATGTGCTTCATATTCTCAAAGAAGTCCATTTCTGGATCATGGCAATCAGTTAGCTGTACCAAGTCTTTAAATTCTGGTTGATCTGGAAAGGTTTGAATTAAACAGGAAAGCAGCGTGGTATAATCTTGTTGAATACTCTGCAAACATGGAGTTGAGAAAAAAATTTTTTTTTTAATTTTAAAAAGAATTTGCTTCTTAGGTAATACAAAGAAACACCGAAAAAGTCATTACAATTTTTTAAAAAGTAAAACATCCCCACTGAAACAACAAACTGTATAAAATCAGAAGTGACAGCCCTCTTCTCTGTTCCTACTCCCCTGTTAAAAGTTTGCTGAATATTTATACAATCAAGTATTTTAATTAAGTGTACTAAGCCTGACTGCTTTTCTACACAACTATAGCAGAAGTAGGGAAAAACAAAAACAAAAACAAAACCCACAGATAGTAGTACTTAATTGCAAACCCCAATACCTCTGTCTGGCTCTTCAATCCTTTCCTCAGTTTCTCCAGGAGTGAACGATGAATGATTTCTCTATATTCTTTCTCTGTGACATTCAAAGCAGCAAGCTTTTTGATGATATTCATCAAGCACATGCTTGCATTATCACTTAAAGACATGTCTCCTAACTGGACACAGGAAAAAACCCAAATTATTCTGTATAATAACTATAATATTGAATATTATTTCCCAATGAAAGAGTTTATAATATTTAGCCACTGTTCTGTATAAAACTCTCTACTAAGAAATGTCCCCCAGGTACTTCATACTTAAGGAAGAACCGAACATAGGGTTGTGAGGAATACAGTAAGTGACTGAAAAGTCATGCTTACTGAGAAGTGTCAGTAATTTCAGAAAATACTATGAGAGGTACTATTTTTTTATTACTGATTTTGCCTTTATTTAGAAATTTGGTATTTTATCTGTCATGGATTTTTTTTCTTTTTTTCATTTTTTATTGAAGTATAGTTGATGTAGAGATGTGTTTTTTAATTAGCTTTATTTCTCAAAGCAAACAGAACAAAAGGTTCACTAAAGCCAGTTTTCAATATTCAGAATCAGGTGATCACTTACAATGACACAGTTGGCTGGTATAATTCTGGTTAGCTGCTTCAGAGTTCCTGGTTTAAGGAATGTAGGTTGTGAGTGTAGAGAAAGTATTCCCAACTCAGCCAACCAGGCATTGATTCAGGTTCCCTCATGTTGAAATTTGATAAGATATATGAAGAATGAGCCCAAATGAGGAGATTACTTTTTCCTATATTACTTAATCCTTAATATCAGATGAACAACTATAAAATGCCACAAAAAGATTACTGATGTCACTACATAGTTAACTATTAACCAAGGGTTTCATTTTCCACATTTTTGAGTTTTAAGTCATTTTAGCAACATGGCACTTAATATAGTTGCAAACCCCTTTTATTTCTACTATATCAATAAAAGAGGGCAAACTGTTAAATAATATAGTTACATAACTTAAAAAATTGATATTTAACTGACACACTATGAAATTCACCCTTTTATTGTACAATTCAATGGTTTTCAGTATATTCAGAAGGCTTTACAACCGTCACCACTATCTAATTTCAGAACATTTTCATCACCCCCAAAGGAAACCCATTAGAAGTCACTCTCTCCGTTCCTCCCGCCCCTCACAGCTCCTGGTAACCACTCATTTACTTTCTGTCTCTGTGGATTTTCCTATTCTAATACATAGCTTTTCGACTTTTCACAGTGCTTTCACATATATTATTTTATTCAAAATATCTGCCTTTCAAATCATGAGCATAACAGTACGGTCTTTGCTGAATAAAATATTCTACAACTAAAAGAAATTTTATATTAAAAATCCCATCCCCCTCCAAACCAAATTAAGAAATTAGGTCATTTAGTCGTATTATCAAAACAATTTAAAAAATTCATAAATTTTTGCTATAAAAACCTACCTCCATGTTATAGAAACAATTATGCATAACAGGAATTAGGTAGTTAACGTCCACGGTTTGCATCTCTTTAATATAAGAGGTGATGGTCTGGAACGCTGAGAAGCGAACATCAAAGTTGATATCATCAAGATGTCTTTGATCAAAGGCGTTAAGCTACAAGAAATGCCATTGAAACCATATAAATGAAGGTATATAAATCTTAAATAAGGGATAATAATACTTTGGAAGCAAAAGAAACATAAGATTTTCTTTCTTACCTTGACAACATCAGTAATGTATTTTAATCCACTATCAAAATCAGAAAGAGTCTAAAAGGAATGAAGGTAATATATGATTAGTGAATAAAACCTTAACTTGTCTGCCTGCCTCCCTTTGACTCCCTGCCACACTCAAATATATATGGAAACATCATATCAGCACCAAGCAAGCTGCTAATATGCATTCCACTTCATAGCTATCTTTTGAAAAAGGGGTGATTTTGGGGTAAAAATGAATATTACAGACCTGGAAAACTGTACAAAGCAACTGTCTTGACAACTTGTTCTTAATAACTGAGAAGAGTTTTGCTAGAGGCTTGAGGAAGCTCGTAGGCTCCAGACAATGTTTCAACAGGTTTTGTACTGTCACCAGAATATCAACCTCTGTATCCTTAAGAAAAAATATTGAGAGAAATCATATTTCAGTAATTTATAAAACTGGTCAAATTGGCTTTAATATATTACAGCACAGAAAACAAGTATAAATAAGAAGTAAAAGTAGTAGTACTTAGAAAAGTTATTTCATAGTCTTTTAAAAGTTCTTAGCATTTTAACTTAACGAAAAACCTATAATAGTGTCCATGAACAGTTTCTTCCTTTAATTCTAATAGGAAATATGCATGGTTTTAAAAAATAATTTCTTCTATTTTCTAGTTAAAGAGCCAAGAAAAATGAACTTGCTGAGGAAAAATACACACTTCTGGTTGTTCACAAATCTGTGGTCTTCTAAACTGAATTACTATAGAGTAGGAGTCATTCAGTATAACTCCTAAGGCCTTACAAATGAGTGTGCAAAATGGGAAGACTCTTTTAATCAAGACTGAACTATGGTTTGAAAATCACATCAGAAACTCTAAAACTATGCCTGAATATTAAAACAGTGACTTTTCAGTTTGCCACTGTCACCATATTTAAGATCAACGCGTGTCTCAGGTTGCAGATTTGTTATTGATCAAAGTCAGAGAGGGGAAAAAATCCTGCAATGGATTAGAAGCTAAACAAAGGAAAATAAAGGGTTTGAGACTTTTACTGTAATGGTAGATGATGAGGTCTCCACCTTCTCGCCTGCCCCCATTCCTCTTTCTGTCCCCAGTTTTCTCCTCTGTTTTCAATTTTATGTTTCTGTATGAAGTCTTTTCACAAATACTCTGGGATAAATACATCACAGAATCTAACCAATAAAATTATTGTTTACAAATAAACCTAAAAATAAAGTGCCACTTCAAAGACAAATAAATGTGCTGTGAATTCATGCCTGAGCAATACTGCCACGGTGGAGGGAAGGCAGGAGCAGTGTAATGAGCAGAGAACTTTGTTCTTTTTCTTTCATAAACTTGCTGATCCTGGAGAAGGAAAAAAAAATGGAATATGTAAGGAAGATATATAAGTTGAGTATTTCTCCAAGAAGTTAAACTTTTTGTAAAAAAAATCAGTGATGAAAGACCCAGGTGGCTTTTAAGTATGTGTGTATGTGTAAAAAGCTTAACTCAGTTATTTAGCAGTGCCCACTCTTATTTCCCTCCAACTTCAGGTTGGTGGCTACTATTCTATTGCTTTTGTAATATCTGATTGTGTAGGTGGGTTATAGTAAACTCCAATCCTATAATTAGTAATTGATAATTACTTATTTCGCAAGGAAACAACATTTTAGGTGCTAAGACTTGTTTTAGGTTTTATACACATTTCCATATAACTCCCCAAACAGCCCTATAATGTAGGCATTATTAACCCCACTTTGCCCAGAGAAAACTGTGGCTCAGAGAAGTTGATGTCACAGAGCAGGTCTTTCAAACCTAGTCTTTCTGGTGCCTAATCACTCATCATCTTCTCACTATCACGTAGCCTATGATAAAATTTAGTAAGTATATTTCCCATGGCTTCCCGTTCTGCAAAACTTAGAAATACACTAGGATAAATAAAACATTTAAAAGAAGTTCCTGGAAGATTCTAATATATCATTTTTTTATTGTTGCTGAAAGTAACAGAAAAAATAAACTTTCAACAACTAAGTCCTGTAACAATTTAGATTTTAAGATAGAATCATTTTGTGCACTCAGATTCACTAACCAGGCACTTTGTAGAAATCACAATTGTATATTACCAGGTCTAGCAGTATGTAGAGAATCTTTAAAGAGAATCTTTAAAAACCCTTGCAAGATCTTCTTGACTCTTAGAAGAACAAATACAGCAACCTGCTCTTTTAAATTATTTTTATCAATCACACTTAAAAAAAAAATCACAACTATGTGATCTCACATAACTCGAAATTTTAATTGAACAAAATACGTAAAGGCTAATAAACAGGCAAATCTATTAGTCTACCTTAGAATTTTGAAAAGTCTGTTATCTTTTATAATAAAATAAAGGCAGATGTCATAAAAGGTTTATTCCAGCAGAGAAAGAGAATTCTACATTAACTTAAAAATGAAGGACATTTAAAATACTGAAAACTTTTTTAGCTTATTACCTTGTTAAAACAAATGAAAAACCAAGCATAATTAAAAAAATTAAAGCTACAGGTGGTAATGTTATCTTTTAAGGACCAATGTATCACTTACTTTGAAAGAATGCCCAGTTCCTTACTGACTTGTGCTCTATTCTTCTTCTTTTTCACCTTTTCTGCACTTATTGTGGTTTTGCTGAGGTACTGGAGAATTGCAGGTACACGAGGTAGAATTAATCGTCCTCCTATCGTGATAGACTCTGAAACAGTGATAAATGTACTGATTTTAAGTAACTATGCTCTTAAAAGCTAACTGTACAATATCTTCCTAATGACAGAAAAGGAAAGCACTCAATTACCATGAAAATTTAATATATTTCAACTCTAAATATTAAATAACTTTCTTCTTAGTCAAAACATCTATATCAGTAGCTAAATTAAAATTTTATATGAGACCCTTGAGGATTTAAACCATTTTGGGTAGTAGTAAGAGAACTGTTAGGATAATATGGTAAGAATTCAGAGACATGACAGTGGAAATCATCTGATAATGTCCTGAAGGATAGTTGAGCTTTCTAGAGCGTAAATAATCCGCATTTCTACCTACTGCAAAGAAAATTCAGCTTATATAAATTGGTATTAATTCCTAGAGAAAAGAAACTCTTCTAATAGCGTAAGTTATAAAAAGAGTCAGATTCTATCAACTTTTCCATTCTGAGGGCACAAATGATACCTCAGAAGTATAAGAATCGTTTGCTCTGTACAGCTTACATACCATCTGCACTTTCTGTGTATACACATCCTGTCACCGGTAAGCTCAAAACTGTTTCTGTGGGTTCAAAATCTGGAAGGCTAAGAAGGTCATCGGCTATTTCCATCACAATACTAGCTGTGGCTTCAGAGAGGTTCTTTGCTGAGAGAATCGCAAAAACATTGGTCAGGATATCACATTCCGGGTGCCCAGGTTTCTGTTTAGCCAGGAAAGGGAAATATCTGCAAGAAAAAACACTAAAATAGTCATCTTCTTTTTCAATACGTTTATTTCTAAAAACATGTTCCATATGAATTTTCATAGAGTTTAATGAATATATATGTGTATGTGTGCATATGAATGTTAATAAGATTACTCAGAAGGGAAATTACTTTAAAATCTAAAATTTGATGGATAATAATTCCAGGCACCATACAACCATTATTATTATCTACGCACTTTATGTATATTTCTCATTTAATCCTCACAACATCTCTATGTTAAGGTGGTATCCTTATCTCCACATTACAGATGAAGAAATTGAGAACTGTCTGAAGCCAATGAGCTAATAAGTCATAGACCTGAGCTGTGAACTGCAGTCTAAGCCCTAGTTCTAAAAGAAATGTATTAAAGACAGGCTATTTTTCAATTATAAGCCTTCTAGAATATGAATGTTTATATGCTCACATAAAAGCCATGTACTACAACATGAAAATTAGGAGTACAGACCACAGACCAAACAAATATTTGCTGAATTAGGATATGCAACATTCAGATTAGGATCATTTGTCAAGGGAGGGAGATGAATCCATCTCCAGTAATGAAAGACTCACACGAACGATACCCAAAAAGGTAGAGAACACAAAAGCTTTCCAGCCACGGGCAAACTAGCAATTGTTTTACAGCCAGAGATGCAATCCTAACAATCAGTAGGAAGGCCAAACTGAAAAAATTCAAATAGTTTGGCTTTACCAATTCAGCATCACTGGAAAAAGAGCTCAAGCACTTTAACATACTTAGTCCTGAGAGACTGAAAGAACAGTTCTAAGAGGTTATACTCATACATCTTTGTCCAACAGATACTGGGGATAGTATGTGCAGGCACCAAGCAAGACACTTTACATATCATATGTCCGTTGTCAACGAGAGAGAAACTGTAGAAGACAATGAGGTGGCATCCAATGATGCGGATCTATACTTGAGTAAGGACCCAACTAACATATAAACCAAGTCACCACTGTAAAGTCTTCTTGGATGAAAGTCCTTCATGGCTTATTTGTATTAACAATGACACAACTATAAAATATTTCTCAAGTATGCCTATGAAGTGCTGCTTATAAATGTCCAATGAAAAAGCAAGATATGAAATTGCTTTCTCAGATTGGGAAATAAATGAAAAGAGCCCTTATGACAGTAAAAATAAAACAGGCTTTCCTGAGGAAGCCAATGGCAAGGTATTGTTTTTGAAGACTATTTAATGACACGGGGAAACGTTCGTGACATAATTTACATGAAAAAAACAAAATCAAAAGCTAGCTATAAGGTATGATCCCAATTTTGTAAAAACTGATGCCAAGATTTTAACATCACTGAATCAACAATAAACACATTTTATTTTATTCTATCTTTCATTCTTCAAAATAGACCAGGGCAAACTTAAGTCTGTTTCCATCACTGAGATAAACAAAATAGGTTTCTCACATTCCCAACTTTACTGAAAGTTCCCACATTCTTCAGCAAATATTCATTTGGTCTGTAACACAGCATCTCTGAACCATCAGTAGATGAAGGTTCTGTAAATGGCTCATAATGTCCACAAAAGGATACTGATTTGTGACCATTAGCGCTGTATGCATATTTAGATGGAGTTTTACAAAGAAGAGAAGACAATGACCTAGAAAATCCAGAAAGCTTGTGAAATTTTTAAGTGGGAACCGGGAAAATGACAGAATGCGAATTACAAATCAGCTTTTATTTTTAAGCAAACATGCAAAATTGTAATATTTGGGTGATGATATAACTACCTAGTGTGTTTCACATCTGTTTTTCCCTTTGCCAGGTCAAATCAAACTGCTGATACAATCACTACACATTGGAAGAACAGCCATATCAATCCCAATACTACTAATTTTCTTCTTTTTAAAAAAATTTATTTAGTTTTGGCTGCGCTGGGTCTTTGTTGCTGTGTGCAGGCTTTCTCTAGTTGCGGCGAGCGGGGGCTACTCTTCATTACGGTGTGCGGGCTTCTCATTGTGGTGACTTCTGTTGTCGAGGAGCATGGGCTCTAGGCACACGGGCTTCAGTAGCTGCAGAGCGTGGGCTCAGTAGTTGTGGCTCACAGGCTCTAGGGCACAGGCTCAGTAGTTGTGGAGCATGGGCCCAGTTGCTCTGTGGCATGTGGGATCTTCCAGGACCAGAGGTCGAACCCATGTCCCTTGCTTTGGCAGGTGGATTCTTAACCACTGCACCACCAGGGAAGCCCCCCAACACTACTGATTTTCAATTTTCAATTCTTTTTTTTTGGCCATGCCACACAGCTTGAGGGATATTAGTTCCCCAACCAGGGATGGAACCTGGGCCCGCTGTAGTGGAAGCACAGAGTCCTAATCACTGGACCGCCAGGGAAATCCCTAATTTTCAAGTTTTAATGAAATTGTAAAAATAGCTAAAAATGTGTAAGTCTTGATATAATATACACTCTACCATTTTAATTTATATTAAATTGCAAAATGTTGTTTTATCTATTTTTTCCTTTTTTTTATTGCTGTAAGTAATTCAAACACTCCAAAGATATATCATGAAAAGTCTCCCTTCCCCACTCCAGCTCATCAAACCTCCACTTGCTATGGTGACACTGTTTCTCATGTAGCCTTGATCCATTTTCTATTTCATTTTGTATTTATACACACATACATACACATACAAAAGCATTTCTCCTGGAACACACTACACCTATTATTCAGCAACTTGTATTTTTCTTCAAACTATGCATTTTGAGATTCAACTGCCTTATTCTTTTTAACTGCACTGAAAGTAGGTCACTGTGTGGAAAGAGCATAAATTACGTTACCAGTTCCCTTGACCAGTCAGTCTAAAACACTGCCCTTTTTAAAGGCAAAAAAAAAAAAAGATTATACCTTGCATTTCTGCACCAGATACTAATTAGCTTCAGCAGAGGAGTAGGAGAATACTGACTCTCAGACCCAAGCCTGCTGATCTAGGACACAAAATAAAAACAGAATACAAAGTAAGAACATACACAGAATTGTAGGAAAAAACCAAACAACTGAAAAGCAGAACAAGAACAGAAATCACACCAGAGGATAAAAGAGCCAAGAGATAAACATTTAAAGGACAAACTGAGTAGTGAGAAATCTTTCCTAAAACCAAGTCTCTCCTACAGTCTTAGCTATAACTACACCAGTTATCATCACCAAGTGGGGACAACCAGAGAAATCAAACAAGGAAATAAGAAAAAACCCTGTGTATTCTCCCTCATGCTCGTCAAAACCCAAAGGCATACTATGTGAGGTGCTACAAAAGTTAGGTTACATTTGCTTAAGAGACAACAGTCATATTCAAATTAGCCTTAAGTATAAACGCTATGGTATTGGAGAAACTAGCTCTGGAGCTTTAGGTGGTAGTGGAGGCAAAGAAAAGTGTTCTAAAACTTGCAGAAGCAAAGAAAGGCTTGATGTGAAAGAAAAGACCCAGATTAGCATTCGTGGCTGGGTGCAGACCGTGCTGGTGAAGCAGTATTAAAGGAAAAAGCAGAAGGTATCCAGGCAGAACAGAGAAATCAAGCTTTACCTGGGGCCAAACTGCACCATGAAATACAGCATCAATTTCTTCTGTTCTGAACTGATAGGACTCCCAGTCCAAAAAGATATCAGTTACCATTTTGATTCCAAGACGTCTTAAATTTTTCAGTGGGTTAATAAACCTCAGCTGTATCTGTAAAATAAAGATCTTCTATTAAAAAGATATCGCTTTTTTTCTTGACTCCTCAGGGCGGCACTCCTGCTCAGGTGGTGAAGAATCAAGCTGGGATCCTGTTATGAAGCTCTGATCCACATGGAAACGCCAACTGAGTAAGTCATATTGCTTTCCTTATTGAACAAGAGGGGAAAGCATACTTAAAAAAACCAAGTGGTGAGATGTGTTCTATTATCAGGCCCAGTAAAATCACACTGTGTCCTTAGGGCAAAACAAAATCTCAGTGGGAACAGCTGTTTTGTATTCTACATTGTTTTACTTTTCTGAAACTATACATTTTAAATTCAAGAGAATATGAACAAGGATGCCATTGCTTTGCTATGCAAAAGTCTGAGGAATCATGATAGTCCACATACCCATCAAGTTTCTACCATTCACTTTTAGCTGATTATCTCATTATACAAGTTACAAAGAGAGGAGACGACAGGCAAGCATAAGAAGGTGACACAATTACAAGTCATTCTGTTCTGCTTCAATTCTACTGGCAATATTTTCATTATCTGCTAGATCATGTTTGGTGAAAAATAGAAACTATTACTGACATTTGAAAAAACATGGTATCATGATCCCCCGGAGTAGTAAGAAACCAACCTTGGCAAACATGACATCAAATCAGACCCCTCCCTTTCCCCTATTCCCATCCAATCAAGTAGGATCTGCATGTACTCTTCTCTTTTGTAATCAGCTGCCCAGACTTCTCAGTAATTGTTGAGTAAACTGGAGAAAAATCCTGAAAATGAGCAACTGGAGACTTTAATTCCTAGAGGAACAGTCCATATGACTGAGTTTATGGACATTTACGAAGTACCTCATTGCTTAAATGTATAAAAACAAAACAAAACAAAACAAAAACAAACCCAAACCAAAACGACCCTCAAGAACCCTCAAGACCCCTGTTTCAGTGTCAGTCAATGCCCTGGAGGATCTGAAAGATACAAAAAAGTAAATGTGTAACTTAGCTCAAACACACAAATGTAGAACTTTAACTCACTTGAGCATATTACCGTGCAATAATTCATTACAGAACCTCAAGGAATTCCTTGGACTTTTCCAAGAATTAAAAAAAAAAAGAACAGAACAGAAAAGAAAGCTCCTACGTGTCTGGAAGGCTAGCACCTCACTGTCTAATGAACTGTGAAATTGCATTAATGATCCTTTGAGTTACTGATTGTTGACTCAGGAGAAAGGCTGCATTCCTGAGTAACGCCTTCTAAGTTAACCAGAAAGTCAGAGGGCTTACCGAGGGTTTATACAACCTGTAACATTTCATGACTTAACATAGCCATGTATAGGTAGTCACTATCCCTCACTATAAGGTAAAAACTAAAATTCTCACACAATTCTCCCTATGGCCCTGAAGCTCTCATGTAACACAGACAAAAAAAACTTCTAAGACCCCTTTTCAGCTTCCACTCCTGGCCCTACACAGCCTCTTTCCACCAAGCAAAGCAAGTTTTGGAACATCAAACTGACCTTATCATTCCCTTGCTTTCAAACCTCTCAGAGGTTTCCGAGTACACTTCAGAGTAAATCCAGCTCCTCATCATAGCCTACGAGGCCCTACCCACCTCTTGACCTCATCTTACACATCTTGCTCCTTGTGCTCTAGCCACCTCAGCCTTCTGTCTCTTCTCAGGATGTGTCAAGAATGTTCCACCTCAGGACTCTGTACTACTAGTCATTTTCTCTGCCTGAAATGTTCTTCCAGTGGCTGGGGAGGTGTCAGCTCAAATATCCCCTCTTTAGAGGTGGCCCTGAACACCCTAGTAAGAGCAGCACCCATCCACCTCCAGATGGGTCACTTCCTACCACATTCCCTCATTTTAAATTCTTTATAGCTTCATGTCTTTCCCTAACATGCTCATGCCTTCCTCTACTTCTGTGAATATATGGAGTGTATTTCTAACAGCTGTTTTAATGTCCTTGTCTGATTCTACTACCTGTGTCATTTCTGGGTCTGCTTCTATCCACTGGTCTTTCTCTTCATTATGGGCAAAATCTTCCTTTCTTTGCATGCCTGGTAATACCTGACTAGATGTCAGACACTGTGAATTCTAGTTTCATTTAAATCACCTAGAAGTTTCTGAACAGGGATGCAGTTAATTTATTAGGAAAAGGTTTGATCTTCTTAAGCTTTGTTAGTGGTGTCATAGCAGCCTTTATGCTTGGGCTAAATCTGGCTCCACTACTGAGGCAATCCCCGTCCAAGGACTCTCCCTGATGCCCCAGGTCTCATGAGGTTTCTGCTCTGGCTGTTGGGAACACGAGCTGTTCCCAGCCCTGTGTTAAGTCAGAGGACTGTTCTGCCTGCTCCTTTTGCGTGGTTTTATTGCTTCTAGTCAAGATGGAGTGACAGGGACCAGATTTTATCCTGCCCTCTCAAGACACTAAAAAGCTGAATAGAATATATGAAACAATGATTTCTGGACACTGGACAGCAGGCAACAGAGGACAGTAATCCCTGAGAGAGGGGAAACAGATGAGATGAGTCCTACACAGTCCCCGGCTTCCTGCCTGCAGAGTTTCAGGCCTCGGTGTGGAAAGGAAGAGCCCAGGGAGAATCCAACAATCTTCTTCAAATGAGGAGACAGTTGTGCGACTTGGGGAGGCCAAGGTGGCTAGAAGTCACAGAGCAGAGTACTGGAGAGGAGACAGTGACACAGAGGAGGATTTTAAGAGATCTGCAGAGGAGGCTCCGGAGTTTATTTTCCTCTTAGAACTTACCATCTGGCATTATTCTGATAATTTTTGTATTTATCTATAATCTTCTCCCCAAGAAACGGAGTCCTTACCATCTCGTTCTCCACCTACAACAATGTCTGGGAGATAGTAGGTGTGAAGTAAGTATTTACTGTATAATTAAATGCACAGGAACTTTTGTTTGCTGCTTCATCCCAAACCTTAGTACAGTGCCTGACAAACAGCAGGGGCTCATTTAATATTTGTTGAAGGAATGAATGAAAGAATGATGAAAATAAAATAGTGCCTAGCAAAATGGAAGGTGTATTCTCAATCTGTAGATCTTGTTAACCAGAGAATATTATTTCATTACTAAAGCAGATTTATACCCATGCATAGCCTGAAAAAACAGTGTTAAACTTTGGCTGTCAATTTTTAGTTATGTATTTGAGAGGCAGTTCATCAGGCATATCCCTAAAACAAATGAGATGAATTTTAGCCAAATCAAAACTGTGCCTATTTGTCATTAACTGAGAATCGACAGCAGATATCTGAGTCTGGGTTTTCACTTCAAGTCCCATTTTCTCCAACAAGCCTTCAGTCAGTCCATAAAAACATTAAGTTTCCCTAAACTCCAATGTGTATACTTATGTCCACATACCTGTTTCAACAAAACATAAATATAGTCTTGAATATAATTCAGAAAACATTTCCTAAGCACCAACTCACGAAGCCTCCTGGCAGTTAGCTAGCTGACTTGTCTTGCCCTATCTTGCTACTTACCTTTATTTAAAACATTACACTTACAATAGGCAAGCATTTACCTTTAAAAGAGGGGAACTCTGTCTCAAAATAACAAGGACAGTGCTAACAGTATTCTATTCATTATCCAATCACTTTGAATTAAATGTTAGAAGATGTCCTACACTTTTATGTTCCTGAAATTAAGATCTAAGAAACATCAGCTCAACTACCTCTGACTTTGTTCTGAGATGTATACAGAACTAACTCCCTACCTATCATTTCACCTCCTTTTTAAATAGACACTTGCTATAATCTGCATTTTCTAGCTATTCATAAATATTTATAACAGTGAAGATTCCCATTGTAGGGAAGGTCATTTTAAAGAGATGCTTGGGCTTCCCTGGTGGTGCAGTGGTTAAGAATCCGCCTGCCAATGCAGGGGACACGAGTTCGAACCCTGGTCCAGGAAGATCCCACATGCCGCAGAGCAACTAACCCTGTGAGCCACAACTACTGAGCCTGCGCTCTAGAGCTCGTGAGGCACAACTACTGAGCCTGCACTCTAGAGCCCACGAGTCACAACTACTGAGCCCACGCACCACAACTACTGAAGCCCGCGCGTCTAGAGCCCGTGCTCCGCAACAAGAGAAACCACTGCAGTGAGAAGCCCACGCACTGCAATGAAGTGTAGCTCCCTCTCGCCGCAACTGGAGAAAGCCCACGCGCAGCAACGAGGACCTAACACAGCCAAAAATAAATAAATACAGAAATTAAATTAAATTTAAAAAAAGAAAGAAAAATACTTAAAAAAAAAATAAATAAAGAGATACTTTACATAAGAAAGAATTAACCTAGAAGGATGTTAGATATTCAGGCCTCAACCAATTTCCCAAGTAAGACACAGACTTTTACCCAAGAAGAAAGCGTTGTAAAGTGAATCTCTCTCACCTTTTCTCGTTGATCAAGGATGTGGGATACAGTTGCGGTCATGCAGAGCAGTATCTGCAAAATCTTTGGTAAGTATGCACTGATCAGATGACTAATGTTCTTTAATACTATCTCAAGGCTATTTAAGATACCGTGCTGACGACCCAAAGGAAGAACTTTAGACAAATCCAAATCTTCTACTGCTTGAATGACAGCAGAATGGCATTCTCCTAGTGAAACAGAGAGGAGCAGAGATAACATGTGAAGGGAAACATTAGTTTGTTACTATTTATAATTATAGCTTCCTTTCACTTCCCCTCAATAATACAGCATTTTCTACTGTTATAATGATTTACAGATGATAATGTACTTTACTTGTATTTTTTCTCCTTTTGATTCTTACCCAACATTCAATGAGCTAGATGTGATGGCTTTTACTACTATCATTTTATAGATGAGGAAACTGAGGAGTAAAGGAAAGTAAGAAACTTGTGACAGAACTAAGCCTCTAAGCCCAATTCTCACCCTATTTATACTGTTCCTCAAAACCTAAGGAATTCCATTTTATTCCGTCTATCAACTTTCCACACATTTTCTCCCTCTCAGCTTTCATGGACTATGCTATCTTCAGCAGTTTCCAGGAAAATGTCTTATTACATTATAAGCTCCTTTAAGGCTGAGAATCAAGTGTTTTATTTCTCTTGCAGCCCCTGATAAATAAATAAAACAATGGTCCTTTATAAACAGGTACCATACTGATTTCATAATTTACTTAAAAGACTTGAATTGTTATTGCTTGAGCTTTACTTCAAACCAACTGGTACGAGATCATGAGCTTACTGATTCATACATCAAAACAGTCTATCCATAAGGGTATCATTAATAGCTACTCTTACAACAGAGGCTATTACACTGAACAAAAACTCTTCTATTCGTTACAGCCAACTTCCTTCACAGGACCATATTACACTGAAAGAAAAGCTTTTAACAGCTATATCTATTATCCCCTCCCCTCCCCCACCCCCCGAGGGGGGGGAAAAAAAGCAACACATTACCCTATAAATACATATCTATGTTTGCCCAAAACAAAGCAATTTTAAGACTGGAGCAGAAGTACTATGGTCAGGAATATCTGTGTTCAAATACCAGGTTTACCATGGGCAAAACACTTACCTCTCTAAGCCTCAGTCTCCTTATGTATAAAATGGGGACAACCAAGTACTGAAACCTAATGTGGCCGTTTTAACAGTCAACTGAGTTATACATAAAGGGCCTGTCATAATGTCTGGCATGAAGTAGGAACTCAGTAAATGTTAGCCATTATTATCACTATTAATTACTAAGATCGCATACTGGAGAACATACCACAGAGCATCACAGCTCATTGTATACACTTACTAATCCACTATGTTTAGACCGTGAGGCTCAGAGCAGAGATTACAAATATTCATTTTTCTATATTCAGCAGAGTGTCTGGGGTGCAGGAGGTATTCAACAAATCATTATGCAATAGATGAGCGATTCAGTGAATGAATATATGCCAAGACTATTAAGATTAATTTTGCAGCATGCTTTAAGTTTCTAAGGAGAAACTTATTCATCATATATGGATAAGCATCATTTTTCAAATGGCCTAAATGTACAATAACAACAAAAAATACACATTTTGTAATCAGGGGCTTATTAGCACAGGGATGACGATAATCCCCAGGATCATTTGTTAGCTCCACCTAATTCAATCAAAGTTTTTAAAAAACTGTGTCAGCAAAAAGACCACCTTCGAGATTAGGAAGAGTGACCCCCTAAGAAAGATGCCCAAGAGCGTGGGAAACAGCCTGAGACAGCAGAGGTCTGAGGAGACAACATGCATGCAGAGCGGCAGCTAGTTGATAGCTACCATTCTTGAAGTGCTTCACAGGCTCAAACAGCAGGTCTAAGAATATGTGGATCTCTTCAGGCTGGCTCCCAGCGAGGAACCTCAGAATGATGGACATGCGGGTGCCAGAAGCAGATTTCCCCTGAGTTTTACTCCCAGTTTTATTCTTCATTCGGCCATACAAAATTCTAAAAAGTCCAAAGAATGTTATTTGTTTGCACGTTCATCCTAAAACATTATTTATCTGCACATTAACCCTAAAACACAGTTGTTTCATTTTCCTAAAAGGCTACAATAGTAACTCAACAGATTTAAATGGATACATTCTAAAACAAGGAAGAATGAAAATAGAAATTAGATATTTAATATGGAAATTTAAAATAACAACAACAAACACAAGGCTAAGGGAAGCAGGAAGAAGGAAATAATAAAGACAATGGCTAGAAGGTGGTTCTTTGGAAGAGAAAAAAAGCAATAAACTAGGCAAGCCAGAGGTAAGTCTAATCAAGGAAAAATGAAAACAAGAATATATAGATTAGGGCTTCCCTGGTGGCGCAGTGGTTGAGAGTCTGCCTGCCGATGCAGGGGACACAGGTTCGTGCCCCGGTCTGGGAAGATCCCACATGCCGC